>NC_053150.1:15797628-16128833 GCF_016808335.1 Panicum virgatum | reverse complement strand
AGATGTCACTCCAAGGGCTTAATTCCACAAACCCTTCATGGTCGGCGTCAACCTGCTCGTTCTTCTCCTAAGAAAAGATTGTTGAACGGTGAAATGTTGGGCTCTTAAGAACCTGCCTACGCATCCTAGGAAACATGGTCCTCGAATACCTGAGTACCCGAATAGTCCTACGAGCCGCACCGTCAATTAGCTGCGAGAGAGCTATTTTCGCCCCAAAATTCGTTTTCTCGCTCAAACCATTCGCTCTTATGCCCTACAGTATCCTGAGCTATCATGTTCTGGGACCATGAGGACCCGGCTGCCCACCCTAAATCAGGGGCCCTCAAAAAAACTGAGTACTGGAACTATTTTGAAGGAAATTACCGTTAGATGTCACCTCCCAAGGGCTTAATTCACCAAAACCCTTCATGGTCGGCGTCAACCTGCTCGTTCTTCTCCTAAGAAAAAGTTGAACGGTGAAATGTGGGCTTCTTAAGAACCTGCCTACGCATCCAGGAAACATGGTCCTCGGATAACCTGAGTACCCGAATAGGTCTTACGAGCCGCACCGTCAATTAGCTGCGAGAGAGCTATTTTCGCCCCAAAATTTGTTTTCTCGCTCAAACCATTCGCTCTTTTGCCATGCAGTTCTTGAGCTGTCATGTGCTAGGACCATGAGGACCCGGCTGCCCACCCTAAATCAGGGCCCTCAAAAAAACTGAGTACTGGAACTATTTTTGAAGGAAATTACCGTTAGATGTCACTCCCAAGGGCTTAATTCACCAAAACCCTTCATGGTCGGCGTCAACCTGCTCGTTCTTCTCCTAAGAAAAAGTTGAACGGTGAAATGTGGGCTTCTTAAGAACCTGCCTACGCATCCAGGAAACATGGTCCTCGAATAACTTGAGTACCCGAATAGGTCCTTACGAGCCGCACCGTCAATTAGCTGCGAGAGAGCTATTTTCGCCCCAAATTTCGTTTTCTCGCTCAAACCATTCGCTCTTTTGCCCTACAGATCCTGAGCTATCATGTTCTGGGACCATGAGGACCCGGCTGCCCACCCTAAATCAGGGCCCTCAAAAAAACTGAGTACTGGAACTATTTTTGAAGGAAATTACCGTTAGATGTCACTCCCAAGGGCTTAATTCACCACAACCCTTCATGGTCGGCGTCAACCTGCTCGTTCTTCTCCTAAGAAAAAGTTGAACGGTGAAATGTGGGCTTCTTAAGAACCTGGCCTACGCATCCAGGAAACATGGTCCTCGGATAACCTTGAGTACCCGAATAGGTCTTACGAGCCGCACCGTCAATTAGCTGCGAGAGAGCTATTTTCACCCCAAAATTCGTTTTCTCGCTCAAACCATTCGCTCTTATGCCCTACAATCCTGAGCTATCATGTTCTGGGACCATGAGGACCCGGCTGCCCACCCTAAATCAGGTGCCCTCAAAAAAACTGAGTACTGGAACTATTTTTGAAGGAAATTACCGTTAGATGTCACTCCCAAGGGCTTAATTCGCCACAACCCTTCATGGTCGGCGTCAACCTGCTCGTTCTTCTCCTAAGAAAAGTTGAACGGTGAAATGTGGGCTTCTTAAGAACCTGCCTACGCATCCAGGAAACATGGTCCTCGAATAACCTGAGTACCCGAATAGGTCCTACGAGCCGCACCGTCAATTAGCTGCGAGAGAGCTATTTTCGCCCCAAAATTCGTTTTCTCGCTCAAACCATTCGCTCTTATGCCCTACAGATCCTGAGCTATCATGTTCTGGGACCATGAGGACCCGGCTGCCCACCCTAAATCAGGTGCCCTCAAAAAAACTGAGTACTGGAACTATTTTTGAAGGAAATTACCGTTAGATGTCACTCCCAAGGGCTTAATTCGCCACAACCCTTCATGGTCGGCGTCAACCTGCTCGTTCTTCTCCTAAGAAAAAGTTGAACGGTGAAATGTGGGCTTCTTAAGAACCTGCCTACGCATCCAGGAAACATGGTCCTCGGATAACCTGAGTACCCGAATAGGTCTTACGAGCCGCACCGTCAATTAGCTGCGAGAGAGCTATTTTCGCCCCAAAATTCGTTTTCTCGCTCAAACCATTCGCTCTTATGCCCTAGCAGTTCCTGAGCTATCATGTGCTGGGACCATGAGGACCCGGCTGCCCACCCTAAATCAGGTGCCCTCAAAAAAACTGAGTACTGGAACTATTTTTGAAGGAAATTACCGTTAGATGTCACTCCCAAGGGCTTAATTCACCAAAACCCTTCATGGTCGGCGTCAACCTGCTCGTTCTTCTCCTAAGAAAAAGTTGAACGGTGAAATGAATGGGCTTCTTAAGAACCTGCCTACGCATCCAGGAAACATGGTCCTCGATAACCTGAGTACCCGAATAGGTCCTACGAGCCGCACCGTCAATTAGCTGCGAGAGAGCTATTTTCGCCCCAAAATTCGTTTTCTCGCTCAAACCATTCGCTCTTTTGCCCTGCAGTTCCTGAGCTATCATGTGCTGGGACCATGAGGACCCGGCTGCCCACCCTAATCAGGGCCCTCAAAAAAACTGAGTACTGGAACTATTTTTGAAGGAAATTACCGTTAGATGTCACTCCCAAGGGCTTAATTCACCAAAACCCTTCATGGTCGGCGTCAACCTGCTCGTTCTTCTCCTAAGAAAAAGTTGAACGGTGAAATGTGGGCTTCTTAAGAACCTGCCTACGCATCCAGGAAACATGGTCCTCGAATAACCTGAGTACCCGAATAGGTCCTACGAGCCGCACCGTCAATTAGCTGCGAGAGAGCTATTTTCGCCCCAAAATTCGTTTTCTCGCTCAAACCATTCGCTCTTATGCCCTACAGATCCTGAGCTATCATGTTCTGGGACCATGAGGACCCGGCTGCCCACCCTAAATCAGGTGCCCTCAAAAAAACTGAGTACTGGAACTATTTTTGAAGGAAATTACCGTTAGATGTCACTCCCAAGGGCTTAATTCGCCACAACCCTTCATGGTCGGCGTCAACCTGCTCGTTCTTCTCCTAAGAAAAAGTTGAACGGTGAAATGTGGGCTTCTTAAGAACCTGCCTACGCATCCAGGAAACATGGTCCTCGGATAACCTGAGTACCCGAATAGGTCTTACGAGCCGCACCGTCAATTAGCTGCGAGAGAGCTATTTTCGCCCCAAAATTCGTTTTCTCGCTCAAACCATTCGCTCTTTTGCCCTGCAGTTCCTGAGCTATCATGTGCTAGGACCATGAGGACCCGGCTGCCCACCCTAAATCAGGTGCCCTCAAAAAAACTGAGTACTGGAACTATTTTTGAAGGAAATTACCGTTAGATGTCACTCCCAAGGGCTTAATTCACCAAAACCCTTCATGGTCGGCGTCAACCTGCTCGTTCTTCTCCTAAGAAAAAGTTGAACGGTGAAATGTGGGCTTCTTAAGAACCTGCCTACGCATCCAGGAAACATGGTCCTCGAATAACCTGAGTACCCGAATAGGTCCTACGAGCCGCACCGTCAATTAGCTGCGAGAGAGCTATTTTCGCCCCAAAATTCGTTTTCTCGCTCAAACCATTCGCTCTTATGCCCTACAGATCCTGAGCTATCATGTTCTGGGACCATGAGGACCCGGCTGCCCACCCTAAATCAGGTGCCCTCAAAAAAACTGAGTACTGGAACTATTTTTGAAGGAAATTACCGTTAGATGTCACTCCCAAGGGCTTAATTCGCCACAACCCTTCATGGTCGGCGTCAACCTGCTCGTTCTTCTCCTAAGAAAAAGTTGAACGGTGAAATGTGGGCTTCTTAAGAACCTGCCTACGCATCCAGGAAACATGGTCCTCGGAATAACCTGAGTACCCGAATAGGTCTTACGAGCCGCACCGTCAATTAGCTGCGAGAGAGCTATTTTCGCCCCAAAATTCGTTTTCTCGCTCAAACCATTCGCTCTTTTGCCCTGCAGTTCCTGAGCTATCATGTGCTAGGGACCATGAGGACCCGGCTGCCCACCCTAAATCAGGGCCCTCAAAAAAACTGAGTACTGGAACTATTTTTGAAGGAAATTACCGTTAGATGTCACTCCCAAGGGCTTAATTCACCAAAACCCTTCATGGTCGGCGTCAACCTGCTCGTTCTTCTCCTAAGAAAAAGTTGAACGGTGAAATGTGGGCTTCTTAAGAACCTGCCTACGCATCCAGGAAACATGGTCCTCGAATAACCTGAGTACCCGAATAGGTCCTACGAGCCGCACCGTCAATTAGCTGCGAGAGAGCTATTTTCGCCCCAAAATTCGTTTTCTCGCTCAAACCATTCGCTCTTATGCCCTGCAGTTCCTGAGCTATCATGTGCTGGGACCATGAGGACCCGGCTGCCCACCCTAAATCAGGGCCCTCAAAAAAACTGAGTACTGGAACTATTTTTGAAGGAAATTACCGTTAGATGTCACTCCCAAGGGCTTAATTCGCCACAACCCTTCATGGTCGGCGTCAACCTGCTCGTTCTTCTCCTAAGAAAAAGTTGAACGGTGAAATGTGGGCTTCTTAAGAACCTGCCTACGCATCCAGGAAACATGGTCCTCGGATAACCTGAGTACCCGAATAGGTCTTACGAGCCGCACCGTCAATTAGCTGCGAGAGAGCTATTTTCGCCCCAAAATTCGTTTTCTCGCTCAAACCATTCGCTCTTATGCCCTACAGATTCCTGAGCTATCATGTGCTGGGACCATGAGGACCCGGCTGCCCACCCTAAATCAGGTGCCCTCAAAAAAACTGAGTACTGGAACTATTTTTGAAGGAAATTACCGTTAGATGTCACTCCCAAGGGCTTAATTCACCACAACCCTTCATGGTCGGCGTCAACCTGCTCGTTCTTCTCCTAAGAAAAAGTTGAACGGTGAAATGTGGGCTTCTTAAGAACCTGCCTACGCATCCAGGAAACATGGTCCTCGAATAACCTGAGTACCCGAATAGGTCCTACGAGCCGCACCGTCAATTAGCTGCGAGAGAGCTATTTTCGCCCCAAAATTCGTTTTCTCGCTCAAACCATTCGCTCTTATGCCCTACAGATCCTGAGCTATCATGTTCTGGGACCATGAGGACCCGGCTGCCCACCCTAAATCAGGTGCCCTCAAAAAAACTGAGTACTGGAACTATTTTTGAAGGAAATTACCGTTAGATGTCACTCCCAAGGGCTTAATTCGCCACAACCCTTCATGGTCGGCGTCAACCTGCTCGTTCTTCTCCTAAGAAAAAGTTGAACGGTGAAATGTGGGCTTCTTAAGAACCTGCCTACGCATCCAGGAAACATGGTCCTTGGATAACCTGAGTACCCGAATAGGTCTTACGAGCCGCACCGTCAATTAGCTGCGAGAGAGCTATTTTCGCCCCAAAATTCGTTTTCTCGCTCAAACCATTCGCTCTTTTGCCATGCAGTTCTTGAGCTGTCATGTGCTAGGACCATGAGGACCCGGCTGCCCACCCTAAATCAGGGCCCTCAAAAAAACTGAGTACTGGAACTATTTTTGAAGGAAATTACCGTTAGATGTCACTCCCAAGGGCTTAATTCACCAAAACCCTTCATGGTCGGCGTCAACCTGCTCGTTCTTCTCCTAAGAAAAAGTTGAACGGTGAAATGTGGGCTTCTTAAGA
Source organism: Panicum virgatum (assembly GCF_016808335.1). Taxonomy (NCBI): domain Eukaryota; kingdom Viridiplantae; phylum Streptophyta; class Magnoliopsida; order Poales; family Poaceae; genus Panicum; species Panicum virgatum. The sequence goes on along the minus strand of NC_053150.1, from coordinate 16,123,219 downwards.
ACCTGCCTACGCATCCAGGAAACATGGTCCTCGAATAACCTGAGTACCCGAATAGGTCCTACGAGCCGCACCGTCAATTAGCTGCGAGAGAGCTATTTTCGCCCCAAAATTCGTTTTCTCGCTCAAACCATTCGCTCTTATGCCCTACAGATCCTGAGCTATCATGTGCTGGGACCATGAGGACCCGGCTGCCCACCCTAAATCAGGTGCCCTCAAAAAAACTGAGTACTGGAACTATTTTTGAAGGAAATTACCGTTAGATGTCACTCCCAAGGGCTTAATTCGCCACAACCCTTCATGGTCGGCGTCAACCTGCTCGTTCTTCTCCTAAGAAAAAGTTGAACGGTGAAATGTGGGCTTCTTAAGAACCTGCCTACGCATCCAGGAAACATGGTCCTCGGATAACCTGAGTACCCGAATAGGTCTTACGAGCCGCACCGTCAATTAGCTGCGAGAGAGCTATTTTCGCCCCAAAATTCGTTTTCTCGCTCAAACCATTCGCTCTTTTGCCCTACAGTTCCTGAGCTATCATGTGCTGGGACCATGAGGACCCGGCTGCCCACCCTAAATCAGGTGCCCTCAAAAAAACTGAGTACTGGAACTATTTTTGAAGGAAATTACCGTTAGATGTCACTCCCAAGGGCTTAATTCGCCACAACCCTTCATGGTCGGCGTCAACCTGCTCGTTCTTCTCCTAAGAAAAAGTTGAACGGTGAAATGTGGGCTTCTTAAGAACCTGCCTACGCATCCAGGAAACATGGTCCTCGGATAACCTGAGTACCCGAATAGGTCCTTACGAGCCGCACCGTCAATTAGCTGCGAGAGAGCTATTTTCGCCCCAAAATTCGTTTTCTCGCTCAAACCATTCGCTCTTTTGCCATGCAGTTCCTGAGCTATCATGTGCTAGGGACCATGAGGACCCGGCTGCCCACCCTAAATCAGGGCCCTCAAAAAAACTGAGTACTGGAACTATTTTTGAAGGAAATTACCGTTAGATGTCACTCCCAAGGGCTTAATTCACCAAAACCCTTCATGGTCGGCGTCAACCTGCTCGTTCTTCTCCTAAGAAAAAGTTGAACGGTGAAATGTGGGCTTCTTAAGAACCTGCCTACGCATCCAGGAAACATGGTCCTCGAATAACCTGAGTACCCGAATAGGTCCTTACGAGCCGCACCGTCAATTAGCTGCGAGAGAGCTATTTTCGCCCCAAAATTCGTTTTCTCGCTCAAACCATTCGCTCTTATGCCCTAGCAGATTCCTGAGCTATCATGTGCTGGGACCATGAGGACCCGGCTGCCCACCCTAAATCAGGTGCCCTCAAAAAAACTGAGTACTGGAACTATTTTTGAAGGAAATTACCGTTAGATGTCACTCCCAAGGGCTTAATTCGCCACAACCCTTCATGGTCGGCGTCAACCTGCTCGTTCTTCTCCTAAGAAAAAGTTGAACGGTGAAATGTGGGCTTCTTAAGAACCTGCCTACGCATCCAGGAAACATGGTCCTCGGATAACCTGAGTACCCGAATAGGTCTTACGAGCCGCACCGTCAATTAGCTGCGAGAGAGCTATTTTCGCCCCAAAATTCGTTTTCTCGCTCAAACCATTCGCTCTTATGCCCTACAGATCCTGAGCTATCATGTTCTGGGACCATGAGGACCCGGCTGCCCACCCTAAATCAGGTGCCCTCAAAAAAACTGAGTACTGGAACTATTTTTGAAGGAAATTACCGTTAGATGTCACTCCCAAGGGCTTAATTCGCCACAACCCTTCATGGTCGGCGTCAACCTGCTCGTTCTTCTCCTAAGAAAAAGTTGAACGGTGAAATGTGGGCTTCTTAAGAACCTGCCTACGCATCCAGGAAACATGGTCCTCGATAACCTGAGTACCCGAATAGGTCTTACGAGCCGCACCGTCAATTAGCTGCGAGAGAGCTATTTTCGCCCCAAAATTCGTTTTCTCGCTCAAACCATTCGCTCTTTTGCCATGCAGTTCCTGAGCTATCATGTGCTAGGACCATGAGGACCCGGCTGCCCACCCTAAATCAGGGCCCTCAAAAAAACTGAGTACTGGAACTATTTTTGAAGGAAATTACCGTTAGATGTCACTCCCAAGGGCTTAATTCGCCACAACCCTTCATGGTCGGCGTCAACCTGCTCGTTCTTCTCCTAAGAAAAAGTTGAACGGTGAAATGTGGGCTTCTTAAGAACCTGCCTACGCATCCAGGAAACATGGTCCTCGAATAACCTGAGTACCCGAATAGGTCCTACGAGCCGCACCGTCAATTAGCTGCGAGAGAGCTATTTTCGCCCCAAAATTCGTTTTCTCGCTCAAACCATTCGCTCTTATGCCCTACAGATCCTGAGCTATCATGTTCTGGGACCATGAGGACCCGGCTGCCCACCCTAAATCAGGTGCCCTCAAAAAAACTGAGTACTGGAACTATTTTTGAAGGAAATTACCGTTAGATGTCACTCCCAAGGGCTTAATTCGCCACAACCCTTCATGGTCGGCGTCAACCTGCTCGTTCTTCTCCTAAGAAAAAGTTGAACGGTGAAATGTGGGCTTCTTAAGAACCTGCCTACGCATCCAGGAAACATGGTCCTCGGATAACCTGAGTACCCGAATAGGTCTTACGAGCCGCACCGTCAATTAGCTGCGAGAGAGCTATTTTCGCCCCAAAATTCGTTTTCTCGCTCAAACCATTCGCTCTTTTGCCATGCAGTTCTTGAGCTGTCATGTGCTAGGACCATGAGGACCCGGCTGCCCACCCTAAATCAGGGCCCTCAAAAAAACTGAGTACTGGAACTATTTTTGAAGGAAATTACCGTTAGATGTCACTCCCAAGGGCTTAATTCACCAAAACCCTTCATGGTCGGCGTCAACCTGCTCGTTCTTCTCCTAAGAAAAAGTTGAACGGTGAAATGTGGGCTTCTTAAGAACCTGCCTACGCATCCAGGAAACATGGTCCTCGAATAACCTGAGTACCCGAATAGGTCCTTACGAGCCGCACCGTCAATTAGCTGCGAGAGAGCTATTTTCGCCCCAAAATTCGTTTTCTCGCTCAAACCATTCGCTCTTATGCCCTACAGATCCTGAGCTATCATGTTCTGGGACCATGAGGACCCGGCTGCCCACCCTAAATCAGGTGCCCTCAAAAAAACTGAGTACTGGAACTATTTTTGAAGGAAATTACCGTTAGATGTCACTCCCAAGGGCTTAATTCGCCACAACCCTTCATGGTCGGCGTCAACCTGCTCGTTCTTCTCCTAAGAAAAAGTTGAACGGTGAAATGTGGGCTTCTTAAGAACCTGCCTACGCATCCAGGAAACATGGTCCTCGGATAACCTGAGTACCCGAATAGGTCTTACGAGCCGCACCGTCAATTAGCTGCGAGAGAGCTATTTTCGCCCCAAAATTCGTTTTCTCGCTCAAACCATTCGCTCTTTTGCCCTACAGTTCCTGAGCTATCATGTGCTAGGGACCATGAGGACCCGGCTGCCCACCCTAAATCAGGTGCCCTCAAAAAAACTGAGTACTGGAACTATTTTTGAAGGAAATTACCGTTAGATGTCACTCCCAAGGGCTTAATTCGCCACAACCCTTCATGGTCGGCGTCAACCTGCTCGTTCTTCTCCTAAGAAAAAGTTGAACGGTGAAATGTGGGCTTCTTAAGAACCTGCCTACGCATCCAGGAAACATGGTCCTCGGATAACCTGAGTACCCGAATAGGTCCTTACGAGCCGCACCGTCAATTAGCTGCGAGAGAGCTATTTTCGCCCCAAAATTCGTTTTCTCGCTCAAACCATTCGCTCTTATGCCCTACAGATCCTGAGCTATCATGTTCTGGGACCATGAGGACCCGGCTGCCCACCCTAAATCAGGTGCCCTCAAAAAAACTGAGTACTGGAACTATTTTTGAAGGAAATTACCGTTAGATGTCACTCCCAAGGGCTTAATTCGCCACAACCCTTCATGGTCGGCGTCAACCTGCTCGTTCTTCTCCTAAGAAAAAGTTGAACGGTGAAATGTGGGCTTCTTAAGAACCTGCCTACGCATCCAGGAAACATGGTCCTCGGATAACCTGAGTACCCGAATAGGTCCTTACGAGCCGCACCGTCAATTAGCTGCGAGAGAGCTATTTTCGCCCCAAAATTCGTTTTCTCGCTCAAACCATTCGCTCTTATGCCCTACAGATCCTGAGCTATCATGTTCTAGGACCATGAGGACCCGGCTGCCCACCCTAAATCAGGTGCCCTCAAAAAAACTGAGTACTGGAACTATTTTTGAAGGAAATTACCGTTAGATGTCACTCCCAAGGGCTTAATTCGCCACAACCCTTCATGGTCGGCGTCAACCTGCTCGTTCTTCTCCTAAGAAAAAGTTGAACGGTGAAATGTGGGCTTCTTAAGAACCTGCCTACGCATCCAGGAAACATGGTCCTCGGAATAACCTGAGTACCCGAATAGGTCTTACGAGCCGCACCGTCAATTAGCTGCGAGAGAGCTATTTTCGCCCCAAAATTCGTTTTCTCGCTCAAACCATTCGCTCTTATGCCCTACAGTTCCTGAGCTATCATGTGCTGGGACCATGAGGACCCGGCTGCCCACCCTAAATCAGGTGCCCTCAAAAAAACTGAGTACTGGAACTATTTTTGAAGGAAATTACCGTTAGATGTCACTCCCAAGGGCTTAATTCACCAAAACCCTTCATGGTCGGCGTCAACCTGCTCGTTCTTCTCCTAAGAAAAAGTTGAACGGTGAAATGTGGGCTTCTTAAGAACCTGCCTACGCATCCAGGAAACATGGTCCTCGGATAACCTGAGTACCCGAATAGGTCTTACGAGCCGCACCGTCAATTAGCTGCGAGAGAGCTATTTTCGCCCCAAAATTCGTTTTCTCGCTCAAACCATTCGCTCTTATTGCCCTGCAGTTCCTGAGCTATCATGTGCTAGGACCATGAGGACCCGGCTGCCCACCCTAAATCAGGTGCCCTCAAAAAAACTGAGTACTGGAACTATTTTTGAAGGAAATTACCGTTAGATGTCACTCCCAAGGGCTTAATTCAGCCAAAACCCTTCATGGTCGGCGTCAACCTGCTCGTTCTTCTCCTAAGAAAAAGTTGAACGGTGAAATGTGGGCTTCTTAAGAACCTGCCTACGCATCCAGGAAACATGGTCCTCGGATAACCTGAGTACCCGAATAGGTCTTACGAGCCGCACCGTCAATTAGCTGCGAGAGAGCTATTTTCGCCCCAAAATTCGTTTTCTCGCTCAAACCATTCGCTCTTATGCCCTACAGATCCTGAGCTATCATGTTCTGGGACCATGAGGACCCGGCTGCCCACCCTAAATCAGGTGCCCTCAAAAAAACTGAGTACTGGAACTATTTTTGAAGGAAATTACCGTTAGATGTCACTCCCAAGGGCTTAATTCGCCACAACCCTTCATGGTCGGCGTCAACCTGCTCGTTCTTCTCCTAAGAAAAAGTTGAACGGTGAAATGTGGGCTTCTTAAGAACCTGCCTACGCATCCAGGAAACATGGTCCTCGGATAACCTGAGTACCCGAATAGGTCTTACGAGCCGCACCGTCAATTAGCTGCGAGAGAGCTATTTTCGCCCCAAAATTCGTTTTCTCGCTCAAACCATTCGCTCTTATGCCCTACAGATTCCTGAGCTATCATGTGCTGGGACCATGAGGACCCGGCTGCCCACCCTAAATCAGGGCCCTCAAAAAAACTGAGTACTGGAACTATTTTTGAAGGAAATTACCGTTAGATGTCACTCCCAAGGGCTTAATTCACCAAAACCCTTCATGGTCGGCGTCAACCTGCTCGTTCTTCTCCTAAGAAAAAGTTGAACGGTGAAATGTGGGCTTCTTAAGAACCTGCCTACGCATCCAGGAAACATGGTCCTCGGATAACCTGAGTACCCGAATAGGTCTTACGAGCCGCACCGTCAATTAGCTGCGAGAGAGCTATTTTCGCCCCAAAATTCGTTTTCTCGCTCAAACCATTCGCTCTTATGCCCTACAGATTCCTGAGCTATCATGTTCTGGGACCATGAGGACCCGGCTGCCCACCCTAAATCAGGTGCCCTCAAAAAAACTGAGTACTGGAACTATTTTTGAAGGAAATTACCGTTAGATGTCACTCCCAAGGGCTTAATTCGCCACAACCCTTCATGGTCGGCGTCAACCTGCTCGTTCTTCTCCTAAGAAAAAGTTGAACGGTGAAATGTGGGCTTCTTAAGAACCTGCCTACGCATCCAGGAAACATGGTCCTCGAATAACCTGAGTACCCGAATAGGTCCTTACGAGCCGCACCGTCAATTAGCTGCGAGAGAGCTATTTTCGCCCCAAAATTCGTTTTCTCGCTCAAACCATTCGCTCTTATGCCCTAGCAGATCCTGAGCTATCATGTGCTGGGACCATGAGGACCCGGCTGCCCACCCTAAATCAGGTGCCCTCAAAAAAACTGAGTACTGGAACTATTTTTGAAGGAAATTACCGTTAGATGTCACTCCCAAGGGCTTAATTCGCCACAACCCTTCATGGTCGGCGTCAACCTGCTCGTTCTTCTCCTAAGAAAAAGTTGAACGGTGAAATGTGGGCTTCTTAAGAACCTGCCTACGCATCCAGGAAACATGGTCCTCGGATAACCTGAGTACCCGAATAGGTCTTACGAGCCGCACCGTCAATTAGCTGCGAGAGAGCTATTTTCGCCCCAAAATTCGTTTTCTCGCTCAAACCATTCGCTCTTATGCCCTACAGATTCCTGAGCTATCATGTGCTGGGACCATGAGGACCCGGCTGCCCACCCTAAATCAGGTGCCCTCAAAAAAACTGAGTACTGGAACTATTTTTGAAGGAAATTACCGTTAGATGTCACTCCCAAGGGCTTAATTCGCCACAACCCTTCATGGTCGGCGTCAACCTGCTCGTTCTTCTCCTAAGAAAAAGTTGAACGGTGAAATGTGGGCTTCTTAAGAACCTGCCTACGCATCCAGGAAACATGGTCCTCGAATAACCTGAGTACCCGAATAGGTCCTTACGAGCCGCACCGTCAATTAGCTGCGAGAGAGCTATTTTCGCCCCAAAATTCGTTTTCTCGCTCAAACCATTCGCTCTTTTGCCCTACAGTTCCTGAGCTATCATGTGCTGGGACCATGAGGACCCGGCTGCCCACCCTAAATCAGGGCCCTCAAAAAAACTGAGTACTGGAACTATTTTTGAAGGAAATTACCGTTAGATGTCACTCCCAAGGGCTTAATTCGCCACAACCCTTCATGGTCGGCGTCAACCTGCTCGTTCTTCTCCTAAGAAAAAGTTGAACGGTGAAATGTGGGCTTCTTAAGAACCTGCCTACGCATCCAGGAAACATGGTCCTCGGATAACCTGAGTACCCGAATAGGTCTTACGAGCCGCACCGTCAATTAGCTGCGAGAGAGCTATTTTCGCCCCAAAATTCGTTTTCTCGCTCAAACCATTCGCTCTTTTGCCATGCAGTTCCTGAGCTGTCATGTGCTAGGGACCATGAGGACCCGGCTGCCCACCCTAAATCAGGGCCCTCAAAAAAACTGAGTACTGGAACTATTTTTGAAGGAAATTACCGTTAGATGTCACTCCCAAGGGCTTAATTCACCAAAACCCTTCATGGTCGGCGTCAACCTGCTCGTTCTTCTCCTAAGAAAAAGTTGAACGGTGAAATGTGGGCTTCTTAAGAACCTGCCTACGCATCCAGGAAACATGGTCCTCGAATAACCTGAGTACCCGAATAGGTCCTACGAGCCGCACCGTCAATTAGCTGCGAGAGAGCTATTTTCGCCCCAAAATTCAGTTTTCTCGCTCAAACCATTCGCTCTTATGCCCTACAGATCCTGAGCTATCATGTTCTGGGACCATGAGGACCCGGCTGCCCACCCTAAATCAGGTGCCCTCAAAAAAACTGAGTACTGGAACTATTTTTGAAGGAAATTACCGTTAGATGTCACTCCCAAGGGCTTAATTCGCCACAACCCTTCATGGTCGGCGTCAACCTGCTCGTTCTTCTCCTAAGAAAAAGTTGAACGGTGAAATGTGGGCTTCTTAAGAACCTGCCTACGCATCCAGGAAACATGGTCCTTGGATAACCTGAGTACCCGAATAGGTCTTACGAGCCGCACCGTCAATTAGCTGCGAGAGAGCTATTTTCGCCCCAAAATTCGTTTTCTCGCTCAAACCATTCGCTCTTTTGCCCTACAGTTCCTGAGCTATCATGTGCTGGGACCATGAGGACCCGGCTGCCCACCCTAAATCAGGGCCCTCAAAAAAACTGAGTACTGGAACTATTTTTGAAGGAAATTACCGTTAGATGTCACTCCCAAGGGCTTAATTCACCAAAACCCTTCATGGTCGGCGTCAACCTGCTCGTTCTTCTCCTAAGAAAAAGTTGAACGGTGAAATGTGGGCTTCTTAAGAACCTGCCTACGCATCCAGGAAACATGGTCCTCGGATAACCTGAGTACCCGAATAGGTCTTACGAGCCGCACCGTCAATTAGCTGCGAGAGAGCTATTTTCGCCCCAAAATTCGTTTTCTCGCTCAAACCATTCGCTCTTATGCCCTACAGATCCTGAGCTATCATGTTCTGGGACCATGAGGACCCGGCTGCCCACCCTAAATCAGGTGCCCTCAAAAAAACTGAGTACTGGAACTATTTTTGAAGGAAATTACCGTTAGATGTCACTCCCAAGGGCTTAATTCGCCACAACCCTTCATGGTCGGCGTCAACCTGCTCGTTCTTCTCCTAAGAAAAAGTTGAACGGTGAAATGTGGGCTTCTTAAGAACCTGCCTACGCATCCAGGAAACATGGTCCTTGGATAACCTGAGTACCCGAATAGGTCTTACGAGCCGCACCGTCAATTAGCTGCGAGAGAGCTATTTTCGCCCCAAAATTCGTTTTCTCGCTCAAACCATTCGCTCTTTTGCCATGCAGTTCTTGAGCTGTCATGTGCTAGGACCATGAGGACCCGGCTGCCCACCCTAAATCAGGGCCCTCAAAAAAACTGAGTACTGGAACTATTTTTGAAGGAAATTACCGTTAGATGTCACTCCCAAGGGCTTAATTCACCAAAACCCTTCATGGTCGGCGTCAACCTGCTCGTTCTTCTCCTAAGAAAAAGTTGAACGGTGAAATGTGGGCTTCTTAAGAACCTGCCTACGCATCCAGGAAACATGGTCCTCGAATAACCTGAGTACCCGAATAGGTCCTACGAGCCGCACCGTCAATTAGCTGCGAGAGAGCTATTTTCGCCCCAAAATTCATTTTCTCGCTCAAACCATTCGCTCTTATGCCCTACAGATCCTGAGCTATCATGTTCTGGGACCATGAGGACCCGGCTGCCCACCCTAAATCAGGTGCCCTCAAAAAAACTGAGTACTGGAACTATTTTTGAAGGAAATTACCGTTAGATGTCACTCCCAAGGGCTTAATTCGCCACAACCCTTCATGGTCGGCGTCAACCTGCTCGTTCTTCTCCTAAGAAAAAGTTGAACGGTGAAATGTGGGCTTCTTAAGAACCTGCCTACGCATCCAGGAAACATGGTCCTCGGATAACCTGAGTACCCGAATAGGTCTTACGAGCCGCACCGTCAATTAGCTGCGAGAGAGCTATTTTCGCCCCAAAATTCGTTTTCTCGCTCAAACCATTCGCTCTTTTGCCCTACAGTTCCTGAGCTATCATGTGCTGGGACCATGAGGACCCGGCTGCCCACCCTAAATCAGGGCCCTCAAAAAAACTGAGTACTGGAACTATTTTTGAAGGAAATTACCGTTAGATGTCACTCCCAAGGGCTTAATTCGCCACAACCCTTCATGGTCGGCGTCAACCTGCTCGTTCTTCTCCTAAGAAAAAGTTGAACGGTGAAATGTGGGCTTCTTAAGAACCTGCCTACGCATCCAGGAAACATGGTCCTCGGATAACCTGAGTACCCGAATAGGTCTTACGAGCCGCACCGTCAATTAGCTGCGAGAGAGCTATTTTCGCCCCAAAATTCGTTTTCTCGCTCAAACCATTCGCTCTTATGCCCTAGCAGTTCCTTGAGCTATCATGTGCTAGGACCATGAGGACCCGGCTGCCCACCCTAAATCAGGTGCCCTCAAAAAAACTGAGTACTGGAACTATTTTTGAAGGAAATTACCGTTAGATGTCACTCCCAAGGGCTTAATTCAGCCAAAACCCTTCATGGTCGGCGTCAACCTGCTCGTTCTTCTCCTAAGAAAAAGTTGAACGGTGAAATGTGGGCTTCTTAAGAACCTGCCTACGCATCCAGGAAACATGGTCCTCGAATAACCTGAGTACCCGAATAGGTCCTACGAGCCGCACCGTCAATTAGCTGCGAGAGAGCTATTTTCGCCCCAAAATTCGTTTTCTCGCTCAAACCATTCGCTCTTATGCCCTACAGATCCTGAGCTATCATGTTCTGGGACCATGAGGACCCGGCTGCCCACCCTAAATCAGGTGCCCTCAAAAAAACTGAGTACTGGAACTATTTTTGAAGGAAATTACCGTTAGATGTCACTCCCAAGGGCTTAATTCGCCACAACCCTTCATGGTCGGCGTCAACCTGCTCGTTCTTCTCCTAAGAAAAAGTTGAACGGTGAAATGTGGGCTTCTTAAGAACCTGCCTACGCATCCAGGAAACATGGTCCTCGGATAACCTGAGTACCCGAATAGGTCTTACGAGCCGCACCGTCAATTAGCTGCGAGAGAGCTATTTTCGCCCCAAAATTCGTTTTCTCGCTCAAACCATTCGCTCTTTTGCCCTACAGTTCCTGAGCTATCATGTGCTGGGACCATGAGGACCCGGCTGCCCACCCTAAATCAGGGCCCTCAAAAAAACTGAGTACTGGAACTATTTTTGAAGGAAATTACCGTTAGATGTCACTCCCAAGGGCTTAATTCACCAAAACCCTTCATGGTCGGCGTCAACCTGCTCGTTCTTCTCCTAAGAAAAAGTTGAACGGTGAAATGTGGGCTTCTTAAGAACCTGCCTACGCATCCAGGAAACATGGTCCTCGGATAACCTGAGTACCCGAATAGGTCTTACGAGCCGCACCGTCAATTAGCTGCGAGAGAGCTATTTTCGCCCCAAAATTCGTTTTCTCGCTCAAACCATTCGCTCTTATGCCCTACAGATCCTGAGCTATCATGTTCTGGGACCATGAGGACCCGGCTGCCCACCCTAAATCAGGTGCCCTCAAAAAAACTGAGTACTGGAACTATTTTTGAAGGAAATTACCGTTAGATGTCACTCCCAAGGGCTTAATTCGCCACAACCCTTCATGGTCGGCGTCAACCTGCTCGTTCTTCTCCTAAGAAAAAGTTGAACGGTGAAATGTGGGCTTCTTAAGAACCTGCCTACGCATCCAGGAAACATGGTCCTCGGATAACCTGAGTACCCGAATAGGTCTTACGAGCCGCACCGTCAATTAGCTGCGAGAGAGCTATTTTCGCCCCAAAATTCGTTTTCTCGCTCAAACCATTCGCTCTTATGCCCTAGCAGATTCCTGAGCTATCATGTGCTGGGACCATGAGGACCCGGCTGCCCACCCTAAATCAGGTGCCCTCAAAAAAACTGAGTACTGGAACTATTTTTGAAGGAAATTACCGTTAGATGTCACTCCCAAGGGCTTAATTCACCACAACCCTTCATGGTCGGCGTCAACCTGCTCGTTCTTCTCCTAAGAAAAAGTTGAACGGTGAAATGTGGGCTTCTTAAGAACCTGCCTACGCATCCAGGAAACATGGTCCTCGGATAACCTGAGTACCCGAATAGGTCTTACGAGCCGCACCGTCAATTAGCTGCGAGAGAGCTATTTTCGCCCCAAAATTCGTTTTCTCGCTCAAACCATTCGCTCTTATGCCCTACAGATTCCTGAGCTATCATGTGCTGGGACCATGAGGACCCGGCTGCCCACCCTAAATCAGGTGCCCTCAAAAAAACTGAGTACTGGAACTATTTTTGAAGGAAATTACCGTTAGATGTCACTCCCAAGGGCTTAATTCGCCACAACCCTTCATGGTCGGCGTCAACCTGCTCGTTCTTCTCCTAAGAAAAAGTTGAACGGTGAAATGTGGGCTTCTTAAGAACCTGCCTACGCATCCAGGAAACATGGTCCTCGGATAACCTGAGTACCCGAATAGGTCTTACGAGCCGCACCGTCAATTAGCTGCGAGAGAGCTATTTTCGCCCCAAAATTCGTTTTCTCGCTCAAACCATTCGCTCTTATGCCCTACAGATCCTGAGCTATCATGTGCTGGGACCATGAGGACCCGGCTGCCCACCCTAAATCAGGTGCCCTCAAAAAAACTGAGTACTGGAACTATTTTTGAAGGAAATTACCGTTAGATGTCACTCCCAAGGGCTTAATTCGCCACAACCCTTCATGGTCGGCGTCAACCTGCTCGTTCTTCTCCTAAGAAAAAGTTGAACGGTGAAATGTGGGCTTCTTAAGAACCTGCCTACGCATCCAGGAAACATGGTCCTCGGATAACCTGAGTACCCGAATAGGTCTTACGAGCCGCACCGTCAATTAGCTGCGAGAGAGCTATTTTCGCCCCAAAATTCGTTTTCTCGCTCAAACCATTCGCTCTTATGCCCTACAGATTCCTGAGCTATCATGTGCTAGGGACCATGAGGACCCGGCTGCCCACCCTAAATCAGGTGCCCTCAAAAAAACTGAGTACTGGAACTATTTTTGAAGGAAATTACCGTTAGATGTCACTCCCAAGGGCTTAATTCGCCACAACCCTTCATGGTCGGCGTCAACCTGCTCGTTCTTCTCCTAAGAAAAAGTTGAACGGTGAAATGTGGGCTTCTTAAGAACCTGCCTACGCATCCAGGAAACATGGTCCTCGGAATAACCTGAGTACCCGAATAGGTCTACGAGCCGCACCGTCAATTAGCTGCGAGAGAGCTATTTTCGCCCCAAAATTCGTTTTCTCGCTCAAACCATTCGCTCTTTTGCCCTGCAGTTCCTGAGCTATCATGTGCTGGGACCATGAGGACCCGGCTGCCCACCCTAAATCAGGGCCCTCAAAAAAACTGAGTACTGGAACTATTTTTGAAGGAAATTACCGTTAGATGTCACTCCCAAGGGCTTAATTCACCAAAACCCTTCATGGTCGGCGTCAACCTGCTCGTTCTTCTCCTAAGAAAAAGTTGAACGGTGAAATGTGGGCTTCTTAAGAACCTGCCTACGCATCCAGGAAACATGGTCCTCGGATAACCTGAGTACCCGAATAGGTCTTACGAGCCGCACCGTCAATTAGCTGCGAGAGAGCTATTTTCGCCCCAAAATTCGTTTTCTCGCTCAAACCATTCGCTCTTTTGCCATGCAGTTCTTGAGCTAGTCATGTGCTAGGACCATGAGGACCCGGCTGCCCACCCTAAATCAGGGCCCTCAAAAAAACTGAGTACTGGAACTATTTTTGAAGGAAATTACCGTTAGATGTCACTCCCAAGGGCTTAATTCACCAAAACCCTTCATGGTCGGCGTCAACCTGCTCGTTCTTCTCCTAAGAAAAAGTTGAACGGTGAAATGTGGGCTTCTTAAGAACCTGCCTACGCATCCAGGAAACATGGTCCTCGAATAACCTGAGTACCCGAATAGGTCCTACGAGCCGCACCGTCAATTAGCTGCGAGAGAGCTATTTTCGCCCCAAAATTCGTTTTCTCGCTCAAACCATTCGCTCTTATGCCCTACAGATCCTGAGCTATCATGTTCTGGGACCATGAGGACCCGGCTGCCCACCCTAAATCAGGTGCCCTCAAAAAAACTGAGTACTGGAACTATTTTTGAAGGAAATTACCGTTAGATGTCACTCCCAAGGGCTTAATTCGCCACAACCCTTCATGGTCGGCGTCAACCTGCTCGTTCTTCTCCTAAGAAAAAGTTGAACGGTGAAATGTGGGCTTCTTAAGAACCTGCCTACGCATCCAGGAAACATGGTCCTTGGATAACCTGAGTACCCGAATAGGTCTTACGAGCCGCACCGTCAATTAGCTGCGAGAGAGCTATTTTCGCCCCAAAATTCGTTTTCTCGCTCAAACCATTCGCTCTTTTGCCATGCAGTTCTTGAGCTGTCATGTGCTAGGACCATGAGGACCCGGCTGCCCACCCTAAATCAGGGCCCTCAAAAAAACTGAGTACTGGAACTATTTTTGAAGGAAATTACCGTTAGATGTCACTCCCAAGGGCTTAATTCACCAAAACCCTTCATGGTCGGCGTCAACCTGCTCGTTCTTCTCCTAAGAAAAAGTTGAACGGTGAAATGTGGGCTTCTTAAGAACCTGCCTACGCATCCAGGAAACATGGTCCTCGAATAACCTGAGTACCCGAATAGGTCCTACGAGCCGCACCGTCAATTAGCTGCGAGAGAGCTATTTTCGCCCCAAAATTCATTTTCTCGCTCAAACCATTCGCTCTTATGCCCTACAGATCCTGAGCTATCATGTTCTGGGACCATGAGGACCCGGCTGCCCACCCTAAATCAGGTGCCCTCAAAAAAACTGAGTACTGGAACTATTTTTGAAGGAAATTACCGTTAGATGTCACTCCCAAGGGCTTAATTCGCCACAACCCTTCATGGTCGGCGTCAACCTGCTCGTTCTTCTCCTAAGAAAAAGTTGAACGGTGAAATGTGGGCTTCTTAAGAACCTGCCTACGCATCCAGGAAACATGGTCCTCGGATAACCTGAGTACCCGAATAGGTCTTACGAGCCGCACCGTCAATTAGCTGCGAGAGAGCTATTTTCGCCCCAAAATTCGTTTTCTCGCTCAAACCATTCGCTCTTTTGCCCTGCAGTTCCTGAGCTATCATGTGCTGGGACCATGAGGACCCGGCTGCCCACCCTAAATCAGGGCCCTCAAAAAAACTGAGTACTGGAACTATTTTTGAAGGAAATTACCGTTAGATGTCACTCCCAAGGGCTTAATTCACCAAAACCCTTCATGGTCGGCGTCAACCTGCTCGTTCTTCTCCTAAGAAAAAGTTGAACGGTGAAATGTGGGCTTCTTAAGAACCTGGCTACGCATCCATGAAACATGGTCCTCGGATAACTTGAGTACCCGAATAGGTCTTTTGAGCCGCACCGTCAATTTGCTGCGAGAGAGCTATTTTCACCCCAAAATTCGTTTTCTCGCTCAAACCATTCGCTCTTATGCCCTACAAATCCTGAGCTATCATGTTCTGGGACCATGAGGACCCGGCTGCCCACCCTAAATCAGGTGCCCTCAAAAAAACTGAGTACTGGAACTATTTTTGAAGGAAATTACCGTTAGATGTCACTCCCAAGGGCTTAATTCGCCACAACCCTTCATGGTCGGCGTCAACCTGCTCGTTCTTCTCCTAAGAAAAAGTTGAACGGTGAAATGTGGGCTTCTTAAGAACCTGCCTACGCATCCAGGAAACATGGTCCTCGGAATAACCTGAGTACCCGAATAGGTCCTACGAGCCGCACCGTCAATTAGCTGCGAGAGAGCTATTTTCGCCCCAAAATTCGTTTTCTCGCTCAAACCATTCGCTCTTATGCCCTACAGATTCCTGAGCTATCATGTTCTAGGGACCATGAGGACCCGGCTGCCCACCCTAAATCAGGTGCCCTCAAAAAAACTGAGTACTGGAACTATTTTTGAAGGAAATTACCGTTAGATGTCACTCCCAAGGGCTTAATTCGCCACAACCCTTCATGGTCGGCGTCAACCTGCTCGTTCTTCTCCTAAGAAAAAGTTGAACGGTGAAATGTGGGCTTCTTAAGAACCTGCCTACGCATCCAGGAAACATGGTCCTCGGATAACCTGAGTACCCGAATAGGTCTTACGAGCCGCACCGTCAATTAGCTGCGAGAGAGCTATTTTCGCCCCAAAATTCATTTTCTCGCTCAAACCATTCGCTCTTATGCCCTACAGATCCTGAGCTATCATGTTCTAGGACCATGAGGACCCGGCTGCCCACCCTAAATCAGGTGCCCTCAAAAAAACTGAGTACTGGAACTATTTTTGAAGGAAATTACCGTTAGATGTCACTCCCAAGGGCTTAATTCGCCACAACCCTTCATGGTCGGCGTCAACCTGCTCGTTCTTCTCCTAAGAAAAAGTTGAACGGTGAAATGTGGGCTTCTTAAGAACCTGCCTACGCATCCAGGAAACATGGTCCTCGGATAACCTGAGTACCCGAATAGGTCTTACGAGCCGCACCGTCAATTAGCTGCGAGAGATGCTATTTTCGCCCCAAAATTCGTTTTCTCGCTCAAACCAT
The DNA here is from genome assembly GCF_016808335.1 of Panicum virgatum. Lineage (NCBI taxonomy): Eukaryota > Viridiplantae > Streptophyta > Magnoliopsida > Poales > Poaceae > Panicum > Panicum virgatum. The sequence goes on along the minus strand of NC_053150.1, from coordinate 16,106,922 downwards.
TCGCTCTTTTGCCCTGCAGTTCCTGAGCTATCATGTGCTGGGACCATGAGGACCCGGCTGCCCACCCTAAATCAGGGCCCTCAAAAAAACTGAGTACTGGAACTATTTTTGAAGGAAATTACCGTTAGATGTCACTCCCAAGGGCTTAATTCACCAAAACCCTTCATGGTCGGCGTCAACCTGCTCGTTCTTCTCCTAAGAAAAAGTTGAACGGTGAAATGTGGGCTTCTTAAGAACCTGCCTACGCATCCAGGAAACATGGTCCTCGAATAACCTGAGTACCCGAATAGGTCTTACGAGCCGCACCGTCAATTAGCTGCGAGAGAGCTATTTTCGCCCCAAAATTCGTTTTCTCGCTCAAACCATTCGCTCTTATGCCCTACAGATCCTGAGCTATCATGTTCTGGGACCATGAGGACCCAGGCTGCCCACCCTAAATCAGGTGCCCTCAAAAAAACTGAGTACTGGAACTATTTTTGAAGGAAATTACCGTTAGATGTCACTCCCAAGGGCTTAATTCGCCACAACCCTTCATGGTCGGCGTCAACCTGCTCGTTCTTCTCCTAAGAAAAAGTTGAACGGTGAAATGTGGGCTTCTTAAGAACCTGCCTACGCATCCAGGAAACATGGTCCTTGGATAACCTGAGTACCCGAATAGGTCTTACGAGCCGCACCGTCAATTAGCTGCGAGAGAGCTATTTTCGCCCCAAAATTCGTTTTCTCGCTCAAACCATTCGCTCTTTTGCCCTACAGTTCCTGAGCTATCATGTGCTAGGGACCATGAGGACCCGGCTGCCCACCCTAAATCAGGGCCCTCAAAAAAACTGAGTACTGGAACTATTTTTGAAGGAAATTACCGTTAGATGTCACTCCCAAGGGCTTAATTCACCAAACCCTTCATGGTCGGCGTCAACCTGCTCGTTCTTCTCCTAAGAAAAAGTTGAACGGTGAAATGTGGGCTTCTTAAGAACCTGCCTACGCATCCAGGAAACATGGTCCTCGGATAACCTGAGTACCCGAATAGGTCTTATGAGCCGCACCGTCAATTAGCTGCGAGAGAGCTATTTTCACCCCAAAATTCGTTTTCTCGCTCAAACCATTCGCTCTTATGCCCTACAAGTCCTGAGCTATCATGTTCTAGGACCATGAGGACCCGGCTGCCCACCCTAAATCAGGTGCCCTCAAAAAAACTGAGTACTGGAACTATTTTTGAAGGAAATTACCGTTAGATGTCACTCCCAAGGGCTTAATTCACCAAAACCCTTCATGGTCGGCGTCAACCTGCTCGTTCTTCTCCTAAGAAAAAGTTGAACGGTGAAATGTGGGCTTCTTAAGAACCTGCCTACGCATCCAGGAAACATGGTCCTCGAATAACCTGAGTACCCGAATAGGTCCTTACGAGCCGCACCGTCAATTAGCTGCGAGAGAGCTATTTTCGCCCCAAAATTCGTTTTCTCGCTCAAACCATTCGCTCTTTTGCCCTGCAGTTCCTGAGCTATCATGTGCTGGGACCATGAGGACCCGGCTGCCCACCCTAATATCAGGGCCCTCAAACAAACTGAGTACTGGAACTATTTTTGAAGGAAATTACCGTTAGATGTCACTCCCAAGGGCTTAATTCACCAAAACCCTTCATGGTCGGCGTCAACCTGCTCGTTCTTCTCCTAAGAAAAAGTTGAACGGTGAAATGTGGGCTTCTTAAGAACCTGGCTAGGCATCCATGAAACATGGTCCTCGGATAACTTGAGTACCCGAATAGGTCTTTTGAGCCGCACCGTCAATTAGCTGCGAGAGAGCTATTTTCACCCCAAAATTCGTTTTCTCGCTCAAACCATTCGCTCTTATGCCCTACAATCCTGAGCTATCATGTCTCGGAACCATGAGGACCCGGCTGCCCACCCTAGATCAGGTGCCCTCAAAAAAACTGAGTACTGGAACTATTTTTGAAGGAAATTACTGTTAGATGTCACTCCCAAGGGCTTAATTCGCCACAACCCTTCATGGTCGGCGTCAACCTGCTCGTTCTTCTCCTAAGAAAAAGTTGAACGGTGAAATGTGGGCTTCTTAAGAACCTGCCTACGCATCCAGGAAACATGGTCCTTGGATAACCTGAGTACCCGAATAGGTCTTACGAGCCGCACCGTCAATTAGCTGCGAGAGAGCTATTTTCGCCCCAAAATTCATTTTCTCGCTCAAACCATTCGACTCTTATGCCCTGCAGTTCCTGAGCTATCATGTGCTAGGACCATGAGGACCCGGCTGCCTACCCTAAATCAGGTGCCCTCAAAAAAACTGAGTACTGGAACTATTTTTGAAGGAAATTACCGTTAGATGTCACTCCCAAGGGCTTAATTCACCACAACCCTTCATGGTCGGCAGTCAACCTGCTCGTTCTTCTCCTAAGAAAAAGTTGAACGGTGAAATGTGGGCTTCTTAAGAACCTGGCTACGCATCCATGAAACATGGTCCTCGGATAACTTGAGTACCCGGATAGGTCTTTTGAGCCGCACCGTCAATTTGCTGCGAGAGAGCTATTTTCACCCCAAAATTCGTTTTCTCGCTCAAACCATTCGCTCTTATGCCCTACAAATCCTGAGCTATCATGTTCTGGGACCATGAGGACCCGGCTGCCCACCCTAATTCAGGTGCCCTCAAAAAAACTGAGTACTGGAACTATTTTTGAAGGAAATTACCGTTAGATGTCACTCCCAAGGGCTTAATTCGCCACAACCCTTCATGGTCGGCGTCAACCTGCTCGTTCTTCTCCTAACAAAAAGTTGAACGGTGAAATGTGGGCTTCTTAAGAACCTACCTACGCATCCAGGAAACATGGTCCTCGAATAACCTGAGTACCCGAATAGGTCCTACGAGCCGCACCGTCAATTAGCTGCGAGAGAGCTATTTTCGCCCCAAAATTCGTTTTCTCGCTCAAACCATTCGCTCTTATGCCCTGCAGTTCCTAAGCTGTCATGTGCTGGGACCATGAGAACCCGGCTACCGACCCTAAATCAGGGGCCCTAAAAAAAACTGAATACTGGAACTATTTTTGAAGGAAATTAAGGTTAGATGTCACTCCCAAGGTCATAATTCACCTAAACCCTTCGTGGTCGACGTTAACCTGTTCGTTCTTGTCATAAGAAAAGTTGAATAGTAAAATGCGGGCTTCTTAAGAAGCCGCCTACGCAAAAAGGAAACATGGTCCTCCGATAACCCAGCGGCCCACCTGAAATCAGGGGCCCCTAAAAAACTGAGTACTGGAACTATTTTTGAAGGAAATTACCGTTAGATGTCACTCCCAAGGGCTTAATTCGCCACAACCCTTCATGGTCGGCGTTGTCGGGTGCCACAATTAGGGACACCCTAATTGAGGTACTAAAACCACTTTCAAAAAACACAAACATATGTTAAGGCAACTGGGCCCACGAAGGCCCACGGCCTATTTCTCCCTCAGAGGAAAGGAAAGGACTCAAAGAAGTCCAGCATGTGGCCCAGCCACATCCCCCTCGGGCAGGTGGGCAATCTCCGCCTCGCTCGAGGGCCCCTCTCAGGCCCACCGAACAAACTCCGCCCCGCTCGAGGGTAGTGGATCTACCCTCGGGCGGGTCGCTCATCTCCGCCTCGCTCGAGGGCTCCCCTCGGGACCCTCGACCGCGCAATCGCATTTCCGCCTCGCTCGAGGGCAGCGGACCTGCCCTCGAGCGGGTGGCCAATCTCCGCCTCGCTCGAGGCCATCTCTCGGCACAAGGGACAAATGGCCCCGCCGCCCAACCAACCGCCGTACAAAGGCATTAAAGGCCAGCTACTCCGCCACGGCTCAAAGGACGGGCGGCGTCAGACTGCCACTCCCGCAGCGGATGTGACCGGCGTCCTGTCCACTGACCCCGGTCACCGTTCTGCCACCCCAGCCGCTGTAGCAGCCTTGTGGAGCATTCAACGTGGTACAAGACAAGTTGGCGCCGCCCCCGTTACTGTTCCGCCGACATCAACCATCCGAACTCACCTCCCGCAGGGGAAGGGGTCTGGCGATGGCACGTGTCCTCCCGAGAGGGGCACTCTGCATGCGTGGGCAGGGCCCCGGACCTCTCTCTTGTGGGGTCCGGGACTTCCACGCGCCCCCGGACCTTCTAGTGCGCACGCTCGCACCCCGACTAGGGGGTCCGGGACCGTCCCACGCCATTACTACCGCTGGGACTCTGCGGGACGACCGGCACAATCTTTGCAGGGCCAAGGACGGAGCCCAGGACGACAGCGACACGCGCCGCCTTCCCACAGTACACTTTCTACAGTGTTCGATCACTATACCCGCAATTCAGGGGGAAAACGACGACTTCCGCGCCCCTACACTCATGTACGCCGCCCCTCCTTACAACTATAAAAGGAGGGGGTGGGCTTCCTTTTGCGCAGGCTGATCGACTCTCTCTAATCAAAGGTTGGAAGTAAGTTCTCTGAACTCCCCCTCAGAGGACTCTCAGCACGACTGAGCACTCATCTCAACCAACTCCACCTCTAGCAGAGACTTGGGAGCTTCTCTCCCTCTCTCGCCTCGCTTGTATCCCCTACTACGAGCACTTCGGGTGCAAGATAATACAGTGCCCTCGCACACCCCCTTTGCTGGACGTACGGCCCCACGGCCGGAACCAGGATAAAACCGTGCGTTACTGTGATTGCCTCTTGCATCATCATCTGGGATGAGGAAACACGCAGCATTTACTAGTTGGGATTCAGGCCCCACGGGTCGGAGCGCCGACAGTTGGCGCTCCAGGTAGGGGCGCTGCGTGATTTTTTCTCTCTTTTTCCCACTTGATCTCCAGGAATGGCGAGCAGATCGAACCCATACCCTATGGGTGTTTCGGATCCGTTTCCAGCGGGACGCGCGATCTCGTTCGGGAGTCTCGAGTTCAGGACAACCGGCAACGGTTACCTCATGCAGCTCCTCTCCTCCGAACGCAACCTCATCACTCCGACTTCGCCAGCCCGGCGCAACAGGCGCTCGGGTCAGCGTTCGCGACAAGCACGCGCAGAGCTGCGTCGTGCGGCACGCCACAGCTCCCCCACGTGGGTCGAGGCTGGCGTGTCGCAACTCAGCATCACGACCAATGGGGCAACCGTTTCGCCATCGCGTGCCTCGGCGTCATCTGCGCCGGGCACCATCGCCTGCGGCAACACTAGTGCCTCCCATGGGGGACTCGACTTCGGCGTCGCCCTTCCCCTTCGGGATGCGCAACGCTGCCGCCCACAGCCTCGTCAACCGTCGCTGACTTCATCAAGCGTGGGGATCTGCCGGGTTATCATCTTCGGTCGATTCGCAGCCCCATTGCGTCATCTCCTGACGAATCCTACCCCGAGACGGCGAGCTCGATCGCCGACGACATCGACTTCTTCATGACCAACTTCGTAGCCGAGGAGGCCGAGGACTACTCCGGGGCCCGCGACCCCGACGCTCTCCGCGCGTTCCAGCTGGCGACGGCCTACTGCCTCACCTGCTCTGAAGACTCCAGCGAGGGGGATTTCGATCCTTCCCGGGAGTGCTTCATGGTGGACCTTGCGGATGAACAAAATGACAACGCCCCAGGCAACGACGGGGAAGCCGAGGCGGACGCGCGGGCGAAGCAACCAGCGAACCCGCCTGCAGCGCCTTCCTCGTCAAGCTCGGCGGCGCGACAGGCCCAGCTGGCGCAGCTCAAAGAGCTTCAAGCCAAGCTCGACGAGCAGCGTCAACAAACCCAGGAGCTACGCGCCGCACTCGAGCAGCAGCGTGCCGTGCCTGGTGCACACGCCCAGGCGGCGGGACTGTGTTGCCCGGGAGCGCATCCTGGCCGACGACAATGTCGACAAATCTCCGGAACTGAAGACGGCGGGCGAGAAGCTCGTCGCTGCGGCTTACCTACTCCAAGCTATGCCCGAGCCAGTCGACACCTTCGGGCCGCAACCTGCGCTGCGAGGCACAGGAGCTCATCGAGCAAGCTGCCGTGCAGCAGGCCGAGAGTTCTGCGTCTCGCATGCGCTCGAAGGCCCCGGAGCAGTGTGATGGGACTGCGCACCAGGATCGAGAGGTCTCCGTGCACACGCCCCCTAGCGGCGAAGGGCAAAGCAGCCGTAGCGCCCGGCGCGAGGACACCCTCGGTGCACGAGCGCATCGGGAGAGTTCCCGTAAGGGAGCGAATCCGTGACACTCGCGGGCACGCTGGCGACGGCGACGCCCGCAACGTCATCAACGGCAGGAGGTACACCCCTCGACGGGGTGGACGCTTCGACCCCGAGCACGACAGGGGTGAGTCACCAGAGCCTCCGGGCACCCGGGATGTTCAGCCGGGAGATTCGAACCGCGCCTTTTCCCCCGCGCTTCCGACAACCCAACACCCTCGTCAAATACTCGGGCGAGACTGATCCTGCAGTCTGGCTTAACGACTACCGCCTAGCATGCCAGCTAGGCGGCGCGACGGAGGACGCGGCCATCATCCGCAACCTTCCTCTCCATCTTGCTGACGCCACACGAACGTGGCTCGAGCACCTGCCTGCGGATCAGATCCACAACTGGGTCGATTTGGTCCACATCTTCGTGGGCAATTTCCAGGGCACGTATGTTCACCCTGGGAACTCTTGGGACCTCAAAGGGTGTCGCCAAAAGCCCCGCGAGTCCCTGCGTGACTACGTGCGACGCTTCTCCAAGCAGTGCACCGAGCTCCCCAGCGTCACCCACGTCGAGGTCATTAACACTTTCCTCGAGGGTACGACGTGCAGGAACTTGGTGCATGAGCTTGCGAGAAGCCGAACCCGTTAACACCAATGAGTTGTTCGACGCTGCCACCAACTACGCCGCCGGCGAGGAAGCGGTTGGTGCCATCTTCGACTGACAAATCGAGCAAGCGCAAAGACGATGCGCCCGCGGAGGGCGGCAGCGTCAAACCCAATGCCCCCGCCAAGAAACTGAAACGGGGGAAGAAGGGAAAGAAGCTGGTCCCACCAAGCCAGCGCGGGTCAAGACAGGCAGGGGACTCCGAGGAGGCCTTTGCAGCTGCCCCAGACTGCAAGGGACCTCGAGGCCCCCCTCGAGGCGGTGGTGGCCAGTTCGACGACATCCTTAAGAGGTCGTGTCCTTACCACAAGGGCCCGGTCAACCATACCCTCGAGCAGTGCGAGATGCTCAAGAAATACTACAACCGCGTCGCGCATCGCGACGAGGACAAGAAGAAGGATGCTGGTGACAAAGGTGGAGATGACGAGATCCCCCCAGTGGAGAACGCCTTCTTCATCTTTGGAGGAACAACGACGAATATGACTTCTCGGCAGCGCAAGCGTGAGCGCCGCGAAGTCTTTTCTGTTACCAAAGCCACGCCGTCCTACCTCGACTGGTCGAAGGATACCATCGCCTTTGGCCGCGAGGACCACCCCGACTACGTCCCGCATCCGGGACGATATCCGCTCGTTGTCGATCCCATCATCGGCAACACTCGCTTCTCCAAGGTGCTCATGGACGGAGGCAGCAGCCTCAACATCATGTACGCCCCTACCTTAGGAGCTCATGGGGATCGGACTGGACAAGCTTCGCCCCAGCAAGTCGCCATTCCATGGCGTTGCGCCGGGGAAGCGAGTCCAACCCCTCGGCCAGATCGATCTGCCTGTATGCTTCGGCACAGCCGCCAACTTCCGCAAGGAGGTTCTTACTTTCGAGGTGGTGGGATTTCGAGGGTCCTATCATGCCATCCTTGGTCAGTCCTTGCTACGCCAAGTTTATGGCTGTCCCCAACTACACCTACCTCAAGCTCAAAATGCCGGGTCCGAAGGGCGTCATCACCATCGGCTCTTCATTCGAGCACGCCTACGAGTGCGACGTCGAGTGCGTTGAGCGTGCGGAAGCTCAAGTGGAGGACGAGGCCCTCGCAGCCACCCTCGACAAAATGGCGAGCTGAGGCCTTAGACTCCACGCACCGACACGCCGGGAGCTTCGAGCCCGCCGAGGGTATCAAGAAAGTACCCCTCGACCCAAGCCACTCCGACGACAAGGTGTTGCAGATCAGCGCCACCCTCGACGACAAATAGGAAGTGGTGCTCGTCGATTTCCTCCGCGCCAACGTAGATATCTTTGCGTGGAGCCCCTCGGACATGCCTGGCATACCGAGGGAGGTCACCGAGCACTCTCTTGATGTCCGACCCAACTCCAAGCTGGTGAAGCAGCGCCTAAGACGCTTCGACGAGCTCAAGCGCCGGGCGATCGGCGAGGAGTTGTAGAAACTTCTGGCGGCCGGATTCATCAAAGAGGTATTCCATCCCGAGTGGCTAGCTAATCCAGTATTAGTGAAGAAAAAGAGTGGAAACTGGAGGAATGTGTGTGGACTACACTAGTCTAAATAAGACATGTCCGAAGGTTCCCTTTCCCTTGCCACGAATTGATTAGATTGTAGATACTACTGCGGGATGTGAGCTCTTATCCTTTCTTGATGCTTACTCCTGGTTACCACCAAATCAAGATGAAAGAGTCCGACCAGCTCGCGACTTCTTTTATCACACCTTTTGGCATGTACTGCTACGTTACGATGCCCTTTGGCCTCAGAAACGCCGGAGCTACCTATCAACGGTGTATGCTCCACGTTTTCGGAGACCATCTCGGGCGGAGCGTAGAGGCATATGTCGATGACATCGTTGTAAAATCCAGGAAGACGGACGACCTGGTTGCCGATCTCAGGATCGCATTCGATTGCCTACGGGCCAAAGGGGTAAAACTTAACCCCGAGAAGTGCGTATTCAGGGGTGCCTCGAGGCATGCTCTTGGGTTTCATTGTCTCCCAGCGGGGCATCGAACCCAACCCTGACAAAGTCTCGGCCATCACTCGGATGGGACCGATCCGAGACATGAAGGGGGTACAGAGGGTCATGGGATGCCCAGCGTCCCTTAGCCGTTTCATCTCGCGTCTCGGCGAGAAAGGCTTACCCCTGTATCGACTCTTGAGGAAAACCGAGCACTTCACGTGGACCCCCGAAGCTCAAGAAGCCCTCGAAAGGCTGAAGGCATCGCTCACTCATGCTCCCATTCTTACGCCACCTACGGACGGCGAGCCCCTCTATCTGTACGTAGCTGCGACGACCCAAGTGGTCAGCGTGGTGATCGTGGTTGAAAGACAAGAGGAGGGTCAGGCTCTGCCCGTCCAGCGGCCGGTGTACTATATCAGCGAGGTGTTGTCTGAAACTAAGACACGCTATCCACAGATTCAAAAGCTGCTCTACGCAGTGGTTTTGGCTCGGCGCAAGCTGCGCCACTACTTCGAGGCTCATCCCGTCACCGTGGTCTCATCTTTCCCCTTGGGAGAGATAGCCCGCAACCGGCAGGCCGAGGGTAGAATTGCCAAATGGTCTGTGGAGCTGATGGGAGAAACACTCACCTACGCCCCTCGCAGAGCGATCAAGTCCCAAATCTTGGCTGACTTCGTGGCTGAGTGGACGGACACTCAGCTACCCCCAGCACAAATCCAGGGCGAATGCTGGATTATGTACTTCGACGGGTCGGTGATGAAAACTGGCGCCGGTGCCGGCCTCCTACTCATCTCACCCCTCGGAGAACACATACGGTACGTGATCCGCTTGCATTTCCCCGCTTCGAACAATATGGCGGAGTATGAGGCCCTCCTCGGTGGCCTCCGCATCGCCATCGAGCTCGGCGTCAAACGCCTCGACGCGCGCGGTGACTCTCAGCTTGTCGTCGACCAAGTAATGAAAGAGTCTAGCTGTCACGACCCGAAGATGGAGGCATACTGCAGCGCGGTGCGCCGCCTCGAAGACAAATTCGACGGTCTCGAGCTCAATCATGTCCCGCGCAAGTACAATGAGGATGCCGACGAACTGGCCAAGATAGCCTCGGGGCGGACCACTGTCCCCCCGAATATCTTCGCCCGCGACATCGCCAAGCCCTCCGCCGAATTCAAGGACCCGCCGGAGCCGGGCCCCTCGTCCACCGGGTCCCCCGGCGGGAACCCCCCGGCGGACGGGGTCGAGCCCATGGACATTGACTTTGGGACCACCTCCGCAGACGAGGCCGAAGCAATGGAAGTCGACGAGGCCCCCACCTCGCGAGACTGGCGCGTCCAGTACCTTGACTGGATGATTCGAGGGATCTTACCCTCGAACCGTGCGCAGGCACTGGCGCCTCGCCAGGAGGGCCAAGCCCTTCGCTCTAATCGACAATGAGCTACACAAGCGCAGTCCCTCGGGCGTCATGCAGCGATGCATCCCCCTCCCCGAGGGCAAGGAGCTGATCCGCGACATCCACGCTGGCATCTGCGGCCATCACGCCGCGCCACATACCCTCGTGGGCAACGCATTTCGGCAAGGATTTTACTGGCCCACCGCGGTCGCCGACGCCACCGACGTCGTACGGACCTGCGAGGGTTGCCAGTTCTATGCTCGAAAAACACATCTTCCGGCCCATGCTCTGCAGACCATCCCCATCACGTGGCCGTTCGCCGTGTGGGGGCTGGACCTCGTCGGTCCGCTGAAGAAGGCGCCCGGGGGCTTCACCCACTTGCTGGTAGCGGTCGACAAGTTCTCCAAATGGATCGAGGCTCGACCCATCGGCAAGATCAAATCCGAGCAAGCAGTCCAATTCTTCACCGACATCGTCTTCAAGTTCGGTGTCCCGAACTCGATCATCACCGACAACGGCACCCAGTTCACAGGCAAGAAGTTCTTGGCGTTCTGTGACAGTTTCCACATACGTGTGGACTGGTCGGCTGTGGCACACCCACAGACGAACGGGCAAGTGGAGCGTGCCAACGGCATGATCCTCCAAGCACTAAAGCCAAGAATCTTTAACAAGCTGAACAAGTTCGGCCGGTGGTGGCTCACGGAGCTACCCTCGGTCATCTGGAGCCTGAGGACGACCCCGAGCAGAGCCACGGGCTTTTCTCCAGTTCTTCCTGGTCTATGGTGCCGAGGTTATCCTCCCCACTGACTTGGAGTACGGATCGCCGAGGCTCAAGGCATATCAAGAGCAACAAAACCAGTGAGCTCGCGAAGACTCGCTGGACCAAGTGGACGAGGCTCGAGACATGGCGCTCCTCCACTCTGCGCGCTACCAGCAGTCCTTGCGAAGGTATCAAGCGCAGAGGGTCCGGCGCCGAGACCTCAACGAAGGGGACTTAGTGCTAAGGCTTCGACAAGACAATAGGGGCCGCCACAAGCTCTCACCTCCATGGGAAGGACCGTACATAATCGCTAAGGTGCTCAAGCCCGGCACGTACAAGCTTGCCAACGAAAAAGGCGAAGTCCTCACCAACGCTTGGAATATACAACAGCTACGTCGCTTTTATCCTTAGCATTTCAAGCTATTTGTATATTGTTCGTACTCGCATTTTCAATTTCCCGAAATAATAAGGAAGTACGCTTTACTTATTGCTTTTTGGGAACATTCCCGACCCTCGAGGGCTCGGGCGCGCACGAACATCGAGGTACGCTCGGCTTTACCCTCGGCAAAGCCGAGCCTCCCTCGGGGGCTACTACGGGGGGAACCCCCGAACGTCCCCAAAAAGTCGTCAATGTTTTTTTTTTTTGAAATATTTCCGTCTCGACCCTAAGCTTCTCGTATCCTTGGAAAAAACGGACGCGAGGCATAAGCAACTACGGTACGGGGCTGGCCGAGTCATGGGGCCGCCTACGCCTCCGGGATACGGCACCCCCCTCACCACCCTACGCCTACGTTGCTTATGAACGCGAACTTCCTCACAGATGTTTATATAAGTCGCATACAAGGAACACGGAAGCAAAGTAAAGAAACATAGGCTCGAACACACAAGGCCTCGACGGGACACACATTCAAATTACAAAAACAAATCTCTTATATTCATAAAGTGCGATTACAAGGCGCGACTATGATAAACACTAATCTATTTACAATGGGCTTCGAGGCCCAACTTTCTTACAGGCATCCATCCCCCCCCTGTGGGTCTTCAGGGGCGTCGAATTCAGCGATGGGAGGGATGTCTGCCTCGAGCTTCTCGGCGAGGACGGTGGCGAATTCCTCTGCGGCTGCGTCAGCTTCATCCATGATGACCGACGCGGCGTCCGCATCCGCATCATCGGGAACGACGTACCCCGACGACACCCTCTAGGAGATCCATGAGGTAATGCGTCGAGGCCACGGCGAGAGCCCGCAGGACACCGAGGCGGAAGGGACTCTTGGCGTGTTCGGCAATCCTGGCTGCCTAGCGCGCGCAGGCGGCTGATCACCGAACTGCCCGAGACGGCGCCCTCCCCCTCGAGCTCTTGACACACGCTCACGGCGGTCTGCTCCAGCTCAGCAAACTCCATCTGTGCCGCCGTGAGCGCGGTGTGGACCGCTTCCTTCGCCGCGGTCTCATCCGCCACCTTTTGCCTCAGCTCTGAGCAAAGGAAATCAACATTAGCCACGAAAGAAAGCAAAACGACGGAAAATCGAAGGTACTCACCCGCCATATTCTTTTGCGCCTCCTCCCTCTAGGTACGGGCGGCCTCCTCGAGCGAGGAAATGGAGGCTTCCTTTTCCTTAAGGCTAGCCCCCATGTTCTGGAGTGCCACCTCCCTCTCTTCGAGGGCCACACCCTGTTCCTGGAGGGTCCCGGCGAGCGCAACCACGGCCACCTCTTTGTGGAGGAGCTCGGTTTTCTGCTGCTCAAGAGTGGCGCCGAGGCGTTGCAGCTCGGCGCTCTGCGCCTCCGCCTCCCGAGCTCTCTCCTCGAGCGCCGTCCGAAGGCGCTGCAGCTCGGCAGCTTGTGCCTCGGCCTCCTGGGCCTTCTCCTCCGCTGCCGCCCTCTGGACATCCCGCTCACCAGCAACCCGCGCCAGCTCCTCCTCCAGCGCCTGCTGACGCGCTCCCAGATCGGCCATTTTGGTGTTGGCGTCGATGTTTTTGAGCACCAGCTCGGCGTTGTGTTGCCCGAGCTGGCTCATCTGGGAGTACAGCCGGTTCATCTCGACGCTCTTTTGGTGCGAGATTTCCCTCAGCTGCTGCAAAGGGGGAGGGTGTGGGTGAGGACGCGTAAAAGCTAAAACCGAATCCGAGCAATTTTCGGGGGGAAATATTTACCTGGCTGACCTGGTAATCCGCGTTCTGATGAAGCTGATAAGGCGTGGTCGAGGGCCTGCAAGATCTCACGCCCAACGCCCATCTGCTTGTTCCAGGCCTCCTCCTCCTCCTGCTCCTTGCGAAGGAACTCTGAGGGGACACCGGACGGGACGATAACCCCGAGGTGGCTCCCCTCCGACTGCCCCCGCTTCGAGCACGCCCACGCTGGCCGACTGCGAACTCGGCAATATGTGCGGTGGCGCTCGCCGCAGCAGCGGGGTCGATATCCATCGAGTCCCCGTACTCCTCGCTGCTGTCTGGCAGCTACACCACCGCCGTTGCGCCCCCTGCGCCGTGGGCACGGGCACTATCGCGGCAGTACCCTCGTCTCGGGCCTCGGTGGGCTCCGAGATGGGGGCTCCTTCTACCGCAGTTTGGCCAGCAGGGTGCTCCTGCGCGCCTCCGCCAGTTTCTCCTCCTATGTCCGGCCGGGCGGCGATATCTGCGTCGCCCTAACCGGCCTCAACATCAATAACCACTTGGGCGGCGCCACCGGCACCGCCCTGGCCGGTCTCATCGGCGTCGGCCGCTTGAGCAGCCGCCTCGGCGCCACGGTGGCCGGCGTCCCTCTGACCAGCGTCACCCTCCTTCTCCCGGGCTTGCTGCGCCGCCTGGGCCCCTCGGGGCACTGCCTCCCGTAGCCTAGCGGCCGCCGCCTCGAGATCCAAGGCGGGCGGGGGCTGCGGCGCCGTGTGCGGAGTGCTGCGAGCCCCGGTCTTGAGAGCCTTGGCCGGGGCAAGCCGCACTGCATCCTTGGGAACGGCCCCGGGGCTGGAAGTCAAGAGGCACGAGTTGAGCGGGATCGAGAAATTTACCAAGTACATAACAAAAAACTGAAATCCAAAATGCTTACCCAGATCGAGCACTCATGCTCCTCTTCCTCGTAGCGCTCTTTCGAGCCTGGGGCATCGGGCTGTCCCTCGAAGACTGCCCCGAGGGCGCCCCCCTCGTGTCAGCCCGATGGCTCGAGGCTGCCAGCACGGACGACTCCTCTCCCGCCGCGGCCTCAGTGGCCGCGGATCAGCACCTGGGGCGCAGGCGACCCCTCGCCGGTCGCCGGCGAGGATGACCCCCTGTACCGCACCCTCGAGGGTGGGATTCGCCGATGACCCCGCTACGGCCCCCGGCTCCTCTGGCGCCACAGGTTGCTCCCTCTTCCTCGTCCCACAGGTAGAACGGTAGGGGGCTCGCGCCCTCCCCGTCCCCCCTCGGCGCGCGGTCCTCGGCATCCGAGGCCTCCTCCGAGTCCTCCTCCTCGTCCTCCTCCGAGGACTCAGGTGTGGCGGGTCGCGGCTTCCCCTCCGCCCGAGCGAGCTGGCGCGCCTTGTCGTGCGCCGCCTTCCTTTTCCTCTTCCTCTCGGCCTTGGCCTCCACCGCGTCCTTCCGCCTCTTCATCTTCTCCGCGTGGAGGCGATTGATCAGGCGCTGTTCTGAGACCGGAGGCCTCGAGGTGCCGCATCTCAAACCCTGTACAATACACACAGATGGGGTCAGGAAAGGGGAACTACACGATGCACGACGAGTTCAAAGCCAAAACTCACCAGGGAAATATACCCCGGCTCGGGACGCATCTTGATCCTCCAAAGATCCGCGGGATCTTGGGGAAACTCCGCCACCGCATACTTCGCCCTTCGGGCGGCGATGGTGTGGGAGAGAAGCTTGCTCGACGTCCTCGAGCCCTCGACCTTGCTCCTGGGGACGAGCCGGTAAATCGGCAGGGCCCTCTCCACAAGAGGGATCACCCTCTGCCGGTGAAAGTTCGCGATGACGTCCGCCGCTGTCAATCCCTTCCTCGCCAAACGCGCCAGCGCATCGGTAAGGCCTTCGAGCCTGGCTTGTTGGGCTGGGGGCGACACCCCCCAGTCCCACTTCGCCGGACGCTCCCGAAGAACCTTGTTAGTAAACGCCGGGAGCGCGCCGCTGAAGTTTCGAAGGTAGAACCACCCTCGGCTCCACCCGGAGTTGTTTGTCGTCATCTTGCTTGTGATGTAAAGGTTCCGCCGGTTCGGGCGGACGTGGAACGTCAAGCCACCGGCATGCGCGAACCGCCTTAGCTAGTTCCGCGCATTCTCGACGAAGAGCTCGCCGCGGAACAGGTGGATCTAGAGATCCCAGTGGACGTCGATGCCGAGGTACCCCTCGCAGACGGCGATGAAGACCGCCACCTGCGAGATGGAGTTGGGGCTGAAATTGTGCAGCTCCACTCCGTAGTACTCGCACAGCGCCCTCATAAACTTGCTGGCGGGGACGCCGAAGCCCCGTTCGTGGAGGCGCACGAAGCTCACAACATAGCCCTGCGGGGGCTTCGGCTCAGACTCGTCCGGGCGCGGGGAAATCCACGCCGGCGCCCCCGCGTCGGGGTTCTGCGGCAGCAGCCGATCGGTGACCAGCTGCTCCAGCACCGCGACGGTGGCGGAGGACTTCCCCCATGGCAAGGGCTCCTGGATATCCGACATCTCCGAGAGTCGAGGTGGGATGGAAAAAGGAAGGCCCCGAAATGGCTAAGTCTCCTCCTCTCTCTTTCTCTTTATCCTTTTCTCCTTCTCGCTCTAGGCTATGGGTTCAGGAGGCGACGGAGGCGGAGAAGGCGAAACAGGATGAAGGCAAATGGCCAGGTGAACCCAAAACATCCCCTTCTTCTTCATATTTATGTACCACGGGGGGCGCACCCACAGCCACGGCCCAAATCTACCGCATTCAATGCGGTAGATTTTGCTATCACTGACGGGTGGGCCCTACGACCGCGGAGTTCCCCACGCGCGCACGCGGCGATAAATGCGGCACGGTAACCGGCAGGGCGCGACGCGACTGTTGTGTTATCCCATCCGTCAGCCGCCGCCCACGCCGCTCCGTCTGCCCGAGGCCGACGCTTGAAAAGGCGCGCCCACGCCGCACCGCACGAATCGGGCCACGTTCGCCCACCACCAGCGGAAGACCCGCGCGCACGACTTGCGACTCTGCGTCGTTTCAAACCAAGACGGAATATTCCTTCAGGGGATCTCTTTACCCTCGAAGGAATCGCATTTCGAGGCCTTACTGATCAAGGGATCGAAGCCTGGCCCTTCAGGGGGTTCGACAGGCGCCCCAGATCACCGGAGTCAGGGACTGCAGGGATGTGCCATACAAGCTACCCTCGAATGCAGAGTTCGAGACATCCGACGCAGTGTTCAAGGCCAGTCGAGGGTGCCTAGAAGGGGGATCCCATCGAGGGAGAGCGTCGAGCCCTCGGACCCTATCGAATGGGTCCGAGCCCCGCCTAGTGAACCCTCGCAAGCGCTCTATGAGACGTGTCTATGGACCACGAGCCGACCCCTATCGAACGGGGCACGGACGTCCACTTGAACAACCCGCTAATAGCTCACTGAAGCAGCCATAGCTCGCGGCCCGGGCATGGGTAGCATGGTGCGCTTCACCCCTCCTCCCTGCGGAAGGGCGACGAGGGTCGTAATTAAAAGTCGAGGGTTTCCCCTGAACGCCTTCACACGGGCCTAGGCTCGGGGGCTCCTCGCACACCACGGTACAAAACCACATCCTCGAATAAATCGACAACCATCACTTATGAAGCTCCACGCATAAGCCGAACCCACCGCTATTAGCGTACGTCCCCCTAATGGCTAAAGTTGAACGCCAGATCGCCGTACCAGCACTAAGAGTGCCGAGGCCGGCTGAAAAAGTGCCGATGCCGGCTGAAAAAGACGCTGGACGGCCATCCCAGTAGAGCTACCCAGCGGGACAACGTTTATAGCCCTTGGACGAGCACAAACTCTCCTCCAAGGTCTCAGGGGCTACACCCGCGGGTGCGCTGACGCGCCCCCGCGAAGGAGACTTCACACATATTCGAGGGTCGTAACTCTATGTACTCCCCTATACCCTCGGTAATCCTCCCCGCAGAGGAGAAAGGGAACTTTATTGCTCAAATGCAAGTAGAGATTACAAAGGGTCACCGGCGCGAAGCCATCGAAAGATACAAACACCTTGCCACCTATGTGGCAATTTTCCCTGTCTTGGGGAGGAGCGAGAGACGAAGAAAGGCACCAAGCCCCTAGTTGACGCAGCAGCGAGGCTGCTAGGGATGCAAGAAGCGGCCCCCAGACCTCACGGGTCCAGCGGGACGCTCTCCTCGCAAGCCTTCTTCTAGCATCTCCTCCACCGAAGACCACGCGGGGGGTCAAGCTGGCAGACAGCGCCCTCCGCACCATCTCCCCGAGAGCAACCTTGTCGCCGGGGGGGACGATGCGAAAAACAGCCGCCGGACCTGGCGCCAGCACCCCGGTCAGGCATCTCCATCCCCCTTCAGGCTAGGGTACATCGCAGGAGCAGGACCCCACGGGCCCAATGCTCTTCCGCTGATCCCACTGAAGCTGAGGGATGGTGCGCACGCCCACTCCGGTCTTCCCCAACCGCTCGCAAGCATTCTTCTAGCACCAAAAGCCTAAAAAAGCCAGGCCACCCCATCTGGGGGGCGGTCACAAAAAGGCAAAGGAAACATTACAAGAATTGGGCAATGCTGGAAGAAAGAGCTGGGAGGTTGGAGAGGAAAGGGAACCCCACGATCCCTATTTATAGCTGCGTCGGGCGTAAAGCTTCAAGCCTGTCGAAGAGCGGTGGCTTGTATCGCCCATGACGACGCAGCGCACCACGAGCAAAAGATATCCTCGGTCCCTACACCGAGACACGACCGAACGAAATAAAGCGGAGCTGAGCCCCCGGATGCTAAGCGGTGCAGCATCGGCCCTAGCCGGATGCCCTCGAACGGCGCACCGTTAAGCAACCAGGAACGCTGGGGCCAAGGCCCTACGTACGGGACAGCACGATGGAAGCACCAGCTGCCAAGCAGCGGGTGCCACCGTCGCAATGGCCCCCCTCAGTGCGTGGACACGTTTCGTCCTTCAAACAAACAAACAAAAGGGCACGCGCCTCGAGCACCCTGCCCGCAGGCGCACTACCCCGCTTGACGAGTTGTCACATCCGCGGGGCCGGCACCCAGGCGCGCCTGTCGGGGGCACGGCAGTCTCCGATCACATCGAAGGAGAAATCGCCGAAATACCCTTTGGCCGAATCCCTTGACTCGACCAAAGCCTCGGGGGCTACTGTCGGGTGCCACAATTAGGGACACCCTAATTGAGGTACTAAAACCACTTTCAAAAAACACAAACATATGTTAAGGCAACTGGGCCCACGAAGGCCCACGGCCTATTTCTCCCTCAGAGGAAAGGAAAGGACTCAAAGAAGTCCAGCATGTGGCCCAGCCACATCCCCCTCGGGCAGGCGGCCAATCTCCGCCTCGCTCGAGGGCCCCTCTCAGGCCCACCGAACAAACTCCGCCCCGCTCGAGGGTAGCGGATCTACCCTCGGGCGGGTCGCTCATCTCCGCCTCGCTCGAGGGCTCCCCTCGGGACCCTCGACCGCGCAATCGCATTTCCGCCTCGCTCGAGGGCAGCGGACCTGCCCTCGAGCGGGTGGCCAATCTCCGCCTCGCTCGAGGCCATCTCTCTGCACAAGGGACAAATGGCCCCGCCGCCCAACCGACCGCCGTACAAAGGCATTAAAGGCCAGCTACTCCGCCATGGCTCAAAGGACGGGCGGCGTCAGACTGCCACTCCCGCAGCGGATGTGACCGGCGTCCCGTCCACTGACCCCGGTCACCGCTCTGCCACCCCGGCCGCTGTAGCAGCCTTGTGGAGCATTCAACGCGGTACAAGACAAGTTGGCGCCACCCCCGTTACTGTTCCGCCGACATCAACCATCCGAACTCACCTCCCGCAGGGGAAGGGGTCTGGCGATGGCACGTGTCCTCCCGAGAGGGGCACTCTGCATGCGTGGGTAGGGCCCCGGACCTCTCTCTTGTGGGGTCCGGGACTTCCACGCGCCCCCGGACCTTCTAGTGCGCACGCTCGCACCCCGACCAGGGGGTCCGGGACCGTCCCACGCCATTACTACCGCTGGGACTCTGCGGGACGACCGGCACAATCTTCGCAGGGCCAAGGACGGAGCCCAGGACGACAGCGACACGCGCCGCCTTCCCACAGTACACTTTCTACAGTGTTCGATCACTATACCCGCAATTCGGGGGAAAACGACGACTTCCGCGCCCCTACACTCATGTACGCCGCCCCTCCTTACAACTATAAAAGGAGGGGGTGGGCTTCCTTTTGCGCAGGCTGATCGACTCTCTCCAATCAAAGGTTGGAAGTAAGTTCTCTGAACTCCCCCTCAGAGGACTCTCAGCATGACTGAGCACTCATCTCAACCAACTCCATCTCTAGCAGAGACTTGGGAGCTTCTCTCCCTCTCTCGCCTCGCTTGTATCCCCTACTACGAGCACTTCGGGTGCAAGATAATACAGTGCCCTCGCACACCCCCTTTGCTGGACGTACGGCCCCGCGGCCGGAACCAGGATAAAACCGTGCGTTACTGTGATTGCCTCTTGCATCATCATCTGGGACAAGGAAACACGCAGCATTTACTAGTTGGGATTCAGGCCCCACGAGTCGGAGCGCCGACAGGCGTCAACCTGCTCGTTCTTCTCCTAAGAAAAAGTTGAACGGTGAAATGTGGGCTTCTTAAGAACCTGCCTACGCATCCAGGAAACATGGTCCTCGGATAACCTGAGTACCCGAATAGGTCTTACGAGCCGCACCGTCAATTAGCTGTGAGAGTGCTATTTTCGCCCCAAAATTCGTTTTCTCGCTGAATCCATTCGCTCTTTTGCCCTGCAGTTCCTGAGCTGTCATGTGCTGGGACCATGAGGACCCGGCTACCCACCCTAAATCAGGGCCCTCAAAAAAACTGAGTACTAGAACTATTTTTGAAGGAAATTACCGTTAGATGTCACTCCCAAGGGCTTAATTCACCAAAACCCTTCATGGTCGGCGTCAACCTGCTCGTTCTTCTGCTAAGAAAAAGTTGAACGGTGAATTGTGGGCTTCTTAAGAACCTGGCTATGCATCCATGAAACATGGTCCTCGGATAACTTGAGTACCCGAATAGGTCTTTTGAGCCGCACCGTCAATTTGCTGCGAGAGAGCTATTTTCACCCCAAAATTCGTTTTCTCGCTCAAACCATTCGCTCTTATGCCCTACAAATCCTGAGCTATCATGTTCTGGGACCATGAGGACCCGGCTGCCCACTCTAAATCAGGTGCCCTCAAAAAAACTGAGTACTGGAACTATTTTTGAAGGAAATTACCGTTAGATGTCACTCCCAAGGGCTTAATTCGCCACAACCCTTCATGGTCGGCGTCAACCTGCTCGTTCTTCTCCTAAGAAAAAGTTGAACGGTGAAATGTGGGCTTCTAAAGAACCTACCTACGCATCCAGGAAACATGGTTCTCGGATAACCTGAGTACCCGAATAGGTCTTACGAGCCGCACCGTCAATTAGCTGCGAGAGTGCTATTTTCGCCACAAAATTCGTTTTCTCGCTCAAACCATTCGCTCTTTTGCCCTGCAGTTCCTGAGCTGTCATGTGCTGGGACCATGAGGACCCGGCTGCCCACCCTAAATCAGGGCCCTCAAAAAAACTGAGTACTGGAACTATTTTTGAAGGAAATTACCGTTAGATGTCACTCCCAAGGGCTTAATTCACCAAAACCCTTCATGGTCGGCGTCAACCTGCTCGTTCTTCTCTTAAGAAAAAGTTGAACGGTGAAATGTGGGCTTCTTAAGAACCTGGCTACGCATCCATGAAACATGGTCCTCGGATAACTTGAGTACCCGAATAGGTCTTTTGAGCGCACCGTCAATTTGCTGCGAGAGAGCTTTTTTCACCCCAAAATTCGTTTTCTCGCTCAAACCATTCGCTCTTATGCCCTACAAATCCTGAGCTATCATGTTCTGGGACCATGAGGACCCGGCTGCCCAGCCTAAATCAGGTGCCCTCAAAAAAACTGAGTACTGGAACTATTTTTGAAGGAAATTACCATTAGATGTCACTCCCAAGGGCTTAATTCACCACAACCCTTCATGGTCGCCGTCAACCTGCTCGTTCTTCTCCTAAGAAAAAGTTGAACGGTGAAATGTGGGCTTCTTAAGAAGCTGCCTATGCATCCAGGAAACATGGTCCTCGAATAACTTGAGTACCCGAATAGGTCCTACGAGCCGCACCGTCAATTAGCTGCGAGAGAGCTATTTTCGCCCCAAAATTCGTTTTCTCGCACAAACCATTCGCTCTTATGCCCTGCAGTTCCTAAGCTGTCATGTGCTGGGACCATGAGGACCCGGCTACCGACCCCAAATTAGGGGCCCTCAAAAAAACTGAATACTGGAACTATTTTTGAAGGAAATTACCGTTAGATGTCACTCCCAAGGTCATAATTCACCTAAACCCTTCGTGGTCGTCGTTAACCTGTTCGTTCTTCTCATAAGAAAAGTTGAATAGTAAAATGCGGGCTTCTTAAGAATCCGCCTACGCATAAAGGAAACATGGTCCTCGGATAACCCAGCGGCCCACCTGAAATCAGGGGCCCCTAAAAAAACTGAGTACTGGAACTATTTTTGAAGGAAATTACCGTTAGATGTCACTCCCAAGGGCCTAATTCACCAAAACCCTTCATGGTCGGCATTAACCTGCTCGTTCTTCTCCTAAGAAAAAGTTGAACGGTGAAATGTGGACTTCTTAAGAACCTACCTACGCAACCGGGAAACATGGTCCTCAATTAACCTGAGTACCTATTGTCGGTCGAAACCCACCGGCGAGCAGCGACGGGCAATACGAAGAGCCGGGAGGTTGCTGGGGCACTGGCAGGCACTGCTCCCTCGTCGACGGCTCGCAATTCCGTCACGCGCCCGTAGGTTTTGTGGAAAACCGGGCGTGCCACCTGACCTATACCCGATCAGGAGGGTGCAGACGTGCTCCGAACAGTTTCCTGCATACAAAGACACGTGCAAACGTAAGTCCGAGCCGTGGTCGGCTCCTCGGGACGACTCTTGCATCGGCTTTGAAGAGCCGATCGAGTCCCGGTGTCAGATGGGATCTGATTGTATCCAGATATGGTAAATAAAGCAAATAACTATAAAACTGCTTCAATTAAATCTAATTGATCTAATCCACGATAGTAACAGCTTCACTGCTAGATCGGAACATCCTACACGTGACTAGGCCTAGCGAACATAACAGATAACTAAACCCAAACCCAAAATAGAGGCCTAAGAACTAGCAAGAGCCGATTCCCGGAACAATCCCTATCAAGGCTAAGACAAAGCATCTATTACACCACCGGATCATCCAATCCGTTTGCAAGGCCTAACCTAGCAGATATTATGCCAACTCTTAAGATAAGAGCAAACCATAATAGATCAGATCTACTAGACATGAAAGAAGCAGGGTGTTGCCTCTGTGCGACTAATTCTATACGATAAGAACTAGCGTGAGATTGAAACATGACTGCACAGAGACAACATGATATTCACAGATGATAAACAATGAAGCACAACATATCTTCTAAAAGCCATGCTACGAACATCATGATAACTAGTATTACTCGCCATCAAAAACGCTTCAGTACGAGTAATACCAAGGTAAAAGCAAGAACAATACTGCCCTAATCGCAAGAAGCGATCAGGGCAGCATGGCGCTTACTTGGATGAAAACCCTAGGATTAGGGGTGGCGATGCGCCGAGAGTTGTTGTTTGCGAGTCGTGATGACGCTCTTCTCATGAATAACAAAGGATACATATTTATAGTCCGGAGACTTGGGAAACAATCTAAACTAATCTTGTCCCGATCGGACTCTATCTCTAAACTTAAACTAAATCTAAAGGTACATGGCCCATGTGGCCCAGATGCTCACGCAGGAGCCGATTTACAAGTCTTTTTGATCTTCTGCTTTAAGCCCATCTTGCTTTCGGCCCATAAATTAACCCTGTTAATTTATGGCGATAACACATGCCCCCCTGGTTTTGGCAATGATAGTTCCAAAACCAATCCGTCGCTTCATCTTCCCGTTAATGCTCATTAAACATACTGCAACCACCAAGGAAGATGCAACGTCTCTGCAACTGGCTCCTCGTAGAATGTGAAACTGCCGATCCGTCTTCCATCTCTTCACTATTTAATCTCACTCGAATCGGCTCTTCTCCACAGCAAACTCCTTCTTCCTCCCACAGCCAGTAGCGTAGAAACCACCTCAATCCTCCAGCAGCCATGGCCGTCTCTTCTTCCTCCGGCTCCAACTCCTTCGGAGACTCCTCTTTTTCTTCCTCTTCCCCTTCCGCCTCCTCCATTGATCCTATTTCGGAGAGCCGAGAGCCGACCCCCGAGTGGGACCCAACAGCAGCCTACGAGGCGTTGGCTCCTCTGCACTGGGATGCAGAGGAGTTCGACTTCGGGGTCGCCTCCGAGGAGGACGAGCCCGAAACTGAAGGAGAGGAAGACCTCCAGTTCCTATTCCAGAAGGAACTGGAGAGCGGCGAAGACGATGCCTTTTCCTGGGAAGGAGCCGACTCCTCCGAAGAGATCGGCTCTTCCTCTAGTGACGACATGGCGGCAGGAGGAAACCCCCACCAATTCCTCAAGGCCCCCTCGGAGGGGAGCGAAGAAGGAAGCAGCAGCAGCGGCGGCGGACGAAGCAGCAGCAGCGCCGATGATAGCGGCGATGGTAGCAGTGACGACGACGACGACGATGGAGACGCACCGTCACGAAGCCCGAAGCGTCGTAAGTGCTCAGACACCTACGACTGGTAGACGTAGGTAGTATTGTAGAGGTAGAATCACAAAGCCGAAGGATTGATTCCTTTGTAAAATCGGCTTTCCTTGTAATAAACTCTCCTTTAATGAAATCGAATTTCTTCAATTTCATGTGTCTTCATTTACCTTCCAAAAAGCCGATGGCAATGCATCAGGCTTCCATAAATATCCAAGAGCCGACGAAATTCAAACTAGAAGTAACCCGCACAAGAGTAGAATATCGCTTCCAGCTTAAACCGAACTCGACGCACCCTCAAATTCGAATGTAATTCGAAAACCAAGCTCTACAAATCCGAGCGAGAACTCTCCAAGCAGCCGGAATTCGAATCAGAGCCCACAGCAAGCAAACCCTAAGTCAACAGATCTGCACCATGGCAGATTCTGCAACTCGGACGACAAGCTCTGCAATCCACGATGCGGCAATCCACGGCCTGAAGGTAATATTCGGCCTAATCTTTTAGCTTTCTTCAGCTTACCAAGTTTCTGAAACTGAAACTCTGAAACATGACACCGTACGCATATTTCTGAATTTCTGAACTTCAGGTGTCAGACATCCTTTTGCCGCATCCCTCTAATCCAAAATTTTTCTGTCTTGGCCCACAAACCCATGAAACCCCCACAGATTTGATCTCTTGTGAAGCAAATAGGATCCCTTTTGTGAGCCAAAACATTGTTTTGAACCTCTGGGCCGACTGCTTAAGAGCCTGGCCTAATCCTCCTGAGAGCTGGATTACATGGTACAACAGAGTAGCAAAAGCTCACATGCCCTTGTGGCAAGATTTAAACATAGCCGATGCACTTAGTTTATCACTATCACCTCTTGACAAAGATGAAAATCTTCTGAAAACAATCGGCTATTTCTGGTCTGATGCTCTGAATTGTTTCCTCTTTGGTCATGGACCCATGACTCCCACTCTGCTAGATGTTGTCATGATCACCGGACTAGACATTAGCTCTCCCAATCCTGTTGCTCACAAAATGGCAGAAGTCCCCTTCAAACTTTCTTCCAAAGTCAACTGCACAAATTGGGGTACTTACATGAGTCAGCACATGAAAACAAAAGGTCTAGTGACTGAGAAGGAACACACAGCCTTCTTAAATCTTTGGCTAGAGCACTTCATCTTCTGTGGCCCTTCCTTAGCTCCAACTAAGAACTATCTCCCTTTGGCCTACCACCTGGCCCATGGTAATCACACCGGCCTAGGCAAACTCTTCCTTGGAGAAATTTACAGATATCTCCATTTGATGACATCTAACTTGCTTAATAAAAAGAAACTGAGAACTGGAGGCCCTTGGTGGTTCATTCAGTTGTGGGCACAACTGTACTTCCAACATCATATTCCCAACTTCCAAGGCCTGACCAAGAACTCTTTCCCCGATGAGAGTGGCAAGCCAATCAGATGTACTAGTTACGGCCAAGCTTTGTTCAGTCTCCCTGGCAGTAAACTGAATTCAACAGATGCAGCAAACTGGTTTAGAGTCTTCTACAAAGGACTAGATAATCCCCTATATTTCCCATTTACTGAATCTGAATCCTTCGAAAACCCAACTGCCTTCAGATTAGATAACTTTGCCGATGACGACAGCACTCGACATCTATATTCTCTGATGATTCGACCTGGCTTCCTCCCCGTTGGCATCAGCACTTCTAATAGAATTATCAAGACAGGCTATGAATCTTACCAGCCAGTCATAACAGCTCGGCAATTTGGCCTAGGACAGGTCCCTCCCCACTTCCATATTCACCACTTGGTGGAGGGCAGAGCCGATCTGCCTGACGGTCTTACTAGCTCGAGATGCTACAGCATGTTTGACAATCTCCACATTCCAATACCAGCCGATTTGTCTTTCACTTCTTCATCAATCGGCTTTGATACCTGGTGGAAGATGTGGAAAACTCATGTCTTCAGAAAAGCTCTAGGTCCTCGACTGCAGCAAATTGATCCTGAATACGTAATCCCCGAGGAAGAGGTACTAATTCTATGCATTTATCCTTTTAAATCCTCTATTCCCTTCTCTTGGCTTAACCTGCTCATCCTGTCAGCAGCAACAAGATGGTCCAGAACCCATGACCAGTACTGGGGAGCCATTTCACTTTCTTCCAACTGCTCCTGATGTACTCTTCTGCAAAGGATCACCACCAATGAAGAAAGTGATAATGACTGTTCAGCCAGACTTACTTCAGTCGGCTTCCAAGCGAAGACAAACTTCTGCAAGCGTTGCCCCCGAGTCTTGACCAAGAAAAGGAAGATGATCATAAGGCGAGTGATCAAGAAACCAGTACCAACTCCTCCGAGTCCATCAGAGTCTAATACCAACCAGGTAACTCATCATTCAAAACCTTCTTCTTTATTTCATACATATATGCTCTGGTTGACTGTAATTCTATTTCCAGGATGCAGCCGAGAACATCTCCAATGCAGAAAGCCCGGAACAACACGAGATTGCTGCAACTCCTGATGCACTGATGAATACAAGTGAGGAACAAGCCGATGCAGCAGATGCTCTTGACGTCAACACCAGCTTTGATAGGACGATTGCTCCTGAACCGTCCAACACTTCTTCTTCAGAACAGGTAACATTACAAAAACCAATTCTGAACCAGCCGATAACTCCATAAATGCATCTTGCACTAACTCCAGATGTGCCCATAGAGTTTTGATATTTCAGGTTTGCTTTCCTTTGACCCTGCATCAATGGGCCTAACTGTCCCTGGAGCAGAAACATCATCTCTACAGCAATCGGCTAACCTAACACATCAGCTTCAACTTATCAAGGATCTTCTATCTGCTCCAATCACCGCTCTGGTTGACGATTCCAGTAAAATAAAGAACATCTTCGAGCAAATAGAATCCCAACTCCCAGGGCCATTGCAAATTAAGCTCTGGTCAGCCAGCAATCTCCATTCTTTCGGATAGAAGTCAGTAAAGCACAAGAAAGGATGAAAGCATGTCGCTCTCAAGCTTCTCTGAAAGCCGACATCAACCAAAAATGCAAGGCTCTCAACCAGAAGAAGGCAACTCTAGATATCAAAGCTGACGTGTCTGCCAACACGAATCGACTCGACCTCCTGAAGAAAGAACTGGCGGAACTCGAAGAAAAGGTCCGCATTACCAAGGAACTCATCCAGGCCGAGGAAACTTCCATTGCAAACTCCAAACAAGAAACCCAGGAAATAACCGAGCAGATACAAGCAGAGTTTGCAGAGATCAGCACCTTGAGTCGGCAAATAGTTTCAGGCAATGACAAGGATGACGAAGCGATTGTAGCACGAGCAGACATCGTCCGTACTGAAGCCATCCACGCCATAGAAGAATTCCTGAACCAGTAGATAGGCTCAAGAGACAATCAGTACTGCCTGTTAACCTGAAACTTGTACTTGTTTAAAAACATCTTAAGTCGATGGTTACACATCGGCTATCTTTCTATACTGGCCAACTCAACGTGTTGGCCTATCATCATCATTTTTTTTCTTTTTTTTTACCGGCCAACTCAACGTGTTGGCCTGTCATCATCATATTTTTTTTGCGGCCAACTCAACGTGTTGGCCTATTACACTGCAGCCAGATGGATCTCATCGGCTTTTCTTTACTCGCCTTTCCACATGCTCGGGAAATACTTCTTCAGATGCTGTCCATTGACAGCAATACGAAACTTGACGCCATCCAATTCCTCGAGCATGTATGCATTCCCAGGCAAAACCTGATCAACCTTGTACGGACCATGCCAAGTTGGAGACCATTTACCAAACTTTTTATCTTTAGTTCCTAACGGCAATACTGCCTCCCAAACCAAATCTCCCACCTGGAAATCCTTAGGCTTGACCTTTTTGTTGTATGCACGGGCAACTTTGGCTTTGTTCTCTTTGATTTTTTCCAGCGACCAAAGCCTTAGCTCTGTTAGGTCCTCCACATTATCATTCATCAAGCCTGCATACTGTTCAGCAGATAGATCATTCTGAAACTCAATGCGCCTTGATCCAGCCGTGATTTCCCAAGGTAGCACAGCGTCCTGGCCGTAGACTAAATGGTACGGCGACGTCTTGATGGACCCATGACACGAAATACGATATGCCCACAAAGCTTCTGACAACACCTCATGCCAGCGCCTAGGATATTCATCGATCTTTCTTTTTATGAGCTTGATGAGGCTCTGGTTGGATGCTTCAGCCTGTCCATTAGCTTGGGCATAATACGGAGATGATCTGATCAGCTTAATCCCCATGTCATCGGCAAACTTTCTGAACTCCTCCGATATAAAGACCGATCCTCCATCGGTCGTAATGGTCTGAGGGATCCCAAATCTGTGAATGATGTGTTCTTTGACAAAGCTGATCACATCTCTTGATGCCACTGACCTCATGGGTACTGCCTCTACCCACTTTGTGAAATAATCTGTGGCAGCTAAGACCCATTGGTGACCCTTGCTAGACGACGGGTTGATCTGTCCAATCATGTCCATGCCCCAACCTCTAAATGGCCAGGGTTTGATGATAGGATTCATCACTGATGCTGGCACTATCTGAATTTTACCAAACCTTTTACATGCTTGACATCCCTTGTAATATTTGAAACAATCTTCAAGCATAGTGGGCCAGTAATAACCCGATCGCCTAATCAGCCACTTCATCTTATGAGCCGATTGGTGAGTACCGCAGGCTCCTTCATGAACCTCATGCAAGAGCCGATTTGACTCTGAAGGTCCCAGACATTTGAGTAGTAGTCCTTCCAAGGTCCTGTAGAACATGTCATCCCCTATTAGAACATACTTCATGGCCTTGAGTCTTATCCTTCTTGGTGCCCCCCGAGCCGAATCATTCAAGTAATTGAAGATATCGGCTCTCCAGTCTCCAGGTTCAAGAAACTGAACCTCCACGTTGACTCCATCGGCTGTCTCCTTCTCTGTAATGCGCGACGAGTAGCATCGGTTCTTGACTTCTCTGAAGCGCTGTATATACTCCGACACAGTCTCCCCTCGCTTTTGCCTGACTTGGGCGAGGTTGGCAATTCCAGCTTCAGCAGCCTCCGAATGGTACTGGGTATGGAATTGATCTTCAAGCTGCCTCCAAGTCCGAATCGAATCCGAAGCCAGCGATGCATACCATCCAAAAGCTGGGCCTGTAAGGGATTGGCCGAAGAGCCGGACCCTTAATGGATCCGACACTGAGATCATCCCAAGCTGCGTTAAGTATCGGCTCACATGCTCGATGGAGCTGGCTCCCTCTGACCCGTTGAACTTGGTGAACTCCGGAAGCCGATACTTGGGTGGTAGTGGGATTAAGTCATAGTCGCTTGGATACGGCTTGGAATAGTCGATTGCTTTCCTCTTGGGCAGGATGCCGAACTGGTCTCTCAGTATTGCACTGACCTGCTCCACACTAAGAACTCCTGGGGCCGATGGCTCAGCACTCGGCCCAGTAGCGTACTTTGCCAGCCACGCTTGTTTTTCTGCGTCTGCTCCAGAAGCTCCTGGGTTTACCATTTGCACCGAGCGTGCTGGACTGACGCTGTCAGGAATGTAGGCGCACGTGTAGCCGTGCGGAATCTCCTTGGGTGGCTCGGTGAGGAACTGGCCTTCTCCAGGATCACCGCCGATCTTGTGGACGACGTAGATCGGCGAGCTCTGCGGTCTGGGAGCTGCAAATGAGAATGGCAGCTGCGGCCTAGAATGCAGTGCAGCTTCCTCTGTGTGACTCGCCAGGATTGGCCCCGATGGAGAGTACTGGTTCTTGATTATCTCCTGGATGACGCGATGCGCCATGCACTCAAGCTCGTTCATCAGGCTCTGAGAGTGCCGATGAAGTGCATGGGCAACCATGTAGTTCAATTCCTGACGCAGGGCCCTGGTGCACTCCTCTGATGGTACAGACAAGTCCACGTTGTCGAGAGCGCCTTCAGGCGAGAACCCCTTCCACCTGATGCCATGGTTGCGGGTCCTCTCAAAAGAGCCGATGAGATCGGCTTCCAGCAGAGCTTTGATCTCATCATACTTCTTCTTGTGTTCAGGAGAGAGCTCTTCATATGTGACGGGCTTGGGCACGGGTTCTTGCTCTTGAGCCCCAGTCATCTCTACGGTGGGCGTTGCTGTTGACGAGGGTCCCACCGGGTGTGCCAGAATGTGTTGTCGGTCGAAACCCACCGGCGAGCAGCGACGGGCAACACGAAGAGCCGGGAGGTTGCTGGGGCGCTGGCAGGCACTGCTCCCTCGTCGACGGCCCGCAATTCCGTCACGCGCCCGGAGGTTTTGTGGAAAACCGGGCGTGCCACCTGACCTATACCCGATCAGGAGGGTGCAGACGTGCTCCGAACAGTTTCCTGCATACAAAGACACGTGTAAACGTAAGTCCAAGCCATGGTCGGCTCCCCGGGACGACTCTTGCATCGGCTTTGAAGAGCCGATCGAGTCCCGGTGTCAGATGGGATCTGATTGTATCCAGATATGGTAAATAAAGCAAATAACTATAAAACTGCTTCAATTAAATCTAATTGATCTAATCCACGATAGTAACAGCTTCACTGCTAGATCGGAACATCCTACACGTGACTAGGCCTAGCGAACATAACAGATAACTAAACCCAAACCCAAAACAGAGGCCTAAGAACTAGCAAGAGCCGATTCCCGGAACAATCCCTATCAAGGCTAAGACAAAGCATCTATTACACCACCGGATCATCCAATCCGTTTGCAAGGCCTAACCTAGCAGATATTATGCCAACTCTTAAGATAAGAGCAAACCATAACAGATCAGATCTACTAGACATGAAAGAAGTAGGGTGTTGCCTCTGTGTGACTAATTCTATGCGATAAGAACTAGCGTGAGATTAAAACGTGACTGCACAGAGACAACATGATATTCGCAGATGATAAACAACGAAGCACAACAGATCTTCTAAAAGCCATATGAACATCATGATAACTAGTATTACTCGCCATCAAAAACGCTTCAGTACGAGTAATACCAAGGTAAAAGAAAGAACAATACTGCCCTGATCGCAAGAAGCGATCAGGGCAGCATGGCGCTTACTTGGATGAAAACCCTAGGATTAGGGGTGGCGATGCGCCAAGAGTTGTTGTTTGCGAGTCGTGATGACGCTCTTCTCATGAATAACAAAGGATACATATTTATAGTCCGGAGACTTGGGAAACAATCTAAACTAATCTTGTCCCGATCGGACTCTATCTCTAAACTTAAACTAAATCTAAAGGAACATGGCCCATGTGGCCCAGATGCTCACGCAGGAGCCGATTTACAAGTCTTCTTGATCTTCTGCTTTAAGCCCATCTTGCTTTCGGTGTTAATTTATGGCAATAACAGTACCTGATGTGGCAGAACCACCTGAATTATCCCGGCTCAAGTGCGCAGGCCATCACCAGAAAGGCAACACCGGCTCAAACGCACTTCAAACGGAACAATTCTTGGTCTGTCGGGTAACGTCTCGATACAACCACCGGTTCTCGGATCGAACAAGCATACCCCGCATGAAGGCGAGTCCAGAGATATTACAACCACAAGTTTACAACATAGGCAAAGTAGTGATTACAAACCAGTTCAAACCATTATTACAAAACCAACTTTGGTAAAACAGTTATACAAACCATAAGTGTAAAACTTCAGAGTTTAACAGCGGAAGATAAAACACGACGGCTACAACACGTCGCCAAAGTATACCAGGCTAGCCCAAGCATGGTATTACTCGTCAAAGTCATTGCCGGCCGAAGTTGTATCCCACTCTATGGACCAGCCAGGAGGCAAAGAGCAGGGATAGGTCAACCTAGCGATTTGCTCCTCAAAACTCATACCTGAAAAGATTTCCAACAGCAAGGCTGAGTATTCTAATACTCAGCAAGACTTAACCGTCAACGGGTATACGTAGCCCACTTTAGCTAGACTATGCAAGGTTCTGTGAGGCTCTGGTTTTTCTTTTGCTGAAAAGCAATAAAGAGTAGGTCCTTACTTTCAAGTTTTAGCTTTCAAGATTCTAGTTGATTAACCATTCTATGTAAGCAACTACTATCCAATCATGGTAGAACTTCTAAGCAAACATCAAGATTGTTCATAATATTGTTGCTCTTATTACTCTATGTGGCAAAGAGATCAAGCAGTCCCAAACTATGAGAAGCAGACGATTCGAATCGAATTTCTTAACCTGGCCAGGCAAACCTAACACACACGTCTGGAGCACCGTTGGGTCGTTCCCAAACAACCATTTGCCTTTCTTTCCGGCTTGTGGATAGGAACACTCTCCCCGACTACAGGGCATCAACTTCCTCCCTGCACCCGTGGTGTTGATCAACATAAACATAATTAAAAACCTATTTCTAAGAGAGAGTGTCAGTATATCCACTCCCTAGTCCAATCGGTTACTAGGCTTACCGCGTACCATATTTACAGCATGTGGCTAGTACGTTCAAAAACTTAATCAGCACTACCACACACCGCGACCTTAGCAAGTTCATCAACACAGACGGGGTCTCACATAAGGTCATGATATCGAACACAACCCCGTATGTCGTCCTTATATTGATAACAGAAAGGTAAACAAGCAATTCCTATAGAACTCACGAGTGACAGGCAATCACTCGACTTTTACCGGTCCTATAACCTTCGCAAGTAGTCGAACTCAAGTCTAGTGTTCAGTACATAGGTTCCTAGGATCATGCATCTAGGGTTTCAATTCAAATCCTAAGAACTGTAAATGCACAAGTAAGTAATAACAGTAAATGATAATAATTTGAAATATAGGTTATGTCCGGGGCTTACCTTCTCGGTAGTCGCTAACTATTTCAGCTCTAGGCTCTTCCGAACTTTGGTCCGGGGCTCCAGTTAGTACCGCAGTGTTCACTTGAGCTTCGAGATCACCTCCGTCAGACTCCGGGATCAGCTCGTACGTCCCGTCCGATAAGGCAGTCGTATCTATATGTAATGCAAGAACAGAATTATACACATACATGGGCAATCGTTTATAGAGTAGTAACTAACATTCCTAACTACACAAGGCATCATGATCAATAGCACAAGAAAGCTATACTAACTTCATAAAGTGAGTGGTGGTTGATTCCTATAGCAATTAAATCAAGGTTTGCTAATAAATTGACAACTCAGAGCACAAGCAGTAATAAATTTAGCAAAAACTACCCTAAACAGAACATGAATAGGTTAAGCTATTCTGTAAAATTCATGCCAAAACATGTAGCCAATTATTCAGAACAAATCAATCATTCAGATCACACCTAGAATAAGATTGAATTACACAGGTTAAAATAAAGCAAAACAGAAGCTCAATATTTAATAGAGGACCTACACAGTGATGCATTAGCTACTGTGAATTTTTCATGATTTTATCTATATAGAATTAATTCTGAGAAAATAAACAATATAGAACAACAGATTAGCAAGATTCATTTTTAACTCCTGTTCTGTTCATGAACTGGGGCTCAAACTTCATGTACAAGCTAAACTATCCAAAAAGGTCACTTAGAAATATTTTCATGATTTATCATCAGCACAAACTATTTATCATAATTAAAGTCTACTAAACAAGGATTAAATCAAATAAATAGCTATACATGAGAACTGATTATGAAACTTTTATAGAAATACTAGTGTTATAATAACAAACTACCATAAAAGTTTCACTGCAATACATGGCTTCAATCATAAGTTAAGAAAAAGATAAAACATCTAGTATTTATTTACCTAGTGACACAAAACCATTTATACAGCACAAACTTGCAACAAACACCTTTCATATTATGGTTCTAATGCAAAGAGATTTACACAAGGATTCCAGAACATCAAGATTTGCTATTTTACGAATTTCCTACGAATTTCTACTGAATTTCAAAGTTCTCAGCTAGAAATTACAAAGAAGTCCTTAGAGCACTTTTCAACTGAGTCTATGGCTATTCAAATAACCCCCTAGGGTTTTGTTTCTTCCACCCCGAGGTCCCTGGGCCGGGTTAGAGAGGGGAGGCGGTGGTTGACCGGCCGTTTCCCGGCGAGGGGCTCACCGGCGGCGAGGGTGGAGGGGTGTGGGAGCTTCACGGGTTTAAGGCGCACCACAGGGTGGTCTTGGGGTGCGGGGAGAGGCTCGGAGGCGGCGGCTCGACGGAGCAGGCGGGTCGGCGGCGGAGTTCGACGGCGGCTAGGGTTCTCCGGTGGGGGTTGGGCGAGGGGAGGTGGTCGAGGAGCTGCGCAGGGTCACGGCGGAGCTCGCTAGGGTGTCAGTGCGGGCGGAGGATGGCTGCAGTGGCGCGTCGACGGCGGCGTGGAGCTCGCCGGCGTTGCGGGTGGAGCGGTGGCGTGTTCTGGGGCGTGGAATTGCGGAGCAAGCGAAAGGGCGAGTGGAATAGAGTGCTGGGGTTCTTGTAGTGCCCGTGCGCGTGCTAGGAGAGGGCGGCGGCCTCTGCAGCGGGCTTGCCACAGCGGCGGCGAGGTGGCGGCCGCGTGGGTGGCTCTGCGCTCGGCGGGGCGCGTGGCACGGCAAGGAGGGGCATAGCGCGATGGCAAAGGGCGGTGGAGAACTCAGGCGCGACGCGTGGGCTAGCAGGCAGGAGGTGGCGCGAGGAGGCAGCTCTCCACGGCGGGCGGGCGGCGCTCTGCACAGCGGCGGCGGGAAAAAAGAGAGGAAGGAGCTAGAGGAAGGGGAAAAGGGCTATTTTGCAATTTCTGAAAATTCCAGGGGCCAAACTGTAAAGTAGAGATAACTTTTAAAATAAAGCTCAAATGAAAAAGTGTCCAACATGAAAGTTGTTCAATTTTTTAAGATCTACAACTCTGATGTTGTGCAAAAATTTATTTGATCAAAGATTCAAGAGCTATTTTTGAAAACATAGAAGGGATTTTGAATTTAAAGGAAACTTGTCTTTTTCAAGGTAATTTCACTTTAAATTTAGACTTAAAAGCAAAATTTGCTGCCATGTAGTAAATGCACTGAATTTTGCAAAAACACCGTCCACAAAAGCAACAAATACACATTCAATTCAAATAAAACTCTAAGAATGACCCTACATTAATTCAAAATTACACAATGACCCTTATAAATTTAAATTAAGCCCTTGTTCAAACAATTGACACATGAAGCATAGCAAACAAATGCAGTTTTTATTGTGCAGACACCTAGGGTGTCACAGCCTTCCCCCCTAAAAGGAATCTCGCCCCGAGATTCTGAGCGATAGACTTTTCGAGGGAAAAGGAGCAGACCAATCATCAAGCCAGCAGGACAAAGTCACACTAGAGAATAATGATGTTGATGATATGATCTTTTGTAGATAAGGATTGAGAACTTAGAGAAAGTTCAAGAAACAAGGTATGATATTATAAGCGAGAGGAATTTCTGTGCCATTGTGTGAACTAATCAATTTTTTTTCCACACTAAAGGCTCCAGGACTTCATTCTTTGCAGCAAGAGTCTGTGAATAAAACATGAGATCACAATCACCATCAAAGTCGGCTGGAAAAGACCGGTGGATTATTCAAGTACTAACATATAGTAGGATTTTTGTAAAGAAGAGAGGACCTAAGTTCTGGTAGAATCAAGGTCTCAATCTGGTGGTGAATCTAGATAGAAAAGACATCAAGGTGAGTTTTTGCTCAAGGACATTTTTGCTCAAACTGTTGATTAAATTAAACATTATGATGCGAGATGCATATGCTCGATGATCATGAGAATAATGCATCCTCGAGATGTATGATTGCAATGCTGGTGCAATGTAATAACGAAATATTTCATACACAATTGAAATGGTGCTTATGACACAATGTAATTGCCATGATGCTAGACCAATGATGCAGACATCATGATGCAACGATGACAATGTTCTTTGACGTATGCATGTAGGAGAGGCATAAAGTATGATGCGTACCCACATGAGTTGATGATGCACACAGTGCAATGCACATATCGTACCCATATTCCCCCGACTAAAACTCGTTAGCCCTATACACTTGAGGAAGGATCAGAGGTTAGGACACTAGTAAGGTTGCATAGAAGGGAATTGCAGTGAGTTACGTCACACATACCTAGACACCAGCGTGCTCCTAGTAACTCAATCATGTGGCTGCAGCACACACGAGAGTCTAGGTTTCATCGCGGCATCAAGGTTATATGACTAAACTCCACGAAGAGTGGCAACCCAATAGCGCCAGCAATGATAAGATAGGAATCGAAGACAACCCACGAAGTGGTACTCAAATGCATACCCCTTAGTCAGTCTACAGATTCCCGATCATGATGCAACACTATGCATTGACGAATGTCATGAAATGATGTGATGCATGATTATTGCATCAAGAACTGTATGTCAAAAGTTTATTATTACCATAAACTTTTTTAATTTTATCTCAAATTAACTGAGCAAGAATGAAAATATAGGATTCAGATGTTGAAATCAAAATAGCCAGCAAGATCAGGCATAACACCAAGAGGAATAGAATGATTATTGAGGGGATTTTGTTAACAAACATCATGGCTTAGCCAAGGAGCCATGAAGGAATAGGAATAATGGTTTTGATAGGAATAGATTCAAGGCATTGATCAAGGGTTGGATTGATTAACAAGCTAAGATCAATGGTAAGGTTCTAACAAAATCCAAAGCCACTAACTTACAAAAGACCTTCTCAAATAAAGCTTTTTAAGAAGAATGTGGAGAAAATATGATTCTGATTCAAAGAATTATCTAGTCTTACCAACTTCAGAAAGTAACAAACCTCCAAGTGGTACTGGTTCATCATTTGAGATTTTATGGAAGGAAAAGATTCTTATAACAACAAGATGGGGCTTAGGATGAAGGCACGACTCAAAACCATCTTTTTCATCCAAGAAAGTCTAAGCATTTTAACAAGCATGCTCCTAAAATCAAAACTTTAACTCACTCATGGTTTAAGCACACTAACACATATCTATGAGGATTCATACTAGAAATTCCTTAAAAAGCTCATGTAACAACTTCAAATACTAGGAACCAATCAAACATCAACCAGATATGCATGCATGTCCTGACCGTCCTCACAAGATAAACAATTGCCAACTATCGTTGGGCTTACGTGGTTAGCACGGTGGCATAACATAAGTACGGCTCTCCCTATATAACTAGTCGGTAAAATCTAACCGTTCTTAACTTATTGAATCGCGGTTAGTGTACCTGCAGAAGATTGACAGAACATATATAACCATTGAACCTTTCATGCCAGCACTCATGAAAGCGTCCCCATACATTACCGCTCACTATAGAAGCGGCAGCCAAACAATTTCCGCCGTATGGCCAACGTTAACATACGCAACTCAGTGGCGTATTCACGAGTTCCTTTACTCCCAATATAGTTGACCGAGGTCGGTATATTGGCAGCAGCTCAAGTAGGTCACTGCTTGAGCGCAGCGTTCGGTTCGCATCGCCGACGGGAAGGTCAGACTCCCTCAGCTGACTGAGCACACTTTACTTCCAATATAGTCAACTAATAGTTGGTATATTGGGAGCACCTCAAGTAAGCCACTGCTTGAGGGCAGCGTTCGGCTTGCATCACCGACGGGAAGGTCAGACTCCCTCAGCTGACTGAGGATCCTTACCTTCTTACCTCACGTAGGTGCGTCGTTACAAGAATTAAGAGTTGCTTGTGAGTATAGTTTAACAAAATGTAAAGTGCTGGAAGTCAGATAACATAAACCATACATAAATAACCACCTAGTAATTCCCATAAATTCCCTAGGACTTTACGTTCTATGCACAACCCTTAATGATTCCAACGTAGTTTTCCAAAATTCTTTGATGTTCCAATTTTATACGGAAAACGATTTTTAAGGTTCCAACACCTCTGGTGTACACTTGTAGCTCTGATACCAGCTGTGGCAGAACCACCTGAATTATCCTGGCTCAAGTGCGCAGGCCATCACCAGAAAGGCAACACCGGCTCAAACGAACTTCAAACGGAACAATTCTTGGTCTGTCGGGTAACGTCCTGATACAACCACCGGTTCTCGGATCGAACAAGCATACCCCGCATGAAGGCGAGTCCAGAGATATTACAACCACAAGTTTACAACATAGGCAAAGTAGTGATTACAAACCAGTTCAAACCATTATTACAAAACCAACTTTGGTAAAACAGTTATACAAACCATAAGTGTAAAACTTCAGAGTTTAACAGCGGAAGATAAAACACGACGGCTACAACACATCGCCAAAGTATACCAGGCTAGCCCAAGCATGGTATTACTCGTCAAAGTCATTGCCGGCCGAAGACGTATCCCACTCTACGGACCAGCCAGGAGGCAAAGAGCAGGGATAGGTCAACCTAGCGATTTGCTCCTCAAAACTCATACCTGAAAAGATTTCCAACAGCAAGGCTGAGTATTCTAATACTCAGCAAGACTTAACCGTCAACGGGTATACGTAGCCCACTTTAGCTAGACTATGCAAGGTTCTGTGAGGCTCTGGTTTTTCTTTTGCTGAAAAGCAATAAAGAGTAGGTCCTTACTTTCAAGTTTTAGCTTTCAAGATTCTAGTTGATTAACCATTCTATGTAAGCAACTACTATCCAATCATGGTAGACTTCTAAGCAAACATCAAGATTGATCATAATATTGTTGCACTTATTACTCTGTGTGGCAAAGAGATCAAGCAGTCCCAACCTGTGAGAAGCAGACGATTCGAATCGAATTTCTTAACCTGGCCAGGCAAACCTAACACACACGTCTGGAACACCATTGGGTCTTTCCCAAACAACCGTTTGCCTTTCTTTCCGGCTTGTGAATAGGAACACTCTCCCCGACTACAGGGCACCAACTTCCTCCCTGCACCCGTGGTGTTGATCAACATAAACATAATTAAAAACCTATTTCTAAGAGAGAGTGTCAGTATATCCACTCCCCGGTCCAATCGGTTACTAGGCTTACCACGTACCATATTTACGGCATGTGGCTAGTACGTTCAAAAACTTAATCAGCACTACCACACACCGCGACCTTAGCAAGTACATCAACACAGACGGGATCTCACATAAGGTCATGATATCGAACACAACCCCGTCTGTCGTCCTTATATTGATAACAGAAAGATAAACAAGCAATTCCTATAGAACTCGCGAGTGACAGGCAATCACTCGACTTTTACCGGTCCTATAAGCTTAGCAAGTAGTCAAACTCAAGTCTAGTGTTCAGTACATAGGTTCCTAGGATCATGCATCTAGGGTTTCAATTCAAATCCTAAGAACTGTAAATGCACAAGTAAGTAATAACAGTAAATGATAATAATTTAAAATATAGGTTATGTCCGGGGCTTGCCTTCTCGGTAGTCGCTAACTATTTCAGCTCTAGGCTCTTCCGAACTTTGGTCCGGGGCTTCAGTTAGTACCGCAGTGTTCACTTGAGCTTCGAGATCACCTCCGTCAGACTCCGAGATCAGCTCGTACATCCCGTCCGATAAGGCAGTCGTATCTATATGTAATGCAAGAACAGAATTATACACACACATGGGCAATCGTTTATAGAGTAGTAACTAACATTCCTAACTACACAAGGCATCATGATCAATAGCACAAGAAAGCTATACTAACTTCATAAAGTGAGTGGTGGTTGATTCCTATAGCAACTAAATCAAGGTTTGCTAATAAATTAACAAGTCAGAGCACAAGCAATAATAAATTTAGAAAAAACTACCCTAAACATAACTTAAACAGATTAAGCTATCTTGTAAAATTCATGCCAAAATATGTAGCCAATTATTCATAACAAATCAATCATTCAGATCACACCTAGAACAATATTGAATTACACAGGTTAAAATAAAGCAAAACAGAAGCTCAACATTTAATAGCGGACCTAAACAGGGATGAATTAGCTACTGTGAATTTTTCATGATTTTATTTACAAAGAATTAATTCTGAGAAAATAAAAAAAATAGAACAACAGATTAGCAAGATTCATTTTTAACTCCTGTTCTAGTCATGAACTAGGGCTCAAACTACATGTACATGCTAAACTATCCAAAAAGGTCACTCAGAAATATTGTCATGATTTATCATCAGCATAAACTATTTATCATAATTAAAGTCTACTAAACAAGGATTAAATCAAATAAATTTCTACACATGAGAACTGATTATGAAATTTTTATATAAATACTAGTGTTATAAGAACAAACTACCATAAAAGTTTCACGGCAATACATGGCTTCAATCATCAGTTAAGAAAAAGATCAAACATCTAGTATTTATTTACCTAGTGAAACAAAACCATTTATACAGCAAAAATTTGCACCAAAAACCTACCATATTATGGTACTACTGCAAAGATCTTTACACAAGGATTCCAGAACATCAAGATTTGCTATTTTACGAATTTCCTACGAATTTCTACTGAATTTCAAAGTTCACAGCTAGAAATTACAAAGAAGTCCTTAGAGCACTATTCAACTGAGTCTATGGCTATTCAAATAACCCCCTGGGGTTTTGTTTCTTCCACCCTGAGGTCCCTGGGCCAGGTCAGAGAGGGGAGGCGGTGGTTGACCGGCTGTTTCCCGGCGAGGGGCTCACCGGCGGCGAGGGTGGAGGGGTGTGGGAGCTTCACGGGTTCAAGGCGCACCACAGGGTAGTCTTGGGGTGCGGGGAGAGGCTCGGAGGCGGCGGCTCGACGGAGCAGGCGGGTCGGCGGCGGAGTTCGACGGTGGCTAGGGTTCTCCGGTGGGGGTTGGGCGAGGGGAGGTGGTCGAGGAGCTGCGCGGGGTCACGGCGGAGCTCGCTAGGGTGTCAGCGCGGGCGGAGGATGGCTGCAGTGGCGGGTCGACGGCGGCGTGGAGCTCGCCGGGGTTGCGGATGGAACGGCGGCGTGTTCTGGGGCGTGGAATTGCGGAGCAAGCGAAAGGGCGAGTGGAATAGAGTGCTGGGGTTCTTGTAGTGCCCGTGCGCGCGCTAGGGGAGGGCGGCGGCCTCTGCAGCGGGCTCGCCACAGCGGCGGCGAGGTGGCGGCCGCGCGGGTGGCTCTGCGCTCGGCGGGGGCGCGTGGCACGGCAAGGAGGGGCACAACGCGATGGCAAAGGGCGGTGGAGAACTCAGGCGCGACGCGTGGGCTAGCAGGCAGGAGGTGGCGCGGGGAGGCAGCTCTCCACGGCGGGCGGGCGGCGCTCTGCACAGTGGCGGCGGGGAAAAAAAGAGGAAGGAGCTGGAGGAAGGGGAAAAGGGCTATATTGCAATTTCTAAAAATTCTAGGGACCAAACTGTAAAGCAGAGATAACTTTTAAAATAAAGCTGAAATGAAAAAGTGTCCAACATGAAAGTTGTTCAATTTTTCAAGATCTACAACTTTGATGTTGTGCAAAAATTTATTTTATCAAAGATTCAAGAGCTATTTTTGAAAACATAGAGGGGATTTTGAATTTAAAGGAAACTTGCCTTTTTCAAGGTAATTTCACTTTAAATTTAGACTTAAAAGCAAAATTTGCTGCCATGTAGTAAATGCACTGAATTTTGCAAAAACACCCTCCACAAAAGCAACAACTACACATTCAATTCAAATAAAACTCTACGAATGACCCTACATTAATTCAAAATTACACAAAGGCCCTTATAAATTTAAATTAAGCCCTTGTTCAAACAATTCACACATGAAGCATAGCAAACAAATGCAATTTTTATTGTGCAGACACCTAGGGTGTCACACCTGAATAGGTCTTACGAGCCGCACCGTCAATTAGCTGCGACAGAGCTATTTTCGCCCCAAAATTCGTTTTCTCGCTCAAACCATTCGCTCTTATGCCCTGCAGATCCTGAGCTGTCATGTGCTGGTACCATGAGGACCTGGCTGCCCACCCTGAATCAGGTGCCCTCAAAAAATCTGAGTACTGGAACTATTTTTGAAGGAAATTACCGTTAGATGTCACTCCCAAGGGCTTAATTCACCAAAACTCTTTCATGGTTGGTGTTAACCTGTTCGTTCTTCTCTTAAGAAAAATTTAAACAGTGAAATGTGGGATTTTTAAGAACCTGCCTATGCATCCAGGAAACATGGTCCTCCGATAACCTGAGTACCTAAATAGGTCTTTCGAGCCGCACCGTCAAATAGCTGCGAGAGAGCTATTTTCGCCCCAAAATTCATTTTCCGGCTGAAACCGTTCGCTCTTATGCCATGTAGATCCTGAGCTGTAATGTGCTGAGACCATGAGGACTCGATTGCCCTCCCTAAATCAGGGGCCCTCAAAAAAACATTGTACTGGAATTATTTTTGAAGGAAATTACCGTTAGATGTCACTCCCAAGGGCTTAATTCACCAAAACTCTTCATGGTTGGTGTTAACCTGTTCGTTCTTCTCTTAAGAAAAAGTTGAAAGGTGAAATGTGGGCTTCTTAAGAAGCCGCCTATGCATCTAGGAAACATGGTCCTCGGATAACTTGAGTACCCGAATAGGTCTTACGAGCCGCACCATCAATTTGCTGCGAGAGAGCTATTTTCGCCCCAAAATTTGTTTTCTCGCTCAAAACGTTCACTCTTATGCCCTGTAGATCCTGAGTAGTCATGTGCTGGGACCATGAGGACCCGGCTGCCCATCCTAAATCAGGGCCCTCAAAAAAACTGAGTACTGGAACTATTTTTGAAGGAAATTACCGCTAGATGTCACTGCCAAGGGCTTAATTCACCAAAACCCTTCATGGTCGGCGTCAACCTGCTCGTTCTTCTCCTAAGAAAAAGTTGAACGGTGAAATGTCTGCTTCTTAAGAACCTGCCTACGCATCTAGGAAACATGGTCCTCGGATAAACTGAGTACACAAATATGTCTTACGAGCCGCACCGTCAATTAGCTGCGAGAGAGCTATTTTCGCCCCAAAAATTCATTTTCTGGCTCAAACCGTTCGCTCTTATGCCCTGCAGAACATGAGCTATCATGTGCTGGGACCATGAGGACCTGGCTGCCCAATCTAAATTAGAGGCCCTCAAAAAAACTGAGTACTATAACTATTTTTGATGGAAATTACCGTTAGATGTCACTCCCATGGGCTTGATTCACCAAAACCCTTCATGGTCGGTGTTAACCTGTTCGTTCTTCTCCTAAGAAAAAGTTGAACGGTGAAATGTGGGATTCTTAAGAACCTGCCTACGCATCTAGGAAACATGGTCCTCGGATAACCTGAGTACCCGAATAGGTCTTACGAGCCGCACCGTCAATTAGCTGCAAGAGAGCTATTTTCGCCACAAAATTTGTTTTCTCGCTCAAATCGTTCACTCTTATGCCCTGCAGATCTTGAGCTGTCATGTACTGGGACCATGAGGACCCGGTTATCCACCCTAAATCAGGGGTCCTCAAAATCTGAGTCCTGGAACTATTTTTGAAGGAAATTACCGTTAGATGTTACTCCCACGGGCTTAATTCACCAAAACCATTCATGGTCGGCGTCAACCTGCTCATTCTTCTCCTAAGAAAATGTCGAACGGTGAAATGTGGGCTTCTTAAGAACCTGCCTACGCATCCAGGAAACATGGTGCTCGGATAACCTGAGTACCCGAATAGGTTTTACGAGCCTCACCGTCAATTAGCTGCGAGAGAGCTATTTTCGAACAAAAATTCATTTTCTCACTCAA
Source organism: Panicum virgatum (assembly GCF_016808335.1). Taxonomy (NCBI): domain Eukaryota; kingdom Viridiplantae; phylum Streptophyta; class Magnoliopsida; order Poales; family Poaceae; genus Panicum; species Panicum virgatum. The sequence continues at coordinate 16,063,583 of NC_053150.1, read as the reverse complement.
ACCGTTCACTCTTATGCCCTGCAGATCCTGAACTGTGATGTGCTGGGACCATGAGAACCCGGTTACTCACCCAAAATAAGGGCACTCAAAAAAACTGAGTACTGGAACTATTTTTGAAGAAAATTACCGTTAGATGTCACTCCCAATGGCTTAATTCACCAAAACCCTTCATGGTAGGCGTCAACCTACTCATTCTTCTCCTAAGAAAAAGTTGAACGGTGAAATGTGGGCTTCTTAGGAACCCGCCTACGCATCTTGGAAACATTGTCCTCGGATAACCTGAGTACCCTAATAGGTCTTACGAGCCGCACCGTCAATTAGCTGCGAGAGAGCTATTTTCGCCCCAAAATTTGTTTTCTCGCTCAAACCGTTCGCTCTTATGCCCTGCAGATCCTGAGCTATCATGTGCTGGGACCATGATGACCCGGCTGCCGACCCTAAATCAGGGGCCCTCAAAAAACATGAGTACTGGAACTATTTTTGAAAGAAAATTACCATTAGATGTCACGCACAAGGGCTTAATTCAGCAAAACACTTCATGGTCAGCGTCAACCTACTCGTTCTTCTCCTAAGAAAAAGTTGAACGGTGAAATATGGACTTCTTAAGAACCCACCTACGCATCCAAGAAACATGGTCGTCGGATAACCCGAGTACCCTAATAGGTCTTACGAGCCGCACCGTCAATAAGCTGCGAGAGAGCTATTTTCGCCACAAAATTCGGTTTCTCACTCAAACCGTTCGCTCTTACGCCTTGCAGATCCTGAGTTGTCATGTGCTGGGACCATGAGGACTAGGCTACCGACCCTAAATTAGGGGCGCTCAAAAAAACTGAATACTGGAACTATTTTTGAAGGAAATTACCGTTAGATGTCACTCCCAACGGCATAATTCTCCAAAACCCTTCTTGGGCAGCGTCAACCTACTCGTTCTTCTCCTAAGAAAAACTTGAACGGTGAAATGTGGGCTTCTTAAGAACCTGCCTACGCATCCTGGAAACATTGTCCTCAGATAATCTGAGTACCCTAATAGGTCTTACGAGCCGCACCGTCAATAAGCTGCGAGAAAGCTATTTTCGCCACAAAATTCGGTTTCTCGCTCAAACCGTTCGCTCCTACGCCATGCAGATCCTGAGTTGTCATGTGCTAGGACCATGAGGACCCAGCGGCCCACCTGAAATCAGGGGCTCCCTAAAATACTGATTACTGGAACTATTTTTGAAGGAAATTACCATTAGATGTCACTCCCAAGGGCCTAAATCACCAAAATCCTTCATGGTCGGCATTAACCTGCTCGTTCTTCTCCTAATAAAAAGTTGAACGGTGAAATGTGGACTTCTTAAGAACCCGTATACGCATTTGGGAAACATGGTCCTCGGATAACCTGAGTACCCGAACAGGTCTTACGAGCCGCACCGTCAATTAGCTGCGAGAGAGCTATTTTCGCCCCAAAATTAGTTTTCTCGCTCAAACCATTCGCTCTTATGCCCTGCAGATCCTGAGCTATCATGTGCTAGGACCATGAGGACCCGACTGCCCACCCTAAATCAGGGGCCCTCAAAAAAACTGAGTACTGGGACTATTTTTGAAGGAAATTGCCGTTAGATGTCACTCCTAAGGGCTTTATTCACCAAAACCTTTCATGGTCGGTGTTAACCTATTCGTTCTTCTCCTAAGGAAATTACCGTTAGATGTCTCTCCCAAGGGCTTAATTCACCAAAACCCTTCATGGTTGGTGTTAACCTGTTCGTTCTTCTCTTAAGAAAAAGTTGAATGGTAAAATGTGGGATTCTTAAGAAGCTGCCTACACATCCAGGAAACATGGTCCTCGGATAATGTGGGTACCCGAATAGGTCTTACGAGCCGCACCGTCAATTTGCAGCGAGAGAGCTATTTTGCCCCAAAATTCGTTTTCTCGCTCAAACCATTCGCTCATATGCCCTATAGATCCTGAGCTATCATGTGCTGGGACCATGAGGACCCGGCTGCCCACCCTAAATTAGGGGCCCTCAAAAAAACCGAGTACTGGAATTATTTTTGAAGGAAATTACCGTTAGATGTCACTCCCAATTGTTTAATTCGCCAAAACAATTCATGGTCGGCGTCAACCTGCTCATTCTTGTCCTAAGAAAATGTTGAACGGTGAGATGTGGGCTTCTTAAGAACCCGCCTACGCATCCAGAAAACATGGTGGTCGGATAACCTATGTACCGTAATAGGTCTTACGAGCCGCACATGCAATTAGCTGCGAGAGAGCTATTTTCTCCCCAAAATTAGTTTTCTCGCTCAAACCGTTTGCTCCTATGCCCTGCAGATCCTGAGCTGTCATGTGCTGGGACCATGACGACCCGGCTGCCGACCCTAAATTAGGGGCCCTCAATAAACATGAGTACTGGAACTATTTTTGAAAGAAATTACCGTTAGATGTCACTCCCAAGGGCTTAATTCACCAAAACCCTTCATGATCGGCGTCAACCTGCTCGTTCTTCTCCTAAGAAAAAGTTGAATGGTGAAATGTGGCCTTCTTAAGAACCTACCTACGCATCCGGGAAACATGGTCCTCGGATAACCTGAGTACCCGAATAGGTCTTACGAGCTGCTCCGTCAGTTAGCTGCGAGAGAGCTATTTTCGCCCCAAAATTCATTTTTTCGCTCGAACCGTTCGCTCCTATGCCCTGCAGATCTTGTGCTGTCAGGTGCTGGGACCATGAGCACCCAGGTACCGACCCTAAATCAGGGGCCCTCAAAAAAACTGAGTACTGGAACTATTTTTGAAGAAAATTACGGTTAGATGTCACGCCCAAGGGCTTAATTCACCAAAACACTTCATGGTCAGCGTCAACCTACTCGTTCTTCTCCTAAGAAAAAGTAGAACGGTGAAATATGGGCTTCTTAAGAACCCACCTACGCATCCAAGAAACATGATCGTCGGATAACCTGAGTACCCTAATAGGTCTTACGAGCCGCACCATCAATAAGCTGCGAGAGAGCTATTTTCGCCACAAAATTCGGTTTCTCGCTCAAACCGTTCGCTCTTACGCCCTGCAGATCCTGAGTTGTCATGTGCTGGGACCATGAGGACTAGGCTACCGACCCTAAATTAGGGACTCTCAAAAAAAATGAATACTGGAACTATTTTTGAAGGAAATTACCGTTAGATGTCACTCCCAAGGGCATAATTCACCAAAACCCTTCATGGGCAGCGTCAACCTACTCGTTCTTCTCCTAAGAAAAACTTGAACGGTGAAATGTGGGCTTCTTAAGAACCCGCCTACGCTTCCTGGAAACATTGTCCTCGGATAACCTGAGTACCCTAATAGGTCTTACGAGCCGCACCGTCAATAAGCTGCGAGAGAGCTATTTTCGCCACAAAATTCGGTTTCTCGCTCAAACCGTTCGCTCCTACGCCATGCAGATCCTGAGTTGTCATGTGCTAGGACCATGAGGACCCAGCGGCCCGCCTGAAATCAAGGGCTCCCTAAAAAACTGAGTACTGGAACTATTTTTGAAGGAAATTACCGTTAGATGTCGCCGGTTTTGGCCGGTCAAACCAGCGCCCTCTGCTCTGACCCGACCAGGGACCTCGGGTGAGAAGAATCAAAAACCCAGGGGGTTATTTGAATAGTCAGTGACTCAGTTGAATAGTGCTTTAGGGGCTTATTTGTTATTTCTAGCTGTAAACTTTGAAATTCAGTAGAAATTCGTAGGAAATTCGTAAAATAGCAATTCTTGATGTTTTGGAATCCTTGTGCAAATATCTTTCCAGTAGAATCAAAATATGAAAGATGTTTTTGGAAAGTTTTTGCTGGAAAATTAGATTTGTGTCACTAGGTAAATAAATACTAATTCTTTTGTCTTTTTCTTAACTGATGATTGAAATCATGTCTTGCTCTGAAATTTTTATGGTAGTTTTTTCTTGTAAAACTAGTATTGCTATAACAATTTCGTGGTTAGTTCTCATGTGTAGCTATTTCTTTGATTTAATCCTTGTTTAGTAGAATTTAATTATGATAAATAGTTTATGCTTGACCTTTTTGGATAGTTTAGCTTGTACATGAAGTTTGAGCCCCAGTTCCTGACTAGAATAGGAGCTAAAAATGAATCTTCTTAATCTAATGTCTATTTTGTTTATTTTCTCAGAATTAATTCTTTGTAGATAAAATCACGAAAAATTCACAGTAGCTAATTCATCCCTGTGCATGCCTGCTGTTAAATTTTGAGCTTCTGTTTTTCTCTAGTTTAATCTGTGTAATTCAATCTTGTTTTAGGTGTGGTCTGAATGATTGATTTGTTATGAGTAAATAGATACATGTTTTGGCATGAATTTTACAGGGTAGCCTACTCTGTACATGTTCTGTTTAGGGTAATTTTTGCTAATTTTATTACTGAATGTGCACTGAGTGACTAATTTGTTAGCAAACCATAGTTTGCTTGCTATAGGAAACCACTCCCACTTGTTTATGAAGTTAGTATAGCTTTCTTGTGCTGTTAATCATGATGCCTTGTGTAGTTAGAATTGTTAGTTAACTACTCTATAAACAATTGCCCATGTGATACGATTGTTTGCTATTTGTTAAGTTATAGCTTTTTAAATGAAATGTGTGTGATTGTGATTCCATCTCTTGCATCACATATAGATACGACTGCTTTAACGGACGAGACGTACGAGCTGATCCAGGAGTCTGAGGAAAGTGATCCTGAAGTCGAAGCGAACACCGCCGTACTAACTGAAGCCCCGGACCAAAGTTCGGAAGAGCCTAGAGCTGAAATAGTTAGCGACTACCGAGAAGGCAATCCCCGGACATAACCTATATTTCAAATTATCATCATTTATTGTTATTACTTACTTGTGCATTTACAGTTCTTAGGATTTGAATTGAAACCCTAGATGCATGATCCTAGGAACCTATGTACTGAACACTTGACCTGAGTTCGACTACTTGCTAAGCTTATAGGACCGGTAAAAGTCGAGTGATTGCCTGTCACTCGCGAGCTTTATAGGAATTGCTTGTTTACTTTCTATTATCAATATAAGGACGACGGACGGGGTTGTGTTCGATATCATGACCTTATGTGAGACCCCGTCTGTGTTGATGAACTTGCTAAGGTCGCGGTGTGTGGTAGTGCTGGTTAAGTTTTTGAACGTACTAGCCACATGCCGTAAATATGGTACGCGGTAAGCCTAGTAACCGATTGGACCGGGGAGTGGATATACTGACACTCTCTCTTAGAAATAGGTTTTTAATTATGTTTATGTTGATCAACACCACGGGTGCAGGGAGGAAGTTGGTGCCCTGTAGTCAGGGAGAGTGTTCCTAACCACAAGCCGGAAAGAAAGGCTAACGGTTGTTTGGAAACGACCCGACGGTGTTCCAAACGTGTGTGTTAGGTCTGCCTGGCCAGGTTAAGAAATTCGATTCGAATCGTTTGCTTCTCACAGTTTGGGACTTCTTGATCTCTTTGCCACACAGAGTAATAAGAGCAACAATATTATGATCAATCTTGATGTTTGCTTAGAAGTTCTAACATGATTGGATAGTAGTTGCTTACATAGAATAGTTAATCAACTAGAATCTTGAAAGCTAAAACTTGAAAGTAAGGACCTACTCTTTATTGCTTTTCAGCAAAAGAAAAAACAGAGCCTCACAGAACCTTGCATAGTCTAGCTAAAGTGGGCTACGTATACCTGTTGACGGTTAAGTCTTGCTGAGTATTAGAATACTTAGCCTTGCGGTTGAAACCCTTTTTCAGGTATGAGTCTGGAGGACCAGGTAGCTAGTTTGCCTTGGCCCTGCTCTTTGCCTCCTAGCTCGTCCGTAGAGTGGGATACGTCTGCGGCCGGCAATGACCTTGACGAGTGATACCTTGCTTGGGCTAGCTTGGTATACTTTTGCGATGTGTTGTAGCCGTCGTATTTTATCTTCCGCTGTTTTAACTCTGAAGTTTTACACTTATGGCTTGTATAACTGCTTTACTAAAGTTGGTTTTGTAATAATGGTTTGAACTAGTTTGTAATCATTATTATGCCTGTGTTGTAAAATTTGTGGTTGTAACATCTCTGGACTCGCCTTCGTGCGGGGTATGCTTGTTCGATCCGAGAACCGGTGGTTGTATCGGGACGTTACCCGACAGACCAAGAATTGTTCCGTTTGAAGTGCGTTTGAGCTAGTGTTGCCTTTATGGTGATGCCCTGCGCACTTGAGCCGGGATAACTCAGGTGGTTCTGCCACAACTGGTATCAGAGCTGCAAGCATACACCGGAGGTGTTGGAACCTTAAAAACTGGTTTTCTTATAAAATTGGAAGAACAAGGTATTTCAGAAAACTACGTTGGAATCGTTAAGGGTTGTGCATAGAACGTAAAGTCCTAGGGAATTTACAGGAATTACTAGGTGGCTATTTATGTGTGGTTTATGTTATCTGACTTCCAGCACTTTACATTTTGTCAAACCATACTCACAAGAAACACTTAATTTTTGTAACGACGCACCTACGTGAGGTAAGAAGGTAAGGATCCTCAGTCAGCTGAGGGAGTCTGACCTTCCCGTCGGTGATGCGAGCCGAACGCTGCCCTCAAGCAGTGGCTTACTTGAGGTGCTCCCAATATACCAACGATTAGTTGACTATATTGGAAGTAAAGTGTGCTCAGTCAGCTGAGGGAGTCTGACCTTCCCGTCGGTGATGTGAACCGACGCTGCGCTCAAGCAGTGACCTACTTGAGCTGCTGCCAATATATCGATCTCGGTCGACTATATTGGGAGTAAAGGAACTTCTGAATACGCCTCCAAGTAGCGTATGTAAATGTTGGCCATACGGCGGAAATTGTATGGCTGCCACTTCTATAGTGAGCGGTAATGTTTGGGGACGCTTTCATGAGTGCTGGCTTGAAAGGTTCATTGGATATATATATTCGGTCAATCTTCTGCAGGTACACTAACCGCGATTCAATAAGTTAAGAACGGTTAGAATTTATCGACTAGCTATATAGGGAGAGCCGTATTTATGTATGCCACCGTGCTAACCACGTAAGCCCAACGATAGTTGGCAATTGTTTATCTTGTGAGGACGTTCAGGACGTGCATGCATATTTGGTTGATGTTTGAATTGCTTCCTAGTATTTGAAGTTGTTACATGAGCTTGTTAAGGAATTTCTAGTATGAATCCTTATAGATAAGTGTTAGTGTGCTTAAACCATAAGTGGGTTAAATTTTGACTTTAGAAGCATGCTTGTTAAATGCTTAGACTTTCTTGGATGAAAAAAATGGTTTTGAGTCGTGCCTTCATCCTAAGCCCCATCTTGTTGTTATAAGGATCTTTTCGTTCCATAGAATCTCAAATGATGAACCTTACCATTGATCTTAGCTTGTTAATCAATCCAACCCTTGATCAATGCCTTGAATCTATTCCTATCAAAATCAGTATTCCTTTTCCTTCATGGCTCCCTGGCTAAGCCATGATGTTTGTTAACGAAATCCCATCAATAATCATTCTATTCCTCTTGGTGTTATGCATGATCTTGCTGGCTATTTTGATTTCAACATCTGAATCCTATATTTTCATTCTTGCTCGGTTAATTTTAGATAAATTAAAAAGGTTTATGATAATAATAAACTTTTGAAATACAGTCCTTGATGCAATAATCATGCATCACATCATTTCATGTCATTCGTCAATGCTTGGTGTTGCATCATGATCGGGAATCTGTAGACTGACTAATGGGTATGCGTTTGAGTACCACTTCGTGGGTTGTCTTCGATTCCTATCTTATCGTTGCTGGCGCTATTGGGTTGCCACTCTTGATTTCTCTTGTGGTGGAGTTTAGTCATATAACCTTGATGCCGCGACGAAACCTAGACTCTCGTGTGTGCTGCAGCCACATGATTGAGTTACTAGGAGCGCGCTGGTGTCTAGGTATGTGTGACGTCACTCACTGCAATCCCCTTCTATGCAACCTTACTAGTGTCCTAACCTCTGATCCTTCCTCAAGTGTATAGGGCTAATGAGTTTTAGTCGGGGGAATATGGGTACGATATGCTCATTGCACTGTGTGCATCATCAACTTATCTATATGTGCATTATGCTTATGCATTTCATACATGCATCTGTCAAGAGAATCATCATCGTTCCATCTTAGTGTATGCAAAATTTGAGTCAGCATCGTGGTAATTACATTGTGTCATAAGCACCATTTCAATTGTGTACAAAATATTTCGTTACTGCATTGCACCAGCATTGCAAACATACATCTCGAGGATGCATCATTCTCATGGTCATCGAGCATATGCATCTCGCATCATATTGTTTAATTTAATCAATAGTTTGAGCAAGAATGTCCTTGAGCAAAAACTCACCTTGATATCTTTTCTATCTAGATTCACCACCAGATTGAGACCTTGATTCTTCTAGAACTTAGGTCCTCTCTTCTTTACAAAAATCCAACTACATGTTAGTACTAGAATAATCCACCGGTCTTTTTCATCCGACTTTGATGGTGGTTGTGATCTCATGTTTTATCCATAGACTCTTGCTGCAAAGAATGAAGTCCTGGAGCCTTTAGTGTGGAAAAACAATTGATTAGTTCACACAATCGCATAGTAAATCCTCTCGCTCATAAATTCATACCTTGTTTCTTGAACTTTCTCTAAGTTCTCAATCCTTATCTACAAAAGATCATGTCATCAACACCATTATTCTCTAGTGTGACTTTGTCCTGCTGGCTTGATGATTGGTCTGCTCCTTTTCCCGCGAGAGTCTATCTTTCAAAATCTCGGGGCGAGATTCCTTTTAGGGGGGAAGGCTGTGACACCCTAGGTGTCTGCACAATAAAAACTGCATTTGTTTGCTATGCTTCATGTGTGAACTGTTTGAGCAAGGGCTTAATTTAAATTTATAAGGGCCCTTGTGTAATTATGATTTTATGCAAGGTCCTTTCTGCAGTTATATTTGAATAGGGTGTGCAATTATAGTTTTTGTGGAGGGTGTTTTTGAAAAATTCAGTGCATTTATTGCATGGCAGCAAATTTTGCTTTTAAGTCTAAGTTTAAAGTGATTTTGCATTGAAAAAGACAAATTTCCTGGAATTCAAAATCCCTCCTACGTTTTCAAAAATAGCTCTTGAATCTTTGATCAAATAAATTTTTGCATAACATCAAAGTTGTAGATCTTGAAAAGTTGACCAACTTTCATGTTGGGCACTTTTTCATTTGAGCTTTAGTTTAAAAGTTATCCTTGTTTTACATTCAGGTCCCTGGAAATTTCAGAAATTGCAAAATAGCCCATTTTCTTCCATCTCAGGCCAACTCCTCTACTGTCTCTCACCGCCGATCGACAGCGCCGCCCTCCCGCCGTGCTGGGCCGCCCTCGAGCCACCTCCTGCTGCCAAGCTGCTCCACGCGTCGCGCCCAAGCTCATCGCCGCCCTCTTCCTTCGCGTTGGAGCCTCCTCCACTTGCCACGCCACCCAGAACCGTCTGCCGGCCTCCACCTCGCCGTCGCGGTGGCGGGCTCACTGCAGAGCCCCAGGCCTCCAACTCTCGCGGGATGCAGCACCAGGAAGACTCCTTCACGCTATCTCGCACACTCTCTCTCCAGTTCCCCGACCTCAATTCCCAGAACAGCGCCGCCGTCCGCTCGAACCCCGGCAAGCTCGACCTCACCGTCGAACCCCCTCCTCCGCCCTTCCCCGCCCGCAATTAACCCCGCCAATCGATCCGCCTCACTCTCGCGTAGCTCACTGACCTCTTCTCGTCGCCTATCCTCCACCAGAACCCCTAGCCGTCGAGCTCCGCCGTAGCCCGAAGCTCCGCCGTAGCCTGAAGCTCCGCCACCCTGCTCGCACGCGGAGCCACTCCTCCGCCACGGCTCGACCCAAATAGACCCCACCAACACCTTCAGCTTGCTTCACTGGTCCTCATCGGCCCGATTTCATCTGCTGTTGTCCACCGGAGCGCCGTCCCCACCTTTGCAGACCGTCGCCAGACCGCCGTCCACCGCTGACCGCCCTCCTCCGACCGTTTCCCGACGCGCCAAGTACACCAGGAGGTCCGCCTTGGCCTGCTCTCCATTTCCCCCAACCCCACCCTCGCCGCCGGCGATCGCCGTTGCTGGTTTTGGCCGGTCAAACCACCGCCCACTGCTCTGACCCAGCCAGGGACCTCGGGTGAGAAGAATAAAAAACCCAGGGGGTTATTTGAATAGTCAGTGACTCAGTTGAATAGTGCTTTAGGGGCTTATTTGTTATTTCTAGCTATAAACTTTGAAATTCAATAGAAATTCGTAGGAAATTCGTAAAATAGCAAATCTTGATGTTTTGGAATCCTTGTGCAAATATATTTCCAGTAGAATCAAAATATGATAGATGTTTTTGGAAAGTTTTTGCTGGAAAATTAGGTTTGTGTCACTAGGTAAATAAATACTAATTCTTTTGTCTTTTTCTTAACTGATGATTGAAATCATGTCTTGCTCTGAAATTTTTATGGTAGTTTGTTATTGTAACAATAGTATTTCTATAAAAATTTTGTGGTCAGTTCTCGTTTCTAGCTATTTCTTTCATTTAATCCTTCTTTAGTAGAATTTAATTATTATAAATAGTTTATGCTGATGATAAATCATGAAAATATTTCTGAGTGACCTTTTTGGATAGTTTAGCTTGTACATAATGTTTGAGCCCCAGTTCCTGACTAGAACAGGAGCTAAAAATGAATCTTCTTAATCTAATGTCTGTTTTGTTTATTTTCTCAGAATTAATTATTTGTAGATGAAATCATGAAAAATTCACAGTAGCTAATTCATCCCTGTGTAGGCCTGCTTTTCAATTTTGAGCTTCTGTTTTGCTCTTGTTTAATCTGTGTAATTCAATCTTGTTTTAGGTGTGGCCTGAATGATTGATTTGTTATGAATAAATGGATACATGTTTTGGCATGCATTTTACAGGGTAGCCTACTCTGTACATGTTCTGTTTAGGGTAATTTCTGCTAATTTTATTACTGAATGTGCACTGAGTGACTAATTTGTTAGCAAACCATAGTTTGCTTGCTATAGGAAACCACTCCCACTTGTTTATGAAGTTAGTATAGCTTTCTTGTGCTGTTGATCATGATGCCTTGTGTAGTTAGAATTGTTAGTTAACTACTCTATAAACGATTGCCCATGTGATACGATTGTTTGCTATTTGTTAAGTTATAGCTTTTTAAATGAAATGTGTGTGATTGTGATTCCATCTCTTGCATCACATATAGATACGACTGCTTTAACGGACAAGACGTACGAGCTGATCCAGGAGCCTGAGGAAAGTGATCCTGAAGTCCAAGCGAACACCGCCGTACTAACTGAAGCCCCGGACCAAAGTTCGGAAGAGCCTAGAGCTGAAATAGTTAGCGACTACCGAGAAGGCAAGCCCCGGACATAACCTATATTTCAAATTATTATCATTTACTGTTATTACTTTCTTGTGCATTTACAGTTCTTAGGATTTGAATTGAAACCCTAGATGCATGATCCTAGGAACCTATGTACTAAACACTAGACCTGAGTTCGACTACTTGCTAAGCTTATAGGACCGGTAAAAGTGGAGTGATTGCCTGTCACTCACGAGCTTTATAGGAATTGCTTGTTTACTTTCTATTATCAATATAAGGACGACGGACGGGGTTGTGTTCGATATCATGACCTTATGTGAGACCCCGTCTGTGTTGATGAACTTGCTAAGGTCGCGGTGTGTGGTAGTGCTGGTTAAGTTTTTGAACGTACTAGCCACATGCCGTAAATATGGTACGCGGTAAGCCTAGTAACCGATTGGACCGGGGAGTGGATGTACTGACACCCTCTCTTAGAAATAGGTTTTTAATTATGTTTATGTTGATCAACACCACGAGTGCAGGGAGGAAGTTGGTGCCTTGTAGTCGGGGAGAGTGTTCCTATCCACAAGCCGGAAAGAAAGGCTAACGGTTGTTTGGAAACGACCCGACGGTGTTCCAAACGTGTGTGTTAGGTCTGCCTGGCCAGGTTAAGAAATTCGATTCGAATCGTCTGCTTCTCACAGTTTGGGACTGCTTGATCTCTTTGCCACACAGAGTAATAAGAGCAACAATATTATGATCAATCTTGATGTTGGCTTAGAAGTTCTACCATGATTGGATAGTAGTTGCTTACATAGAATGGTTAATCAACTAGAATCTTGAAAGCTAAAACTTGAAAGTAAGGACCTACTCTTTATTGCTTTTCAGCAAAAGAAAAACCAGAGCCTCACAGAACCTTGCATAGTCTAGCTAAAGTGGGCTACGTATACCCGTTGACGGTTAAGTCTTGCTGAGTATTAGAATACTCAGCCTTGCTGTTGAAACCCTTTTTCAGGTATGAGTCTGGAGGACCAGGTAGCTAGTTTGCCTTGGCCCTGCTCTTCGCCTCCTGGCTGGTCCGTAGAGTGGGATACGTCTGCGGCCGGCAATGACCTTGACGAGTGATACCTTGCTTGGGCTAGCTTGTTATACTTTTGCGACGTGTTGTAGCCGTCGTGTTTTATCTTCTGCTGTTTTAACTCTGAAGTTTTACACTTATGGCTTGTATAACTGCTTTACTAAAGTTAGTTTTGTAATAATGGTTTGAACTAGTTTGTAATCATTATTATGCCTGTGTTGTAAAATTTGTGGTTGTAACATCTCTGGACTCGCCTTCGTGCGGGGTATGCTTGTTCGATCCGAGAACCGGTGGTTGTATCGGGACGTTACCCGACAGACCAAGAATTGTTCCGTTTGAAGTGCGTTTGAGCTAGTGTTGCCTTTATGGTGATGCCCTGCGCACTTGAGCCGGGATAATTCAGGTGGTTCTGCCACAGCTGGTATCAGAGCTGCAAGCATACACCGGAGGTGTTGGAACCTTAAAAACTGGTTTTCTTATAAAATTGGAAGAACAAGGTATTTCAGAAAACTACGTTGGAATCGTTAAGGGTTGTGCATAGAACGTAAAGTCCTAGTGAATTTACGGGAATTACTAGGTGGCTATTTATGTATGGTTTATGTTATCTGACTTCTAGCACTTTACATTTTGTCAAACCATACTCACAAGCAACCCTTAATTTTTGTAACGACGCACCTACGTGAGGTAAGAAGATAAGGATCCTCAGTCAGCTGAGGGAGTCTGACCTTCTCGTCGGTGATGCGAGCCGAATGCTGCCCTCAAGCAGTGGCTTACTTGAGGTGCTCCCATTATACCAACGATTAGTTGACTATATTGGAAGTAAAGTGTGCTCAGTCAGCTGAGGGAGTCTGACCTTCCCGTCGGCGATGCGAACCGAACGCTGCGCTCAAGCAGTGACCTACTTGAGCTGCTGCCAATATATCGATCTCGGTCGACTATATGGTCCTCGGATAACCTGAGTACCCAAATAGGTCTTGCGAGCCACACCGTCAATTTGCTGCGAGAGAGCTATTTTCGCCCCGAAATTCATTTTCTCGCTCAAACCATTCACTCTTATGCCCTGCAGATCCTGAGCTGTCATGTGCTGGGACCATGAGGACTCGGCTGCCAACCCTAAATTAGGGGCCCTCAAAAAAACTGAGTACTAGAACTATTTTTGAAGGAAATTACCGTTAGATGTCACTCCCAAGGGCCTAATTCACCAAAACCCTTCATGGTCGGTGTTAACCTATTAGTTCTTCTCCTAAGAAAAAGTTGAACGGTGAAATGTGGGCACTTAAGAACCCGCCTACACATCCAGGAAACATGGTACTCAGAAAACCTAAGTAACCAAATAGGTCTTACGAGCCGCACCGTCAATTTGCTGCGAGAGAGCTATTTTCGCACGAAAATTCATTTTCTCGATCAAACCATTCGCTCTTATGCCCTACAGATCCTGAGCTATCATGTGCTGGGACCATGAGGACTCGGCTACCGATCCTAAATCAGGGGCCCTCAAAAAAACTGCGTACTAGAACTATTTTTTAAGGAAATTACCGTTAGATGTCACTCCCAAGGGCCTAATTGACCAAAACCCTTCATGGTCGGTGTTAACCTATTCGTTCTTCTCCTAAGAAAAAGTTGAACAGTGAAATGTGGACTCTTAAAAACCCACCTATGCATCCAAGAAACATGGTCCTCGGATAACCTGAGTACCCGAATAGGTCTTACGAGCCACACTGTCAATTTGCTGCGAGAGAGCTATTTTCGAACCAAAATTCGTTTTCTCGCTCAAGCCGTTCACTCTTATGCCCTGTAGATCCTGAGCTATGATGTGCTGGGACCATGAGGACCTGGCTGCTCACCCTAAATAAGGGCCCTTAAAAAAACTGAGTACTGGAACTATTTTTGAAGAAAATTACCGTTAGATGTCACTCCCAAGGGCTTAATTCACCAAAACCCTTCATGGTCGGCTTCAACCTAATCGTTCTTCTCCTAAGAAAAGGTTGAACAGTGAAATGTGGGCTTCTTAAGAACCTGCCTATGCATCTAGGAAACATGGTCCTCGGATAACCTGAGTACCTGAATAGGTCTTACGAGCCGCTCCGTCAGTTAGCTGCGAGAGAGCTATTTTCGCCCCAAAATTCATTTTTTCGCTCAAACCGTTCGCTCCTATGCCCTGCAGATCTTGTGCTGTCAGGTGCTGGGACCATGAGGACCCGGCTGCCGAACCTAAATCAGGGGCCCTCAAAAAAACTGAGTACTAGAACTATTTTTGAAGAAAATTACCGTTAGATGTCACGCCCAAGGGCTTAATTCACCAAAACACTTCATGGTCAGCGTCAACCTACTCGTTCTTCTCCTAAGAAAAAGTTGAACGGTGAAATATGGGCTTCTTAAGAACCCACCTACGCATCCAAGAAACATGGTCCTCGGATAACCTGAGTACCCTAATAGGTCTTACGAGCCGCACCGTCAATAAGCTGCGAGAGAGCTATTTTCGCCACAAAATTCGGTTTCTCGCTCAAACCGTTCGCTCTTACGCCCTGCAGATCCTGAGTTGTCATGTGCTAGGACCATGAGGACCAAGCTACTGACCCTAAATCAGGGGCGCTCAAAAAAACTGAATACTGGAACTATTTTTGAAGGAAATTACCGTTAGATGTCACTCCCAAGGGCATAATTCACCAAAACCCTTCATGGGCAGCGTCAACCTACTCGTTCTTCTCCTAAGAAAAACTTGTACGGTGAAATGTGGGCTTCTTAAGAACCCGCCTACGCATCCTAGAAACATTGTCCTCAGATAACCTGAGTACCCTAATAGGTCTTACGAGCCGCACCGTCAATAAGCTGCGAGAGAGCTATTTTCGCCACAAAATTCGGTTTCTCGATCAAACCGTTCGCTCCTAGACCATGCAGATCCTGAGCTGTCATGTGCTAGGACCATGAGGACTCAGCGGCCCACTTGAAATCAGGGGCTCCCTAAAAAACTGAGTACTGGAAATATTTTTTAAGGAAATTTCCGTTAGATGTCACTCCCAAGGGCCTAATTCACCAAAATCCTTCATGGTCGGCATTAACCTGTTCGTTCTTCTCCTAATAAAAAGTTGAACAGTGAAATGTGGACTTCTTAAGAACCCGTATATGCATTCGGGAAACATGGTCCTCGGATAACCTGAGTACCCGAATAGGTCTTACGAGCCGCACCGTTAATTAGCCGCGAGAGAGCTATTTTCGCCCCAAAATTCGTTTTCTCGCTCAAACCATTCGCTGTTATGACCTGCAGATCCTGAGCTGTCATGTGCTAGGACCATGAGGACCCGGCTGCCCACCCTACATCAGGGGCCCTCAAAAAACTGAGTACTGGAACCATTATTGAAGGAAATTACCGTTAGATGTCACTCCCAAGGGCTTAATTCACCAAAACACTTCATGGTCGGCGTTATCCTGTTCGTTCTTCTCCCATGAAAAAGTGGAACAGTGAAATGTGGGCTTCTTAAGAACCTGCCTCAGCATAAAGGGAACATGGTCCTCGAATAACCTGAGTACCTGAATAGGTCTTACGAGCCGCACCGTCAATTAGCTGCGAGAGAGCTATTTTTGCGCCAACATTCGTTTTCTCGCTCAAAACATTCACTCTTATGCCCAGCAGATCCTGAGCTTTCATGTGATGGGACCATGAGGACCCGGCTGCCCTCCCTAAATCAAGGCTTTCAAAAAAACTGAGTACTGGAACCATTATTGAAGGAAATTACCGTTAGATGTCACTCCCAAGGGCTTAATTCACGAAAACCCTTCATGGTCGGTGTTAACCTGTTCGGTCTTCCCCTAAGAAAAAGTTGAACTATGAAATCTGGGCTTCTTAAGAACCTACCTACGCATCCAGGAAACATGGTCCTCGGATAACCTGAGTACCCAAATAGGTCTTGCGAGCCGTACCGTCAATTTGCTGCGAGAGAGCTATTTTCGCCCCGAAATTCGTTTTCTCGCTCAAACCATTCGCTCTTATGCCCTGCAGATAATGAGCTGTCATGTGCTGGGACCATGAGGACTTGGCTGCCGACCCTAAATCAGGGACCCTAAAAAAAACTGAGTACTAGAACTATTTTTGAAGGAAATTACCGTTAGATGTCACTCACAAGGGCCTAATTCACCAAAACCCTTCATGGTCGGTGTTAACCTATTCATTCTTCTCCTAAGAAAAAGTTGAACGGGGAAATTTGGGCTCTTAAGAACCCGCCTACACATCCAGGAAACATGGTCCTCTGAAAACCTAAGTACCCGAATAGGTTTTACGAGCCGCACCGTCAATTTGCTGCGAGAGAGCTATTTTCGCCCCAAAATTCATTTTCTCGCTAAAACCATTCGCTCTTATGCCCTGCAGATCATGAGCTGTCATGTGCTGGGACCATTAGGACCCGGCTGTCCACCCTAAATCAGGGGCCCTTAAAAAAATAGAGTACTGGTCTACTGGAAATATTTTTGAAGAAAATATCCGTTAGATGTCACTCCCAAGGGCGTAATTCACCAAAACCCTTCATGGTCGGCGTCAACTTGCTCGTTCTTCTCCTAAGAAAAAGTTGAACGGTGAAATGTGGGCTCTTAAGAACCCGCCTATGCATCCAGGAAACATGGTCCTTGGATAACCTGAGTACCCGAATAGGTCTTACGAGCCGCACCGTAAATTTGCTGCAAGAGAGCTATTTTTGCCCCGAAATTCGTTTTCTCGCTCAAACCATTCGCTCTTATGCCCTGCAGATCCTGAGCTGTCATGTGTTAGGACCATGAGGACCCGGCTGCCCATCCTAAATCAGGGGCCCTCAAAAAAATTGAGTACTGGAACTATTTTTGAAGGAAATTACCATTAGATGTCACTCCCAAGGGCGTAATTCACCAAAACCCTTCATGGTCGGCATCAACCTGCTCGTTCTTCTCCTAAGAAAAAGTTGAACGGTGAAATGTGGGCTCTTAAGAACCCGCCTATGCATCCTGGAAACATGGTCCTCTGATAACCTGAGTACCCGAATAGGTCTTACGAGCCGCACCGTCAATTTGCTGCGAGAGAGCTATTTTCACCCCAAAATTTGTTTTCTCTCTCAAACCATTCGCTCTTATGCCCTGCAAATCCTGAGTTGTATGTGCTAGGACCATAAGGACCCGGCTGCCCATCCTAAATCAAGGGCCCTCAAAAAACTGAGTACTAGAACTATTTTTGAAGGAAATTACCGTTAGATGTCATTCCCAAGGGCGTAATTCACCAAAACCCTTCATGGCCGGCGTCAACCTGCTCGTTCTTCTGCTAAGAAAAAGATGAACGGTGAAATGTGGGCTTCTTAAGAACCCACCTACGCATCCAGGGAACATGGTCCTCAGATAACCTGAGTACACGAATAGGTCTTGCGAGCCGCACCGTCAATTTGCTGCGAGAGAGTTATTTTACCCCAAAATTCGTTTTCTCGCTCAAACCATTCGCTCTTATGCCCTACAGATCCTGAGCTATCATGTGCTGGGACCATGAGGACTCGGCTGCCGACCCTAAATCGGGGGCCCTCAAAAAACCTGAGTACTAGAACTATTTTTGAAGGAAATTGCCGTTAGATGTCACTCCCAAGTTCCTAATTCACAAAAACCCTTCATGGTTGGTGCTAACCTATTCGTTCTTCTCCTAAGAAAAAGTTGAACGTTGAAATGTGGTGTAACACCCTAATTTATCAATAAATTTAATTGGCTTTATTTAATTTTCTAAGGTTTATTGTGTTAGACTTGCATTTAATCTAAATTTTTGTTCCTCAAGTAATTAAAATTTGTCTAAGTTCAAAATTTTGATGTTGCATTCATGCTGGTGCATGGTTTTAATTATTTGAGTGTGGTTTGAATTCAAATTTGTATTTGAATTCAAACTCTGTTTGATTTAGATTTAGAAAAGAAAGGGAATAGAAAGGAAAGGGATTAGAAAAGGACCCAAACCCAAAACAGCCAGCCAAACTCGCGGGCCCAGCCCGGCCCAGCTCCCCTCTCACTTCCCACGCTTGGCCCACTCCCCTTTACCCAACCCGGCCCAGCTTCCCTCTCGGCCCAGTCCCGCGTCGCGCGCGGCCTGCTCACCCAGCTAGGCCTACAGCCGCGCTCGCCTCACTCTCTCTGCCACGCCGGGCCCGCGCGTCAGCGCCCTCCTCTCTCCTTCCTTCCCGCCTCCGCACCGGCCGCCCGAGATCACCGGCGAGGTCGCCGGGATCCAAATCCCGCTGCGCCCCACCGCAATCCCCGCCCGGCCTCTTTAAACCCACCCGGCGGACCCCCCTGCACCCACACCCCACGCCAAAGGCTGCCGCAACCCTAGCAGCCACCCCCTCCACCGCCGCGCCTGCGCTGCCCCGTCGACCCGCCGTCGACCGGGACCCCCGCTTTAGCTTCGCCCCCGTCCAGTGGAGCTCCTCGAGCTCCTTGACCCCGGACCAAGTCACACCGCACCGGGAATTTCGCCAGGGACGCATCGCCGGTAAGTGGCTCTGCCGCCGCGATTTCCATGCCGCCGGCGACCACCGGACCACCCTAACCCCCGCTTCATCGTCACAGCCCTGCCAGGAGCCGAACCAGGGAGTCCAGACGCTTGGAACTCCACCGCAATGCCCCGCCACCGAGCGCCGCCCGCGACTCGCCGCCGGAGCTCGCCGCCAACCGGCCCTTCCTTCGTTTCCAAGCCCGGTGAGCACTTCATCAGCCTCCTGGTT
Source organism: Panicum virgatum (assembly GCF_016808335.1). Lineage (NCBI taxonomy): Eukaryota > Viridiplantae > Streptophyta > Magnoliopsida > Poales > Poaceae > Panicum > Panicum virgatum. The sequence continues at coordinate 16,044,464 of NC_053150.1, read as the reverse complement.
CTTTTGTGCAAGATAACGTAGCCCGTAGCATAGCCCCGCCCGCACAACACCGCTCGCCGGCGAACACCACCACCCAGCTCCGCCCCGCGCCGTGGCGAGCCCCTGCAGAGCCTCCCCGAACCCGGGAAACCTCCCCAGTGGATCACGCATGATGCGTGGAGTCCAACCGACCCAAACCCGGGTCGATTTGACCCCCGGAGCGCCGGATTTGCTTACTCCGGCGGCTCCGCGGCCGTGCGCCGCCGCGCTCCGTGAGCAGCGCCGCCGCCCCGCGCGCCCAAACCCCCCAGCCACCAGATCCGAAACCGACGGCCGAGATTAGAACCACGGCTGTTTAGATCTGAGCCTTTGGATCTAGATCCAGCGGCCGTAAATCAAAGATACCGCTTCGCCTGTCACTTTTGCATAAGAGCCCCTGACTTTGGTTAATATAAACCCGCAGTCCTAGCGCGTTGAAAAATAATTATATCCAGGTCCAGTTTTTAACACTTTAACCCCTGAGCTCTTTAGAAATAGCGCCCGCAGACCAGCCTTTGAGTTTTTGCACGCTAGCCCTTAGATCTAACCGTTATTTATGTTTAGACCCTCGGTTTTTGCCCAGAACCCCCTGGAACTTTAGTTTTCTCGCAAATAAGCCCCTAGAACTTGTTTTTAGCCTAGATTACGCGTTTTAGCTCCGTTTTTAGCGTTCTTTATGTCCACGCAATCGTTGTAACGCGTAGAATAGTTTTAGACTAGTTTAGTGTGCTGTTTTTATGTATTGATGTACTGTTTCTTAGTTTTTGTTAGTATTTGCTTGTATGCTTATTATTGTGCATTGTTTTGGCCATGTGTTCGTGAGTAGACGTTGATCCATCTGAGGAGCCCCAGTACCAGTACCCGGAGCAGCCATCTTCGGAGCATTTTGAGCAGCAGCAGGAGCAGTACGAGGAAGGCAAGTGTAACATGAACAACCTATCACCTTTAATTACAATTTCATACTGCATTTTAATACTGTATGCCTATAAGGACTTTCCTAGCCACTTTATATCCTTTATATATACCTTTGGGTTGCATTTTGGTTAGTTGTGCTAGGTTGCTGCGCTATAACACACTCTGGTCCTTTTTAATTAATTTGACTAATGGTTTACTTGAACTTAATTCTGAGAGTGGCCCTCTGTGTGGATGAGTGGCTCACGTCTCGTTAAAAGATGGTTTTTGTAGAAACATGGTTTAGGGGGCCAGCACGGTGCTTACTGCCTGGTTGGCCACTCTCCATAAGGACCGGTTCATAGAGTGACAACCTGGGACAACAGCGCTACCACAAGGCTAGAATGGGATAGACTTGGCTTATTAATTAGGTCTTTTTGGTTTGGAGTAACTTACCTGCGGGGCAAGAGTAGTAAGCTTCAATGGTCCCTGCTCCTCCGGCTTGGTCTGTGCTTGGATTGCGCTCCTGTGCTTGTACCCCCGGAGGTGGGCCCCATCGTCGCTGACCTAACTCTCGCGGTTACGCCTTACCAACGAGATTCTTTGTAACGGCCTCGTAGTGAGTCGCTAGTCATCTCACCTAAGGAAGTGTGATGAACCTCTAGCATAGCTCACGACTTGTGGGTAAAGATGTGCAACCTCTGCAGAGTGTAAAACTGGTATACTAGCCGTGCTCACGGTTATGAGCGGCCCAGATCCTCCTTTTGATTAGTGAAGTTATCTCCTTCCGACGAGGGAGGTGCTTCTCGGGGTTACCTTGGTGGCTTGGTTTTGGTTTGGTTTCTCAGTAGTTACATGATTAAACTTGACTAATTACTATGTAACTGGGTTAATGGTAATTCATCAACTAGTAGTAAATAGCTTAAATAAAATCTTGCCAACACTTAAAAGCTAATGCAGTTGAGTCAGCCCACCTTAGAGCCTCATAGTTTGTGTTATACTTGTTGAGTATGGTTGTGTACTCACTCTTGCCTCTTCTCTACTTTTTCCTCTTGGCTACGCTACTGCTGCTCAGTTCCTGCCGACACGAGGGAGTTCGTCCAGCGCTACCAGGACTACGAGGACTTCTAGGTGTTCGTCTCCCAGTCGACGTCCCTGTGGCGCCCTGCTTCAGCTTCGGAGAGTTTTATTCGTATTTTGTACTTCGCTTCCGCTGTATCAGACAGTTTGTCATTAATGTAATAAATAACATTCGTATTCGCTTTATTATATCTTTTTATGTGATATGTGCTATGATATACTGTTCATTCTGTTGTATATACGTGTGACTTGATCCTGGCACGTATATGATTGCTCGGTTTATGTTCTTTTATAAACCGGGTGTTACAGAGTGGTATCAGAGCCGTATCGACTGTAGGACGAAGCCTAGATAGAACTGGTCGAGTTTTAGGACTTCTTCTCTCCAATCCTTGCCTGCTGAAACTATTTTACTATTATACCCCTTGACTTCTATGACTTTTTACCCGTCTTGCCTTGATTTTTCTCTCTGAAGAATAGTTTTCGTAGATTTTGGCCTGAATCAGTCATCTGACCACCATGAGTATTAGCTAGGTGACCCTTTTATAATAATACGATAGCACATTCTGCGACGCGTTGCGTTAGTCGAGTCTTTTGCTAAACTCGGCTAAGTTGTGAAAAATTGTCTGCTTGTTATTATGCTACATGTTTGATTTGGATTTTTGACTGGTTGCATAGCTTAGTTGTTTAAATTTGTTTAAAGAAAATCACTCAGATGTTAAAGTTAACTAATTAATAAAATGAGTTAGATCGTTGGGGGTAAAACAGTCCACTCTATCCTGTCTACTTTATCATGGCTGAGTCTTTTTCCGCAAAGAGTTATCATATCCATCTGAATTTATTCCTGCAATATCCTTACTCGTGAAATCTTTTGTCCAAAATCAGATGGTGAACACCAGGCGTGGTTCTGACCAGTGGGGCAGAACAACCAGGGTCAGAACACCCAGGGGACCGGGATCCCGATGCCGCCACCTTTGACTCCGGAGCAGTACTTCCAGCTCCAGATGCAGATGATGGCCACCCTGAACAACACTGTTCAGGCTCTTCAGCAGGCTCACACTCAGCCTCCGCCTCCTCCACCGCCGCAGCCTCGCGACAGGCGTGCTGAGTTCCTGAGGGGTCACCCGCTGACGTTTTCTCACACGTCCGACCCTCTTCAGGCTGACGACTGGCTCCGTGCAGTGGAGCGTCAGCTGGACATCGCCCAGTGCGATGATCGGGAGCGAGTTTTGTACGCAGCAGGACAGCTGCGAGGGGCAGCTTTGGACTGGTGGGAGTCCCACCCAGTTCACGACCGCGAGGCTCTCACTTGGCTCCAGTTCAGGGAGCGTTTCCGCAGCCACAACGTCCCCGCGGGCGTTATGAAGATGAAGCAGAAGGAGTTCCTTGCACTGAAGCAGGTAACCTTAAATATAATCATTCAGCGATTTCTTTTGAGCTAATACCCCTTGTTCTATCCTTAAGAATCTTGAGTTAATCTTTCGATATCTATCTGTCTTTGTCAAATCAGGGGACTATGTCGGTCACGGAGTATCGTGATCGCTTTCTTCAGCTGGCTCGCTACGCCCCTGCCGATGTTGCGGATGACCGCAAGAAGCAGGAGCACTTCATGGAGGGTCTTGAGGACTACCTCCAGTACGCGCTGCTCAACCTCCACTTCGACGACTTCAACCATCTGGTTGACAGCGCGCTCAACACTGAGCGCAAGCACCTGGAGATGGAGGACAAGAAGAGGAAGGTTGTCCCCGTTGCTACCGGCAGCAACACTCGTCCTCGCCTCCAGCCGCCCAGCAGTACCAGCAGCAGTACCGGCCTCCTCAGCAGTACCAGTAGAGGCCACCGCAGTAGTACCTGCCTCGACAGCAGCAGCAGGCAGGGCAGGGCCAGAGGTTATCGGCACCTCCGGCTCGTGCTCCACCAGCTCCACTGGCACCGCAGGCTCCATGTCCGGCAGCTCCTACCGGACAGCAGGCTCAGGGACCTCCTCGCACCTGCTTTCACTGCGGCCAGCCAGGGCACTACGCCAATGCCTGCCCCCGGAAGGCGCAGGCGGGACAGCAGGGGCGCCCAGCTCAGCCCAGGGCGCCAGCACAGGGTCGAGTGAACCACGTGACGGCCGAGTCAGCGGCCGAGGCTCCCAACGTGGTTATTGGTACGTTCATGGTTAATTCATATCCAGCTATAGTGCTTTTTGATACTGGTGCTACGCATTCCTTCATTACTCAGTCTTTTGTCGAGCATCATGGTATTCATACTAGCACATTAAAGAGGTGCCTGTTAGTATCTTCACCGGGAGGACAGTTGAGGTCTCACACTTACTGCCCGAGGGTCAGTGTTTCTTTGAGGGGAGTAGAGTTCTGTACTGATCTGATGGTGCTAGACACCAAGGGCATTGATGTCATTCTGGGAATGGAGACTCTGGCCAAGTGGGGAGTCCGGATAGATTGTGCTCAGAGGACAGTCTTGTTATCAGCTTCCAGTGGCCAAGAGGTTGTTATCAGTGCAGTAGAGCCTTCTGGATTTCTTCATCAAATGGAGGCTAGACCCACGGATGGTATTCGCGTGGTGTCTGAATTCCTGGATGTCTTTCCGGATGATTTGCCAGGTATGCCGCCTGAACGCACCATTGAGTTTTGTATTGATCTCTTGCCTGGCACAGCTCCTATTGCAAAGCGGCCCTACCGTATGCCACCTATAGAACATGAAGAGGTTAAGAAGACTATTGATGAGTTGCTAGCCAAGGGCTATATCCGTTGCAGCTTCTCTCCTTGGGCTTTTCCATTGTTGCTGGTAGATAAGAAGGATGGCTCGAAGAGGATGTGTGTGGATTATCGGGAGCTGAATGCAGTTACCATCAAGAACAAGCATCCACTGCCCCGTATTGAGGATCTCTTCGATCTGCTTCGAGGTGCTCGTATATTCTCGAAGATTGATCTTCGTTCGGGATATTTTCAGCTGAGGATCCGTCCTGGGGATATTCCGAAGACGGCATTCACTTGCAAGTACGGGCTATATGAGTATACAGTCATGTCCTTCGGCTTGACTAATGCCCCGGCTTACTTCATGCATCTGATGAACATGGTTTTCATGGACTATCTGGATGTCTTCGTGGTGATTTTCATTGATGATATTCTGATCTTCTCCAAGACAGAAGAAGAGCATGAGGAGCATCTGAGACTCGTATTGCAGAGATTGAGAGAGCATCAGTTGTATGCCAAGTTCAGCAAGTGCGAGTTCTGGATTGATGAGGTGCCATTCCTCGGTCATGTTATCTCTCAGGGAGGCATTGCTGTCGATCCGAGCAAGGTGAAGGATGTGCTCGAGTGGGAGACACCGCAGACAGTGAAGGAAGTTAGGTCTTTCTTGGGCTTAGCTGGATATTATCGGAGATTCATTGAGAATTTCTCCAAGATCGCGAAGCCTTTGACTTCTTTGCTGGAGAAAAATGTGGCTTTCGTGTGGACTGATGAGCGTCAGAGGGCCTTTGATGAGCTGAAGAAAAGGTTGACTACGGCGCCAGTCCTGACTCTGCCAGACCAGACGAAGAGGTTCACGGTATATTGTGATGCTTCGAAGGATGGTCTTGGGTGTGTTTTGATGCAGGAGGGCAGAGTGATTGCTTATGCTTCACGGCAGTTACGTCGGCATGAGCTGAACTATCCCACTCATGATCTTGAGTTAGCTGCAGTTGTGCATGCTCTGAAGATTTGGAGGCATTACTTGTATGGGCAGCGGTGTGATATCTACACTGATCACAAGAGCCTCAAGTACATTTTCACGCAGAATGAGCTGAACATGCGGCAGAGAAGATGGCTAGAGTTGGTCAAGGACTATGATCTGGAGATTCACTATCATCCGGGCAAGGCCAATGTTGTAGCAGATGCTTTGAGCAGGAGAAGTTATGTCAACATGGCCGTGGCTTTCCAGATGCCTCCAGAGTTATGCGAGGAGTTCGAGCAGTTGAGTCTGGGCTTCTTGCATCATACCTCCAGTGCAGCATTTGAGGCAGTACCGACTCTAGAGTCAGAGATCAGGCAGCATCAGAAAAGATGATGAGAAGCTGCAGGAGATTCGTGAGTTGCTCAAGAAGGGCAAGGCTCCTCATTTCAGAGAGGATGATCAGGGTACCTTGTGGTACAAGAACCGGATCTGTGTGCCTGATGTACATGATCTCCGGAAGTTGATTCTGAGTGAGGCCCATGATACAGCTTACTCTATTCATCCGGGCAGCACGAAGATCTACTATGATCTGAAGGAACATTTCTGGTGGTATGGGATGAAGCGTTCAGTGGCAGAGTATGTGGCTATTTGTGACACCTGTCAGCGTGTCAAGGCTGAACATTAGAGGCTAGCAGGTCTGTTACAGCCTTTGAAGATTTCAGAGTGGAAATGGGAGGAGATCACTATGGACTTCATTGTTGGATTGCCTCGTACTCAGAAAGGGTACAACTCCATATGGGTAGTAGTGGATCGGTTGACGAAGGTTGCTCACTTCATTCCAGTGAACACTACTTACTCCGGTGCCAGACTTGCAGAGTTGTACATTTCTTGGATTGTCTGCTTGCATGGTGTGCCCAAGAAGATCATATCTGACAGAGGGTCTCAGTTCACTTCTCGGTTCTGGGAGCAGCTCCATGATTCGTTGGATACGAAGCTGCGTTTCAGTACGGCTTATCACCCTCAGACCGATGGGCAGACAGAGAGAACCAACCAAGTGTTGGAGGATATGCTGAGAGCTTGTGCCATTCAGTACGGTACTAGTTGGGATAAGTGCCTGTCATATGCTGAGTTCTCATATAACAACAGCTACCAGGCCAGTCTGAAGAAGTCTCCCTTTGAGGCATTGTATGGCAGAAAGTGTAGAACTCCTCTCTATTGGGATCAGATTGGTGAGAAGCAGTTCTTTGGTCCTGAGATCATAGATGATGCAGAGCAGATGGTTCAGGCTGTGCGAGAAAATCTGAGGATTGCACAGAGCAGACAGAAGAGCTATGCTGATGGCAAACGGAGGGATCTGACCTTTAGTGTCGGTGATTATGTGTATCTGAAGGTATCTCCGATGAGAGGAATCCGCAGGTTTAATGTCAAAGGGAAGTTAGCACCTCGGTATGTGGGGCCATTCAAGGTGCTAGAGCGGAAAGGCGAAGTTGCTTATCGCCTGGAGTTACCTCTCAGCCTCTCAGGAGTTCATGATGTCTTCCATATATCTCAGCTGAAGAGATGTCTGCGAGTACCCGAGGAGCAGGCACCCCTGGATGGAGTAGATGTCCAGGAAGATCTGACTTATACTGAGCATCCGGTGAAGATTCTGGAGACATCAGAGAGGGTTACTCGGAACAAGCGCATCAAGATGTGCAGAGTTCAGTGGAGTCACCACAGTGAACCTGAGGCTACTTGGGAGCGAGAAGATGAGCTGATGAAGACATATCCAGATCTCTTTGCTAGCCAACCCAGCTAAATCTCGGGACGAGATTTCTTTAAGGGGGTAGGGTATGTAACACCCTAATTTAAATTCTAGCATTTATCAATAAATTTAATTGGCTTTATTTAATTTTCTAAGGTTTATTGTGTTAGACTTGCATTTAATCTAAATTTTTGTTCCTCAAGTAATTAAAATTTGTCTAAGTTTAAAAATTTGATGTTGCATTCATGCTGGTGCATGGTTTTAATTATTTGAGTGTGGTTTGAATTCAAATTTGTATTTGAATTCAAACTCTGTTTGATTTAGATTTAGAAAAGAAAGGAAATAGAAAGGAAAGGGATTAGAAAAGGACCCAAACCCAAAACAGCCCAGCCAAACTCGCGGGCCCAGCCCGGCCCAGCTCCCCCCTCACTTCCCATGCTTGGCCCACTCCCCTTTACCCAACCCGGCCCAGCTTCCCTCTCGGCCCAGTGCCGCGTCGCGCGCGGCCTGCTCACCCTGCTAGGCCTACAGCCGCGCTCGCCTCACTCTCTCTGCCACGCCGGGCCCGCACGTCAGCGCCCTCCTCTCCCCTTCCTTCCCGGCTCCGCACCGGCCGCCCGAGATCACCGGCGAGGTCGCCGGGATCCAAATCTCGCTGCGCCCCGCCGCAATCCCCGCCCGGCCTCTTTAAACCCACCCGGTGGACCCCCCTGCACCCACACCCCACGCCAAAGGCTGCCGCAACTCTAGCAGCCACCCCGCCCGGAACAGAGCTCCCTCCACCGCCGCGCCTGCGCTGCCCCGTCGACCCGCCGTCGACCGGGACCCCCGCTTTAGCTTCGCCCCCGTCCAGTGGAGCTCCTCGAGCTCCTTGACCCCGGACCAAGTCACGCCGCACCGGGAATTTCGCCAGGGACGCATCGCCGGTAAGTGGCTCTGCCGCCGCGATTTCCATGCCGCCGGCGACCACCGGACCACCCTAACCCCCGCTTCATCGTCACAGCCCTGCCAGGAGCCGAACCAGGGAGTCCAGACGCTTGGAACTCCACCGCAGTGCCCCGCCACCGAGCGCCGCCCGCGACTCGCCGCCGGAGCTCGCCGCCAACCGGCCCTTCCTTCGTTTCCGAGCCCGGTGAGCACCTCATCAGCCTCCTGGTTCTTTTGTGCAAGATAACGTAGCCCGTAGCATAGCCCCGGCTGCACAACACCGCTCGCCGGCGAACACCACCACCCAGCTCCGCCCCGCGCCGTGGCGAGCCCCTGCAGAGCCTCCCCGAACCCGGGAAACCTCCCCAGTGGATCACGCATGATGCGTGGAGTCCAACCGACCCAAACCCGGGTCGATTTGACCCCCGAAGCGCCGGATTTGCTTACTCCGGCGGCTCCGCGGCCGCGCGCCGCCGCGCTCCGTGAGCAGCGCCGCCGCCCCGCGTGCCCAAACCCCCCAGCCACCAGATCCGAAACCGACGGCCGAGATTAGAACCACGGCTGTTTAGATCTGAGCCTTTGGATCTAGATCCAGCGGCCGTAAATCAAAGATACCGCTTCGCCTGTCACTTTTGCATAAGAGCCCCTGACTTTGGTTAATATAAACCCGCAGTCCTAGCGCGTTGAAAAATAATTATATCCAGGTCCAGTTTTTAACACTTTAACCCCTGAGCTCTTTAGAAATAGCGCCCGCAGACCAGCCTTTGAGTTTTTGCACGCTAGCCCTTAGATCTAACCGTTATTTATGTTTAGACCCTCGGTTTTTGCCCAGAACCCCCTGGAACTTTAGTTTTCTCGCAAATAAGCCCCTAGAACTTGTTTTTAGCCTAGATTACGCGTTTTAGCTCTGTTTTTAGCGTTCTTTATGTCCACGCGATCGTTGTAACGCGTAGAATAGTTTTAGACTAGTTTAGTGTGCTGTTTTTATGTATTGATGTACTGTTTCTTAGTTTTTGTTAGTATTTGCTTGTATGCTTATTATTGTGCATTGTTTTGGCCATGTGTTCGTGAGTAGACGTTGATCCATCTGAGGAGCCCCAGTACCAGTACCCGGAGCAGCCATCTTCGGAGCACTTTGAGCAGCAGCAGGAGCAGTACGAGGAAGGCAAGTGTAACATGAACAACCTATCACCTTTAATTACAATTTCATACTGCATTTTAATATTGTATGCCTATAAGGACTTTCCTAGCCACTTTATATCCTTTATATATACCTTTGGGTTGCATTTTGGTTAGTTGTGCTAGGTTGCTGCGCTATAACACACTCTGGTCCTTTTTAATTAATTTGACTAATGGTTTACTTGAACTTAATTCTGAGAGTGGCCCTCTGTGTGGATGAGTGGCTCACGTCTCGTTAAAAGATGGTTTTTGTAGAAACATGGTTTAGGGGGCCAGCACGGTGCTTACTGCCTGGTTGGCCACTCTCCATAAGGACCGGTTCATAGAGCGACAACCTGGGACAACAGCGCTACCACAAGGCTAGAATGGGATAGACTTGGCTTATTAATTAGGTCTTTTTGGTTTGGAGTAACTTACCTGCGGGGCAAGAGTAGTAAGCTTCAATGGTCCCTGCTCCTCCGGCTTGGTCTGTGCTTGGATTGCGCTCCTGTGCTTGTACCCCCGGAGGTGGGCCCCATCGTCGCTGACCTAACTCTCGCGGTTACGCCTTACCAACGAGATTCTTTGTAACGGCCTCGTAGTGAGTCGCTAGTCATCTCATCTAAGGAAGTGTGATGAACCTCTAGCGTAGCTCACGACTTGTGGGTAAAGATGTGCAACCTCTGCAGAGTGTAAAACTGGTATACTAGCCGTGCTCACGGTTATGAGCGGCCCAGATCCTCCTTTTGATTAGTGAAGTTATCTCCTTCCGACGAGGGAGGTGCTTCTCGGGGTTACCTTGGTGGCTTGGTTTTGGTTTGGTTTCTCAGTAGTTACATGATTAAAATTGACTAATTACTATGTAACTGGGTTAATGGTAATTCATCAACTAGTAGTAAATGGCTTAAATAAAATCTTGCCAACACTTAAAAGCTAATGCAGTTGAGTCAGCCCACCTTAGAGCCTCACAGTTTGTGTTATACTTGTTGAGTACGGTTGTGTACTCACTCTTGCCTCTTCTCTACTTTTTCCTCTTGGCCACGCTACTGCTGCTCCGTTCCTGCCGACACGAGGGAGTTCGTCCAGTGCTACCAGGACTACGAGGACTTCTAGGTGGTCGTCTCCCAGTCGACGTCCCTGTGGCGCCCTGCTTCAGCTTCGGAGAGCTTTATTCGTATTTTGTACTTCGCTTCCGCTGTATCAGACAGTTTGTCATTAATGTAATAAATAACATTCATATTCGCTTTATTATATCTTTTTATGTGATATGTGCTATGATATACTGTTCATTCTGTTGTATATACGTGTGACTTGATCCTGGCACGTATATGATTGCTCGGTTTATGTTCTTTTATAAACCGGGTGTTACATGTGGGCTCTTAAGAACCTACCTATGCATCCAGGAAACATGGTCCTCGGAAAACCTGAGTACCCGAATAGGTCTTACGAGCCGCACGATCAATTTGCTGCGGGAGAGCTATTTTCGCACCAAATTTAATTTTCTCGCTCAAACCATTCGCTCTTATGCCATGCAGATCCTGAGCTGTCATGTGCTCGGACCATGAGGACCTGGCTGCCCACCCTAAATCATGGGCCCTCAAAATCTGAGTTCTGGAACTATTTTTGAAGGAAATTACTGGTAGATATCACTGCCAAGAGACTAATTCACCAAAACCCTTCATGGTCGGTGTTAACCTATTCGTTCTTCTCCTAAGAAAAACTTGAACGGGGAAATGTGGGCTCTTAAGAACACGCCTACGCATCCAGGAAACATGGTCCTCGGGAAACCTGAGTACGCGAATAGGTCTTACGAGCCGCACCGTCAATATGCTGCGAGAGAGCTATTTTCGCCCCAAAATTCATTTTCTCGCTCAAACCATTCGCTCTTATGCCCTGCAGATCCTGAGCTGTCATGTACTGGGACCATGAGGACCTGGCTATCCACCCTAAATCAGGGGTCCTAAAAAAATAGAGTAATGGACTGTGTTATCCTAAACGCTAAACGGTAAACAGTCGGTCACCTTCCGTTTAGCCCATTCTTCGGGCAAAACGGGCGTTTAAACGGGCAAAACGGCCGTTTAAACGGTCAGAATAACGGATTAAACAGAAACAGTGTGCCACTATTTTGCATTTAAATGGTGTGTAAATGGGCTAAATGACCGTTTAGGCGAACAGTTACTGGAACTATTTTTGAAGAAAATTACCGTTAGATGTCACTCCCAAGGGCGTAATTCACCAAAACCCTTCATGGTCGGTGTCAACTTGCCCGTTCTTCTCCTAAGAAAAAGTTGAATGGTGAAATGTGGGCTCTTAAGAACCCGCCTATGCATCCAGGAAACATGGTCCTTGGATAACCTGAGTACCCGAATAGGTCTTACGAGCCGCATCGTCAATTTGCTGCGAGAGAGCTATTTTCGCCCCGAAATTCGTTTTCTCGCTCAAACCATTTGCTCTTATGCCCTGCAGATCCTGAGCTATCATGTGCTAGGACCATGAGGACCCGGCTGCGGACCCTAAATTAGGGGCCCTCAAGAAAACTGAGAACTGGAACTATTTTTGAAGGAAATTACCGTTAGATGTCACTCCCAAGGGCGTAATTCACCAAAACCCTTCATGGTCGGCGTCAACCTGCTCGTTCTTCTCCTAAGAAAAAGTTGAACGGTGAAATGTGGGCTCTTAAGAACCCGCATATGCATCCTGGAAACATGGTTCTCGAATAACCTGAGTACCCGAATAGGTCTTACGAGCCACACCGTCAATTTGCTGCGAGAGAGCTATTTTCGCCCGAAATTTGTTTTCTCGCTCAAACCATTCGCTCTTATGCCCTGCAGATCTTGAGCTGTATGTGCTAGGACTGTGATGAACCTCTAGCGTAGCTCACGACTTGTGGGTAAAGATGTGCAACCTCTGCAGAGTGTAAAACTGGTATACTAGCCGTGCTCACGGTTATGAGCGGCCCAGATCCTCCTTTTGATTAGTGAAGTTATCTCCTTCCGACGAGGGAGGTGCTTCTCGGGGTTACCTTGGTGGCTTGGTTTTGGTTTGGTTTCTCAGTAGTTACATGATTAAAATTGACTAATTACTATGTAACTGGGTTAATGGTAATTCATCAACTAGTAGTAAATGGCTTAAATAAAATCTTGCCAACACTTAAAAGCTAATGCAGTTGAGTCAGCCCACCTTAGAGCCTCACAGTTTGTGTTATACTTGTTGAGTACGGTTGTGTACTCACTCTTGCCTCTTCTCTACTTTTTCCTCTTGGCCACGCTACTGCTGCTCCGTTCCTGCCGACACGAGGGAGTTCGTCCAGTGCTACCAGGACTACGAGGACTTCTAGGTGGTCGTCTCCCAGTCGACGTCCCTGTGGCGCCCTGCTTCAGCTTCGGAGAGCTTTATTCGTATTTTGTACTTCGCTTCCGCTGTATCAGACAGTTTGTCATTAATGTAATAAATAACATTCATATTCGCTTTATTATATCTTTTTATGTGATATGTGCTATGATATACTGTTCATTCTGTTGTATATACGTGTGACTTGATCCTGGCACGTATATGATTGCTCGGTTTATGTTCTTTTATAAACCGGGTGTTACATGTGGGCTCTTAAGAACCTACCTATGCATCCAGGAAACATGGTCCTCGGAAAACCTGAGTACCCGAATAGGTCTTACGAGCCGCACGATCAATTTGCTGCGGGAGAGCTATTTTCGCACCAAATTTAATTTTCTCGCTCAAACCATTCGCTCTTATGCCATGCAGATCCTGAGCTGTCATGTGCTCGGACCATGAGGACCTGGCTGCCCACCCTAAATCATGGGCCCTCAAAATCTGAGTTCTGGAACTATTTTTGAAGGAAATTACTGGTAGATATCACTGCCAAGAGACTAATTCACCAAAACCCTTCATGGTCGGTGTTAACCTATTCGTTCTTCTCCTAAGAAAAACTTGAACGGGGAAATGTGGGCTCTTAAGAACACGCCTACGCATCCAGGAAACATGGTCCTCGGGAAACCTGAGTACGCGAATAGGTCTTACGAGCCGCACCGTCAATATGCTGCGAGAGAGCTATTTTCGCCCCAAAATTCATTTTCTCGCTCAAACCATTCGCTCTTATGCCCTGCAGATCCTGAGCTGTCATGTACTGGGACCATGAGGACCTGGCTATCCACCCTAAATCAGGGGTCCTAAAAAAATAGAGTAATGGACTGTGTTATCCTAAACGCTAAACGGTAAACAGTCGGTCACCTTCCGTTTAGCCCATTCTTCGGGCAAAACGGGCGTTTAAACGGGCAAAACGGCCGTTTAAACGGTCAGAATAACGGATTAAACAGAAACAGTGTGCCACTATTTTGCATTTAAATGGTGTGTAAATGGGCTAAATGACCGTTTAGGCGAACAGTTACTGGAACTATTTTTGAAGAAAATTACCGTTAGATGTCACTCCCAAGGGCGTAATTCACCAAAACCCTTCATGGTCGGTGTCAACTTGCCCGTTCTTCTCCTAAGAAAAAGTTGAATGGTGAAATGTGGGCTCTTAAGAACCCGCCTATGCATCCAGGAAACATGGTCCTTGGATAACCTGAGTACCCGAATAGGTCTTACGAGCCGCATCGTCAATTTGCTGCGAGAGAGCTATTTTCGCCCCGAAATTCGTTTTCTCGCTCAAACCATTTGCTCTTATGCCCTGCAGATCCTGAGCTATCATGTGCTAGGACCATGAGGACCCGGCTGCGGACCCTAAATTAGGGGCCCTCAAGAAAACTGAGAACTGGAACTATTTTTGAAGGAAATTACCGTTAGATGTCACTCCCAAGGGCGTAATTCACCAAAACCCTTCATGGTCGGCGTCAACCTGCTCGTTCTTCTCCTAAGAAAAAGTTGAACGGTGAAATGTGGGCTCTTAAGAACCCGCATATGCATCCTGGAAACATGGTTCTCGAATAACCTGAGTACCCGAATAGGTCTTACGAGCCACACCGTCAATTTGCTGCGAGAGAGCTATTTTCGCCCGAAATTTGTTTTCTCGCTCAAACCATTCGCTCTTATGCCCTGCAGATCTTGAGCTGTATGTGCTAGGACTGTGATGAACCGTTTGCCCATCCTAAATCAGGGGCCCTCAAAAAAACTGAGTACTGGAATTATTTTTGAAGGAAATTACCATTAGATGTCACTCAGAAAGGGCGTAATTCACCAAAACCCTTCATGGTCGGCGTCAACCTGCTCGTTCTTCTCCTAAGAAAAAGATGAACGGTGAAATGTGGGCTTTTTAAGAACCCGCCTACGCATCCAGGAAATATGGTCCCCGGAAAACCTGAGTACCCGAATAGGTCTTACGAGCCGCACCGTCAATTTGCTGCGAGAGCTATTTTCGCCCCAAAATTCAATTTCTCGCTCAAACCATTCGTTCTTGTGCCCTGTAGATCCTGAGCTGCCATGTGCTGGGACCATGAGGACTCGGCTGCCGACCCTAAATCAGGGGCCCTCAAAAAACCTGAGTACTAGAACTATTTTTGAAGGAAATTGCCGTTAGATGTCACTCCCAAGTTCCTAATTCACAAAAACCCTTCATGGTTGGTGCTAACCTATTCGTTCTTCTCCTAAGAAAAAGTTGAACGTTGAAATGTGGGCTCTTAAGAACCTACCTATGCATCCAGGAAACATGGTCCTCGGAAAACCTGAGTACCCGAATAGGTCTTACGAGCCGCACCATCAATTTGCTGCGGGAGAGCTATTTTCGCACCAAAATTAATTTTCTCGCTCAAACCATTCGCTCTTATGCCATGCAGATCCTGAGCTATCATGTGCTAGGACCATGAGGACCTGGCTGCCCACCCTAAATCATGGGCCCTCAAAATCTGAGTTCTGGAACTATTTTTGAAGGAAATTACCGGTAGATATCACTGCCAAGAGCCTAATTCACCAAAACCCTTCATGGTCGGTGTTAACCTATTCGTTCTTCTCCTAAGAAAAAGTTGAACGGTGAAATGTGCGCTCTTAAGAACCCGCCTACACATCCAGGAAACATGGTACTCGGAAAACCTGAGTACCCAAATAGGTCTTACGAGCCGCGCCGTCAATTTGCTGCGGGAGAGCTATTTTCGCCCCAAAATTCAATTTCTCGCTCAAACCATTCGCTCTTATGCCCTGCAGATCCTGAGCTGTCATGTGCAGGGACCATGAGGACCCAGCTGCCCACCCTAAATCAGGGGCGCTCAAAAAAACTGAGTACTAGAACTATTTTTGAAGAAAATTACCATTAGATGTCACTCCCAAGTGCGTAATTCACCAAAACCCTTCATGGTCGGCGTCAACCTGCTCGTTATTCTCCTAAGAAAAAGTTGAACAGTGAAATGTGGGCTCTCAAGAACCCGCCTATGCATCCAGGAAACATGGTCCTTGGATAACCTAAGTAGCCGAATAGGTCTTATGAGCCGTACCGTCAATTTGCTGCGAGAGAGCTATTTTCGCCCCTAAATTCTTTTTCTCGCTCAAACCATTCGCTCTTATGCCCTACAGATCCTGAGTTGTCATGTACTAGGACCATGAGGACCCGGCTGCCTATCCTAAATCAGGGGCCCTCAAAAAAACTGAGCACTAGAACTATTTTTGACGGAAATTACCATTAGATGTCACTCCCAAGGGCCTAATTCACCAAAACCCTTCATGGTCGGTGTTAACCTATTCATTTTTCTCCTAAGAAAAAGTTGAACGGTGAAATGTGGGCTCTTAAGAACCTGCCTACGCATCCAGGAAACATGGTCCTCGGAAAACTTGAGTAACCGAATAGGTCTTACGAGCCGCACCGTCAAATTGCTGTGAGAGAGCTATTTTCGCACCAAAATTCATTTTCTCGCTCAAACCATTCACTATTATGCCCTTTAGATCCTGAGCTGTCATGTGCTAGGACCATGAGGACCCGGCTGCCCACCCTAAATCAGCGGCCCTCAAAAAAACTGAGTACTGGAACTATTTTTGAAGGAAATTACCGTTATATGTCACTCCCAAGGGCCTTATTCACCAAAACCTTTCATTGTCGGTGTTAACCTATTCGTTCTTCTCCTTAGAAAAACTTGAACGGGGAAATGTGGGCTCTTAAGAACACGCCTACGCATCCAGGAAACATGGTCCTCGGGAAACCTGAGTACGCGAATAGGTCTTACGAGCCGCACCGTCAATATGCTGCGAGAGAGCTATTTTCGCCCCAAAATTCATTTTCTCGCTCAAACCATTCGCTCTTATGCCCTGCAGATCCTGAGCTGTCATGTACTGGGACCATGAGGACCCGGATATCCACCCTAAATCAGGGGTCCTAAAAAAATAGAGTAATGGACTGTGTTATCCTAAACGCTAAATGGTAAACAGTCGGTCACCTTCCGTTTAGCCCATTCTTCGGGCAAAACGGGCGTTTAAACGGGCAAAACGGCCGTTTAAACGGTCAGAATAATGGATTAAACAGAAACGGTGTGCCACTATTTTGCATTTAAACGGTGTGTAAATGGGCTAAATGACCGTTTAGGCGAACAGTTACTGGAACTATTTTTGAAGGAAATTACCGTTAGATGTCACTCCCAAGGGCGTAATTCACCAAAACCCTTCATGGTCGGCGTCAACCTGCTCGTTCTTCTCCTAAGAAAAAGTTGAACGGTGAAATGTGGGCTCTTAAGAACCCGCATATGCATCCTGGAAACATGGTTCTCGAATAACCTGAGTACCCGAATAGGTCTTACGAGCCACACCGTCAATTTGCTGCGAGAGAGCTATTTTCGCCCGAAATTTGTTTTCTCGCTCAAACCATTCGCTCTTATGCCCTGCAGATCTTGAGCTGTATGTGCTAGGACTGTGATGAACCTCTAGCGTAGCTCACGACTTGTGGGTAAAGATGTGCAACCTCTGCAGAGTGTAAAACTGGTATACTAGCCGTGCTCACGGTTATGAGCGGCCCAGATCCTCCTTTTGATTAGTGAAGTTATCTCCTTCCGACGAGGGAGGTGCTTCTCGGGGTTACCTTGGTGGCTTGGTTTTGGTTTGGTTTCTCAGTAGTTACATGATTAAAATTGACTAATTACTATGTAACTGGGTTAATGGTAATTCATCAACTAGTAGTAAATGGCTTAAATAAAATCTTGCCAACACTTAAAAGCTAATGCAGTTGAGTCAGCCCACCTTAGAGCCTCACAGTTTGTGTTATACTTGTTGAGTACGGTTGTGTACTCACTCTTGCCTCTTCTCTACTTTTTCCTCTTGGCCACGCTACTGCTGCTCCGTTCCTGCCGACACGAGGGAGTTCGTCCAGTGCTACCAGGACTACGAGGACTTCTAGGTGGTCGTCTCCCAGTCGACGTCCCTGTGGCGCCCTGCTTCAGCTTCGGAGAGCTTTATTCGTATTTTGTACTTCGCTTCCGCTGTATCAGACAGTTTGTCATTAATGTAATAAATAACATTCATATTCGCTTTATTATATCTTTTTATGTGATATGTGCTATGATATACTGTTCATTCTGTTGTATATACGTGTGACTTGATCCTGGCACGTATATGATTGCTCGGTTTATGTTCTTTTATAAACCGGGTGTTACATGTGGGCTCTTAAGAACCTACCTATGCATCCAGGAAACATGGTCCTCGGAAAACCTGAGTACCCGAATAGGTCTTACGAGCCGCACGATCAATTTGCTGCGGGAGAGCTATTTTCGCACCAAATTTAATTTTCTCGCTCAAACCATTCGCTCTTATGCCATGCAGATCCTGAGCTGTCATGTGCTCGGACCATGAGGACCTGGCTGCCCACCCTAAATCATGGGCCCTCAAAATCTGAGTTCTGGAACTATTTTTGAAGGAAATTACTGGTAGATATCACTGCCAAGAGACTAATTCACCAAAACCCTTCATGGTCGGTGTTAACCTATTCGTTCTTCTCCTAAGAAAAACTTGAACGGGGAAATGTGGGCTCTTAAGAACACGCCTACGCATCCAGGAAACATGGTCCTCGGGAAACCTGAGTACGCGAATAGGTCTTACGAGCCGCACCGTCAATATGCTGCGAGAGAGCTATTTTCGCCCCAAAATTCATTTTCTCGCTCAAACCATTCGCTCTTATGCCCTGCAGATCCTGAGCTGTCATGTACTGGGACCATGAGGACCTGGCTATCCACCCTAAATCAGGGGTCCTAAAAAAATAGAGTAATGGACTGTGTTATCCTAAACGCTAAACGGTAAACAGTCGGTCACCTTCCGTTTAGCCCATTCTTCGGGCAAAACGGGCGTTTAAACGGGCAAAACGGCCGTTTAAACGGTCAGAATAACGGATTAAACAGAAACAGTGTGCCACTATTTTGCATTTAAATGGTGTGTAAATGGGCTAAATGACCGTTTAGGCGAACAGTTACTGGAACTATTTTTGAAGAAAATTACCGTTAGATGTCACTCCCAAGGGCGTAATTCACCAAAACCCTTCATGGTCGGTGTCAACTTGCCCGTTCTTCTCCTAAGAAAAAGTTGAATGGTGAAATGTGGGCTCTTAAGAACCCGCCTATGCATCCAGGAAACATGGTCCTTGGATAACCTGAGTACCCGAATAGGTCTTACGAGCCGCATCGTCAATTTGCTGCGAGAGAGCTATTTTCGCCCCGAAATTCGTTTTCTCGCTCAAACCATTTGCTCTTATGCCCTGCAGATCCTGAGCTATCATGTGCTAGGACCATGAGGACCCGGCTGCGGACCCTAAATTAGGGGCCCTCAAGAAAACTGAGAACTGGAACTATTTTTGAAGGAAATTACCGTTAGATGTCACTCCCAAGGGCGTAATTCACCAAAACCCTTCATGGTCGGCGTCAACCTGCTCGTTCTTCTCCTAAGAAAAAGTTGAACGGTGAAATGTGGGCTCTTAAGAACCCGCATATGCATCCTGGAAACATGGTTCTCGAATAACCTGAGTACCCGAATAGGTCTTACGAGCCACACCGTCAATTTGCTGCGAGAGAGCTATTTTCGCCCGAAATTTGTTTTCTCGCTCAAACCATTCGCTCTTATGCCCTGCAGATCTTGAGCTGTATGTGCTAGGACTGTGATGAACCTCTAGCGTAGCTCACGACTTGTGGGTAAAGATGTGCAACCTCTGCAGAGTGTAAAACTGGTATACTAGCCGTGCTCACGGTTATGAGCGGCCCAGATCCTCCTTTTGATTAGTGAAGTTATCTCCTTCCGACGAGGGAGGTGCTTCTCGGGGTTACCTTGGTGGCTTGGTTTTGGTTTGGTTTCTCAGTAGTTACATGATTAAAATTGACTAATTACTATGTAACTGGGTTAATGGTAATTCATCAACTAGTAGTAAATGGCTTAAATAAAATCTTGCCAACACTTAAAAGCTAATGCAGTTGAGTCAGCCCACCTTAGAGCCTCACAGTTTGTGTTATACTTGTTGAGTACGGTTGTGTACTCACTCTTGCCTCTTCTCTACTTTTTCCTCTTGGCCACGCTACTGCTGCTCCGTTCCTGCCGACACGAGGGAGTTCGTCCAGTGCTACCAGGACTACGAGGACTTCTAGGTGGTCGTCTCCCAGTCGACGTCCCTGTGGCGCCCTGCTTCAGCTTCGGAGAGCTTTATTCGTATTTTGTACTTCGCTTCCGCTGTATCAGACAGTTTGTCATTAATGTAATAAATAACATTCATATTCGCTTTATTATATCTTTTTATGTGATATGTGCTATGATATACTGTTCATTCTGTTGTATATACGTGTGACTTGATCCTGGCACGTATATGATTGCTCGGTTTATGTTCTTTTATAAACCGGGTGTTACATGTGGGCTCTTAAGAACCTACCTATGCATCCAGGAAACATGGTCCTCGGAAAACCTGAGTACCCGAATAGGTCTTACGAGCCGCACGATCAATTTGCTGCGGGAGAGCTATTTTCGCACCAAATTTAATTTTCTCGCTCAAACCATTCGCTCTTATGCCATGCAGATCCTGAGCTGTCATGTGCTCGGACCATGAGGACCTGGCTGCCCACCCTAAATCATGGGCCCTCAAAATCTGAGTTCTGGAACTATTTTTGAAGGAAATTACTGGTAGATATCACTGCCAAGAGACTAATTCACCAAAACCCTTCATGGTCGGTGTTAACCTATTCGTTCTTCTCCTAAGAAAAACTTGAACGGGGAAATGTGGGCTCTTAAGAACACGCCTACGCATCCAGGAAACATGGTCCTCGGGAAACCTGAGTACGCGAATAGGTCTTACGAGCCGCACCGTCAATATGCTGCGAGAGAGCTATTTTCGCCCCAAAATTCATTTTCTCGCTCAAACCATTCGCTCTTATGCCCTGCAGATCCTGAGCTGTCATGTACTGGGACCATGAGGACCTGGCTATCCACCCTAAATCAGGGGTCCTAAAAAAATAGAGTAATGGACTGTGTTATCCTAAACGCTAAACGGTAAACAGTCGGTCACCTTCCGTTTAGCCCATTCTTCGGGCAAAACGGGCGTTTAAACGGGCAAAACGGCCGTTTAAACGGTCAGAATAACGGATTAAACAGAAACAGTGTGCCACTATTTTGCATTTAAATGGTGTGTAAATGGGCTAAATGACCGTTTAGGCGAACAGTTACTGGAACTATTTTTGAAGAAAATTACCGTTAGATGTCACTCCCAAGGGCGTAATTCACCAAAACCCTTCATGGTCGGTGTCAACTTGCCCGTTCTTCTCCTAAGAAAAAGTTGAATGGTGAAATGTGGGCTCTTAAGAACCCGCCTATGCATCCAGGAAACATGGTCCTTGGATAACCTGAGTACCCGAATAGGTCTTACGAGCCGCATCGTCAATTTGCTGCGAGAGAGCTATTTTCGCCCCGAAATTCGTTTTCTCGCTCAAACCATTTGCTCTTATGCCCTGCAGATCCTGAGCTATCATGTGCTAGGACCATGAGGACCCGGCTGCGGACCCTAAATTAGGGGCCCTCAAGAAAACTGAGAACTGGAACTATTTTTGAAGGAAATTACCGTTAGATGTCACTCCCAAGGGCGTAATTCACCAAAACCCTTCATGGTCGGCGTCAACCTGCTCGTTCTTCTCCTAAGAAAAAGTTGAACGGTGAAATGTGGGCTCTTAAGAACCCGCATATGCATCCTGGAAACATGGTTCTCGAATAACCTGAGTACCCGAATAGGTCTTACGAGCCACACCGTCAATTTGCTGCGAGAGAGCTATTTTCGCCCGAAATTTGTTTTCTCGCTCAAACCATTCGCTCTTATGCCCTGCAGATCTTGAGCTGTATGTGCTAGGACTGTGATGAACCGTTTGCCCATCCTAAATCAGGGGCCCTCAAAAAAACTGAGTACTGGAATTATTTTTGAAGGAAATTACCATTAGATGTCACTCAGAAAGGGCGTAATTCACCAAAACCCTTCATGGTCGGCGTCAACCTGCTCGTTCTTCTCCTAAGAAAAAGATGAACGGTGAAATGTGGGCTTTTTAAGAACCCGCCTACGCATCCAGGAAATATGGTCCCCGGAAAACCTGAGTACCCGAATAGGTCTTACGAGCCGCACCGTCAATTTGCTGCGAGAGCTATTTTCGCCCCAAAATTCAATTTCTCGCTCAAACCATTCGTTCTTGTGCCCTGTAGATCCTGAGCTGCCATGTGCTGGGACCATGAGGACTCGGCTGCCGACCCTAAATCAGGGGCCCTCAAAAAACCTGAGTACTAGAACTATTTTTGAAGGAAATTGCCGTTAGATGTCACTCCCAAGTTCCTAATTCACAAAAACCCTTCATGGTTGGTGCTAACCTATTCGTTCTTCTCCTAAGAAAAAGTTGAACGTTGAAATGTGGGCTCTTAAGAACCTACCTATGCATCCAGGAAACATGGTCCTCGGAAAACCTGAGTACCCGAATAGGTCTTACGAGCCGCACCATCAATTTGCTGCGGGAGAGCTATTTTCGCACCAAAATTAATTTTCTCGCTCAAACCATTCGCTCTTATGCCATGCAGATCCTGAGCTATCATGTGCTAGGACCATGAGGACCTGGCTGCCCACCCTAAATCATGGGCCCTCAAAATCTGAGTTCTGGAACTATTTTTGAAGGAAATTACCGGTAGATATCACTGCCAAGAGCCTAATTCACCAAAACCCTTCATGGTCGGTGTTAACCTATTCGTTCTTCTCCTAAGAAAAAGTTGAACGGTGAAATGTGCGCTCTTAAGAACCCGCCTACACATCCAGGAAACATGGTACTCGGAAAACCTGAGTACCCAAATAGGTCTTACGAGCCGCGCCGTCAATTTGCTGCGGGAGAGCTATTTTCGCCCCAAAATTCAATTTCTCGCTCAAACCATTCGCTCTTATGCCCTGCAGATCCTGAGCTGTCATGTGCAGGGACCATGAGGACCCAGCTGCCCACCCTAAATCAGGGGCGCTCAAAAAAACTGAGTACTAGAACTATTTTTGAAGAAAATTACCATTAGATGTCACTCCCAAGTGCGTAATTCACCAAAACCCTTCATGGTCGGCGTCAACCTGCTCGTTATTCTCCTAAGAAAAAGTTGAACAGTGAAATGTGGGCTCTCAAGAACCCGCCTATGCATCCAGGAAACATGGTCCTTGGATAACCTAAGTAGCCGAATAGGTCTTATGAGCCGTACCGTCAATTTGCTGCGAGAGAGCTATTTTCGCCCCTAAATTCTTTTTCTCGCTCAAACCATTCGCTCTTATGCCCTACAGATCCTGAGTTGTCATGTACTAGGACCATGAGGACCCGGCTGCCTATCCTAAATCAGGGGCCCTCAAAAAAACTGAGCACTAGAACTATTTTTGACGGAAATTACCATTAGATGTCACTCCCAAGGGCCTAATTCACCAAAACCCTTCATGGTCGGTGTTAACCTATTCATTTTTCTCCTAAGAAAAAGTTGAACGGTGAAATGTGGGCTCTTAAGAACCTGCCTACGCATCCAGGAAACATGGTCCTCGGAAAACTTGAGTAACCGAATAGGTCTTACGAGCCGCACCGTCAATTTGCTGTGAGAGAGCTATTTTCGCACCAAAATTCATTTTCTCGCTCAAACCATTCACTATTATGCCCTTTAGATCCTGAGCTGTCATGTGCTAGGACCATGAGGACCCGGCTGCCCACCCTAAATCAGCGGCCCTCAAAAAAACTGAGTACTGGAACTATTTTTGAAGGAAATTACCGTTATATGTCACTCCCAAGGGCCTTATTCACCAAAACCTTTCATTGTCGGTGTTAACCTATTCGTTCTTCTCCTTAGAAAAACTTGAACGGGGAAATGTGGGCTCTTAAGAACACGCCTACGCATCCAGGAAACATGGTCCTCGGGAAACCTGAGTACGCGAATAGGTCTTACGAGCCGCACCGTCAATATGCTGCGAGAGAGCTATTTTCGCCCCAAAATTCATTTTCTCGCTCAAACCATTCGCTCTTATGCCCTGCAGATCCTGAGCTGTCATGTACTGGGACCATGAGGACCCGGATATCCACCCTAAATCAGGGGTCCTAAAAAAATAGAGTAATGGACTGTGTTATCCTAAACGCTAAATGGTAAACAGTCGGTCACCTTCCGTTTAGCCCATTCTTCGGGCAAAACGGGCGTTTAAACGGGCAAAACGGCCGTTTAAACGGTCAGAATAATGGATTAAACAGAAACGGTGTGCCACTATTTTGCATTTAAACGGTGTGTAAATGGGCTAAATGACCGTTTAGGCGAACAGTTACTGGAACTATTTTTGAAGAAAATTACCGTTAGATGTCACTCCCAAGGGCGTAATTCACCAAAACCCTTCATGGTCGGTGTCAACTTGCTCGTTCTTCTCCTAAGAAAAAGTTGAATGGTGAAATGTGGGCTCTTAAGAACCCGCCTATGCATCCAGGAAACATGGTCCTTGGATAACCTGAGTACCCGAATAGGTCTTACGAGCCGCATCGTCAATTTGCTGCGAGAGAGCTATTTTCGCCCCGAAATTCGTTTTCTCGCTCAAACCATTTGCTCTTATGCCCTGCAGATCCTGAGCTATCATGTGCTAGGACCATGAGGACCCGGCTGCGGACCCTAAATTAGGGGCCCTCAAGAAAACTGAGAACTGGAACTATTTTTGAAGGAAATTACCGTTAGATGTCACTCCCAAGGGCGTAATTCACCAAAACCCTTCATGGTCGGCGTCAACCTGCTCGTTCTTCTCCTAAGAAAAAGTTGAACGGTGAAATGTGGGCTCTTAAGAACCCGCATATGCATCCTGGAAACATGGTTCTCGAATAACCTGAGTACCCGAATAGGTCTTACGAGCCACACCGTCAATTTGCTGCGAGAGAGCTATTTTCGCCCCGAAATTCGTTTTCTCGCTCAAACCATTCGCTCTTATGCCCTGCAGATCTTGAGCTGTATGTTCTAGGACTGTGATGAACTGTTTGCCCATCCTAAATCAGGGGCCCTCAAAAAAACTGAGTACTGGAATTATTTTTGAAGGAAATTACCATTAGATGTCACTCAGAAAGGGCGTAATTCACCAAAACCCTTCATGGTCGGCGTCAACCTGCTCGTTCTTCTCCTAAGAAAAAGATGAACGGTGAAATGTGGGCTTTTTAAGAACCCGCCTACGCATCCAGGAAATATGGTCCCCGGAAAACCTGAGTACCCGAATAGGTCTTACGAGCCGCACCGTCAATTTGCTGCGAGAGCTATTTTCGCCCCAAAATTCAATTTCTCGCTCAAACCATTCGTTCTTGTGCCCTGTAGATCCTGAGCTGTCATGTGCTGGGACCATGAGGACTCGGCTGCCGACCCTAAATCAGGGGCCCTCAAAAAACCTGAGTACTAGAACTACTTTTGAAGGAAATTACTGTTAGATGTCACTCCCAAGGGCCTAATTCACCAAAACCCTTCATGGTTGGTGTTAACCTATTCGTTCTTCTCCTAAGAAAAAGTTGAACAGTGAAACGTGGGCTCTTAAGAACCTGCCTATGCATCCAAGAAACATGGTCCTCGGAAAACCTGAGTACCCGAATAGGTCTTACGAGCCGCACCGTCAATTTGCTGCGGGAGAGCTATTTTCGCACCAAAATTCATTTTCTCGCTCAAACCATTCGCTCTTATGCCATGCATATCCTGAGTTGTCATGTGCTAGGACCATGAGGACCCGGTTGCCCACCCTAAATCAGGGGCCCTCAAAAAAACTGAGTCCTGGGACTATTTTTGAAGGAAATTACCGTTAGATGTCACTCCCAAGGGCCTTATTCACCAAAACCGTTCGTGGTCGGTGTTAACCTATACGTTCTTCTCCTAAGAAAAACTTGAACGGCGAAATGTGGGCTCTTAAGAACCCGCCTACGCATCCAGGAAACAAGGTTCTCGGAAAACCTGAGTACCCGAATAGGTCTTACGAGCTGCAACATCAATTTGCTGCGAGAGAGCTATTTTCGCCCCAAAATTCGTTTTCTCGCTCAAACCATTCGCTCTTATGCCCTGCAGATCCTGAGATATCATGTGATGGGACCATGAGGATTCGGCTGCCCACCCTAAACTAGGGGCCCTCAAAAAAACTGAGTACTGGAACTATTTTTGAAGGAAATTACCGTTAGATGTCACTCCCAAGGGCGTAATTCACCAAAACGCTTCATGGTCGGCGTCAACCTGCTCGTTCTTGTCCTAAGAAAAAGTTGAACAGTGAAATGTGGGCTATTAAGAACACGCCTATGCATCCTAGAAACATGGTCCTCAGATAACCTGAGTACCCGAATATGTCTTAGGAGCCGCACCATCAATTTGCTGCGAGAGAGCTATTTTCGCCCCGAAATTCGTTATCTCGCTCAAACCATTCGCTCTTATGCCCTGCAAATCCTGAGCTATCATGTGCTAGGACCATGAGGACCTGGCTGCCCATCCTAAATCAGGGGCCCTCAAAAAAACTGAGTACTAGAACTATTTTTGAAGGAAATTACCGTAAGATGTTACTCCCAAGGGCCTAATTCACCAAAACCCTTCATGGTCGTTCTTAACCTAATCGTTCTTCTCCTAAGAAAAAGTTGAATGGTGAAATGTGGGCTCTTAAGAACCCGCCTACACATCCAGGAAACATGGTCCTCGGAAAACCTGAGTACCCAAATAGGTCTTACGAGCCGCACCGTCAATATGTTGCGAGAGAGCTATTTTCGTCCCAAAATTCATTTTCTCGCTCAAACCATTCGCTCTTATGCCCTGCAGATCCTGAGCTGTCATGTGCTAGGACCATGAGGACCCGGCTGCCCACCCTAAATTAGGGGCCCTCAAAAAAACTGAGTACTGGACAGTGTTATCCTAAATGCTAAACGGTAAACAGTCGGTCACCTTCCGTTTAGCCCATTATTCGGGCAAAACGGGTGTTTAAACGGGCAAAATGGCCGTTTAAACGGGCAAAATAACGGATTAAACGGAAACAGTGTGCCACTATTTAGCATTTAAATGGTGTGTAAATGGGCTAAATGACCGTTTATGCGAACAATGGTACTAGAACTATTTTTGAAGAAAATTACCGTTTGATGTCACTCCCAAGGGTGTAATTCACCAAAACACTTCATGGTTGGCGTCAACCTGCTCGTTCTTCTCCTAAGAAAAAGTTGAATGGTGAAAATTGGGCTCTTAAGAACCCGCCTACGCATCCAGGAAACACGGTCCCTGGATAACTTGTGTACCCGAATAGGTCTTACGAGCCGCACCGTCAATTTGCTGCGAGAGAGCTATTTTCGCCCCGAAATTCGTTTTCTCGCTCAAGCCATTCGCTCTTATGCCCTGCAGATCCTAAGATGTCATGTGTTAGGACCATGAGGACCCGGCTGACCATCCTAAATCAGGGCCCTCAAAAAAACTGAGTACTAGAACTATTTTTGAAGGAAATTACCATTAGATGTCACTCCCAAGGGCCTAATTCACGAAAACCCTTCATGGTCGGTGTTAACCTGTTCGTTCTTTTGCTAAGAAAAAGTTGAACTGTGAAATGTGGGCTCTTAACAACCTGCCTACACATCCAGGAAACATGGTCCTCGGAAAACCTAAGTACCCGAATAGGTCTTACGAGCCGCACCGTCAATTTTCTGCGAGAGAGCTATTTTCGCACCGAAATTTGTTTTCTCGCTCAAACCATTCGCTTTTATGCCCTGCAGATCCTGAGCTATCATGTGCTGGGACCATGAGGATTCGGTTGTCCACCCTAAATTAGGGGCCCTCAAAAAAACTGAGTACTGAAACTATTTTTGAAGGAAATTACCGTTAGATGTCACTCCCAAGGGCGTAATTCACCAAAACCCTTCATGGTCGGCGTCAACCTGCTCGTTCTTCTTCTAAGAAAAAGTTGAACAGTGAAATGTGGGCTCTTAAGAACCCGCCTATGCATCCTAGAAACATGGTCCTCAGATAACCTGACTACCCGAATAGGTCTTAGGAGCCGCACCGTCAATTTGCTGCGAGAGAGCTATTTTCGCCCCGAAATTTGTTTTCTCGCTCAAACCATTCGCTCTTATGCCATGCAGATCCTGAGCTATCATGTGCTAGGACCATGAGGACCCGGCTGCCCATCCTAAATCAGGGGCCCTCAAAAAAACTGAGTACTGGAACTATTTTTGAAGGAAATTACCGTTAGATGTCACTCCCATGGGATAATTCACCAAAACCCTTCATGGTCGGCGTCAACCTATTCGTTCTTCTCCTAAGAAAAAGTTGAACGGTGAAATGTGGGCTCTTAAGAACCCGCCTACGCATCCAGGAAACATGGTCCTCGGAAAACCTGAGTACCCGAATAGATCTTACGAGCCGCACCGTCAATTTGCTGCGAGAGAGCTATTTTCGCCCCAAAATTCATTTTCTCGCTCAAACCATTCGCTCTTATGCCCTGCAGATCCTGAGCTGTCATGTGCTAGGACCATGAGGAGCCGGCTGCCCACCCTAAATCAGGGGCCCTTAAAAAAACTGAGTATTGCAAAGTGTTATCCTAAACGCTAAACGGTAAACAGTCGGTCACCTTCCGTTTAGCCCATTATTCAGGCAAAATGGGTGTTTAAACGGGCAAAACGACCGTTTAAACGGTCAAAATAACAGATTAAACGGAAACAGTGTGCCACTGTTTAGCATTTAAATGGTGTGTAAACGGGCTAAATAACCGTTTAGGCGAACAGTGGTACTAGAACTATTTTTGAAGAAAATTATCGTTAGATGTCACTCCCAAGGGTGTAATTCACCAAAACACTTCATGGTCGGCGTCAACCTGCTCGTTCTTCTCCTAAGAAAAAGTTGAACTGTGAAATGTGGGCTCTTAAGAACCTGCCTATACATCAAGGAAACATGGTCCTTGGATAACTTGAGTACCCGAATAGGTCCTACGAGCCGCACCGTCAATTTGCTGCGAGAGAGCTGTTTTCGCACCGAAATTCATTTTCTCGCTCAAACCATTAGCTCTTATGCCCTGCAGATCCTGAGCTGTCATGTGCTAGGACCATGAGGACCCGGCCGCCCATCCTAAATCAGGGGCCCTCAAAAAAACGGAGTACTGGAACTATTTTTGAAGGAAATTACCATTAGATGTCACTCCCAAGGGCCTAATTCACGAAAACCCTTCATGGTCGGCGTCAACCTGCTCGTTCTTCTCCTAAGAAAAAGTTGAACTGTGAAATGTGGGCTCTTAAGAACCCACATATGCATCCTGGAAACATAGTCCTCGGATAACTTGAGTACCCAAATAGGTCTTACGAGCCGCACCGTCAATTTGCTGCGAGAGAGCTATTTTCGCCCCGAAATTCGTTTTCTCGCTCAAACCATTCGCTCTTATGCCCTGCAGATCCTGAGCTGTCATGTGCTAGGACCATGAGGACTCGGCTGCCGATCCTAATCAGGGACCCTCAAAAAAACTAAGTACTGGAACAATTTTTGAAGGAAATTACCATTAGATGTCACTCCCAAGGGGCTAATTCACGAAAACCCTTCATTGTCGGTGTTAACCTATTCGTTCTTCTCCTAAGAAAAAGATCAACTATGAAATGTGGGCTTCTTAAGAACCTGCCTACGTATCTAGGAAACATGGTCCTCGGATAACCTGAGTTCCCGAATAGGTCTTGCGAGCCGCACCATCAATTTGCTGCGACAAAGCTATTTTCGCCCCGAAATTCATTTCTCGCTCAAACCATTCACTCTTATGACCTGCAGATCCTGAGCTATCGTGTTCTGGGACCATGAGGACTCGGCTTCCAACCCTAAATCAGGGAACCTCAAAAAAACTGAGTACTGGAACTATTTTTGAAGAAAATTACCGTTAGATGTCACTCCCAAGGGGCTAATTCACCAAAACCCTTCATGGTCGGTGTTAACCTGTTTTTTCTTCTCATAAGAAAAAATTGAACGGTGAAATGTGGGCTCTTAAGAACCCACCTATGCATCCTGGAAACATAGTCCTCGGATAACTTGAGTACCCAAATAGGTCTTACGAGCCGCACCGTCAATTTGCTGCGAGAGAGCTATTTTCGCCCCGAAATTCGTTTTCTCGCTCAAACCATTCGCTCTTATGCCCTGCAGATCCTGAGCTGTCATGTGCTAGGACCATGAGGACCCGGCTGCCGATCCTAAATCAGGGACCCTCAAAAAAACTAAGTACTGGAACTATTTTTGAAGGAAATTACCATTAGATGTCACTCCCAAGGGGCTAATTCATGAAAACCCTTCATTGTCGGTGTTAACCTGTTCGTTCTTCTCCTAAGAAAAAGTTGAACTGTGAAATGTGGGCTTCTTAAGAACCTGCCTACGCATCCAGGAAACATGGTCCTCGGATAACCTGAGTTCCCGAATAGGTCTTGCGAGCCGCACCGTCAATTTGCTGCGAGAGAGCTATTTTCGCCCCGAAATTCATTTCTCGCTCAAACCATTCGCTCTTATGCACTGCAGACCTAAGCTGTCATGTGCTGGGACCATGAGGAACCGGCAGCCCACCCTAAATTAGGGGTCCTCAAAAAAACTGAGTACTGGAACTATTTTTGAAGGAAATTACCGTTAGATGTCACTCCCATGCGATAATTCACCAAAACCCTTCATGATCGGCGTCAACCTGTTCGTTCTTCTCCTAAGAAAAAGTTGAACGGTGAAATGTGGGCTCTTAAGAACCCGATTGTGCATCCTGGAAACATGGTCCTCGGATAACCTGAGTACCCGAATAGGTCTTACGAGCCGCACCGTCATTATGCTGCGAGAGAGCTATTTTCGCCCCGAAATTCGTTTTCTCGCTCAAACCATTCGCTCTTATGCCCTGCAGATCCTGAGCTGTCATGTGCTAGGACCATGAGGAGCCGGCTGCCCACCCTAAATCAGGGGCCCTTAAAAAAACTGAGTATTGCAAAGTGTTATCCTAAACGCTAAACGGTAAACAGTCGGTCACCTTGCGTTTAGCCCATTATTCAGGCAAAATGGGTGTTTAAACGGGCAAAACGACCGTTTAAACGGTCAAAATAACGGATTAAACAAAAATAGTGTGCCACTGTTTAGCATTTAAATGGTGTGTAAACGGGCTAAATAACCGTTTAGGCGAACAGTGGTACTAGAACTATTTTTGAAGAAAATTACCTTTAGATGTCACTCCCAAGGGTGTAATTCACCAAAACACTTCATGGTCGGCGTCAACCTGCTTGTTCTTCTCCTAAGAAAAAGTTGAACGGTGAAATGTGGGCTCTTAAGAACCTGCCTATACATCAAGGAAACATGGTCCTTGGATAACTTGAGTACCCGAATAGGTCCTACGAGCCGCACCGTCAATTTGCTGCGAGAGAGCTGTTTTCGCACCGAAATTCATTTTCTCGCTCAAACCATTCGCTCTTATGCCCTGCAGATCCTGAGCTGTCATGTGCTACGACCATGAGGACCCGGCTGCCCATCCTAAATCAGGGGCCCTCAAAAAAACGGAGTACTGGAACTATTTTTGAAGGAAATTACCATTAGATGTCACTCCCAAGGGCCTAATTCACGAAAACCCTTCATGGTCGGCGTCAACCTGCTCGTTCTTCTCCTAAGAAAAAGTTGAACGGTGAAATGTGGGCTCTTAAGAACCCACCTATGCATCCTGGAAATATAGTCCTCGGATAAATTGAGTACCCAAATAGGTCTTACGAGCCGCACCGTCAATTTGCTGCGAGAGAGCTATTTTCGCCCCGAAATTCGTTTTCTCGCTCAAACCATTCGCTCTTATGCCCTGCAGATCCTGAGCTGTCATGTGCTAGGACCATGAGGACCCGGCTGCCGATCCTAAATCAGGGACCCTCAAAAAAACTAAGTACTGGAACTATTTTTGAAGGAAATTACCATTAGATGTCACTCCCAAGGGGCTAATTCATGAAAAACCTTCATTGTCGGTGTTAACCTGTTCGTTCTTCTCCTAAGAAAAAGTTGAACTGTGAAATGTAGGCTTCTTAAGAACCTGCCTACACATCCAGGAAACATGGTCCTCGGATAACCTGAGTTCCCGAATAGGTCTTACGAGCCGCACCGTCATTTTGCTGTGAGAGAGCTATTTTCGCCTCGAAATTTGTTTTCTTGCTCAAACCATTCGCTCATATGCCTTGCAGATCTTGAGCTATCATGTGCTGGGACCATGAGGACCTGGCTGCCCACCCTAAATTAGGGGCCCACAAAAAAACTGAGTACAAGAACTATTTTTGAAGAAAATTACCGTTAGATGTCACTCCCAAGGGCGTAATTCACCAAAACCCTTCATGGTCGGCGTCAACCTGCTAGTTCTTCTGCTAAGAAAAAGTTGAACGGTGAAATGTGGGCTCTTAAGATCCCACCTATGCATCCAGGAAACTTGGTCCTTGGATAACCTGAGTACCCGAATAGGTCTTACGAGCCGCACCGTCAATTTGCTGCGAGAGAGCTGTTTTCGCACCGAAATTCATTTTCTCGCCCAAACCATTCGCTCTTATGCCCTGCAGGTCCTGAGCTGTCATGTGCTAGGACCATGAGGACCCGGCTGCCAATCCTAAATCAGGGACTCTCAAAAAAACTAAGTACTGGAACAATTTTTGAAGGAAATTACCATTAGATGTCACTCCCAAGGGGCTAATTCACGAAAACCCTTCATTGTCGGTGTTAACCTATTCGTTCTTCTCCTAAGAAAAAGTTGAACTATGAAATGTGGGCTTCTTAAGAACCTGCCTACGTATCTAGGAAACATGGTCCTCGGATAACCTGAGTTCCCGAATAGGTCTTGCGAGCCGCACCATCAATTTGCTGCGACAGAGCTATTTTCGCCCCGAAATTCATTTCTCGCTCAAACCATTCACTCTTATGACCTGCAGATCCTGAGCTATCGTGTTCTGGGACCATGAGGACTCGGCTTCCAACCCTAAATCAGGGAACCTCAAAAAAACTGAGTACTGGAACTATTTTTGAAGAAAATTACCGTTAGATGTCACTCCCAAGGGGCTAATTCACCAAAACCCTTCATGGTCGGTGTTAACCAGTTTTTTCTTCTCTTAAGAAAAAATTGAACGGTGAAATGTGGGCTCTTAAGAACCCACCTATGCATCCTGGAAACATAGTCCTCGGATAACTTGAGTACCCAAATAGGTCTTACGAGCCGCACCGTCAATTTGCTGCGAGAGAGCTATTTTCGCCCCGAAATTCGTTTTCTCGCTCAAACCATTCGCTCTTATGCCCTGCAGATCCTGAGCTGTCATGTGCTAGGACCATGAGGACCCGGCTGCCGATCCTAAATCAGGGACCCTCAAAAAAACTAAGTACTGGAACTATTTTTGAAGGAAATTACCATTAGATGTCACTCCCAAGGGGCTAATTCATGAAAACCCTTCATTGTCGGTGTTAACCTGTTCGTTCTTCTCCTAAGAAAAAGTTGAACTGTGAAATGTGGGCTTCTTAAGAACCTGCCTACGCATCCAGGAAACATGGTCCTCGGATAACCTGAGTTCCCGAATAGGTCTTGCGAGCCGCACCGTCAATTTGCTGCGAGAGAGCTATTTTCGCCCCGAAATTCATTTCTCGCTCAAACCATTCGCTCTTATGCACTGCAGACCTAAGCTGTCATGTGCTGGGACCATGAGGAACCGGCTGCCCACCCTAAATTAGGGGCCCTCAAAAAACTAAGTACGGGAACAGTTTTTGAAGGAAATTACTGTTAGATGTCACTCCCAAGGGCGTAATTCACCAAAACCCTTCATGGTCGGCGTCAACCTGCTCGTTCTTCTCCTAAGAAAAAGTTGAACGGTGAAATGTGGGCTCTTAAGAACCCGCCTATGCATCCTGGAAATATGGTCCTCGGATAACCTGAGTACCTGAATAGGTCTTACGAGCCGCACCGTCATTTGCTGCGAGAGAGCTATTTTCGCCTCGAAATTTGTTTTCTTGCTCAAACCATTCGCTCATATGCCTTGCAGATCTTGAGCTGTCATGTGCTGGGACCATGAGGACCCGGCTGCCCACCCTAAATTAGGGGCCCGCAAAAAAACTGAGTACAAGAACTATTTTTGAAGAAAATTACCGTTAGATGTCACTCCCAAGGGCGTAATTCACCAAAACCCTTCATGGTCGGCGTCAACCTGCTAGTTCTTCTGCTAAGAAAAAGTTGAACGGTGAAATGTGGGCTCTTAAGAACCCACCTATGCATCCAGGAAACATGGTCCTTGGATAACCTGAGTACCCGAATAGGTCTTACGAGCCGCACCGTCAATTTGCTGCGAGAGAGCTGTTTTCGCACCGAAATTCAATTTCTCGCCCAAACCATTCGCTCTTATGCCCTGCAGATCCTGAGCTGTCATGTGCTAGGACCATGAGGACCCGGCTGCCGATCCTAAATCAGGGACCCTCAAAAAAACTAAGTACTGCAACAATTTTTGAAGGAAATTACCATTAGATGTCACTCCCAAGGGGCTAATTCACGAAAACCCTTCATTGTCGGTGTTAACCTGTTCGTTCTTCTCCTAAGAAAAAGTTGAACTGTGAAATGTGGGCTTCTTAAGAACCTGCCTACATATCCAGGAAACAAGGTCCTCGGATAACCTGAGTTCCCGAATAGGTCTTGCGAGCCGCACCGTCAATTTGCTGCGACAGAGCTATTTTCGCCCCGAAATGCATTTCTCGCTCAAACCATTCACTCTTATGACTTGCAGATCCTGAGCTATCGTGTTCTGGGACCATGAGGACTCGGCTTCCGACCCTAAATCAGGGAACCTCAAAAAAACTGAGTACTGGAACTATTTTTGAAGAAAATTACCGTTAGATGTCACTCCCAAGGGGCTAATTCACCAAAACCCTTCATGGTC
Organism: Panicum virgatum; assembly: GCF_016808335.1. Lineage (NCBI taxonomy): Eukaryota > Viridiplantae > Streptophyta > Magnoliopsida > Poales > Poaceae > Panicum > Panicum virgatum. The sequence goes on along the minus strand of NC_053150.1, from coordinate 16,009,694 downwards.
GGTGTTAACCTGTTTGTTCTTCTCTTAAGAAAAAATTGAACGGTGAAATGTGGGCTCTTAAGAACCTGCCTATGCATCTAGGAAACATGGTCCTCGGGAAACCTGAGTACCCGAATAGGTCTTACGAGCCGCACCGTCAATTTGCTGCGAGAGAGCTATTTTCGCCCCAAAATTCATTTTCTCGCTCAAACCATTCGCACTTATGCCCTGCAGATCCCGAGCTGTCACGTGCTGGGACCATGAGGAACCGGCAGCCCACCCTAAATTAGGGGTCCTCAAAAAAACTGAGTACTGGAACTATTTTTGAAGGAAATTACCGTTAGATGTCACTCCCATGCGATAATTCACCAAAACCCTTCATGATCGGCGTCAACCTGCTCGTTCTTCTCCAAAGAAAAAGTTGAATGGTGAAATGTGGGCTCTTAAGAACCCGATTGTGCATCCTGGAAACATGGTCCTCGGATAACCTGAGTACCCGAATAGGTCTTACGAGCCGCACCGTCATTTTGCTGCGAGAGAGCTATTTTCGCCCCGAAATTCGTTTTCTTGCTCAAACCATTCGCTCTTATGCCCCGCAGATCCTGAGCTGTCATGTGCTGGGACCATGAGGACCCGGCTGCCCACCCTAAATTAGGGGCCCTCAAAAAAACTTAGTACAAGAACTATTTTTGAAGAAAATTACAGTTAGATGTCACTCCCATGGGCGTAATTCACCAAAACCCTTCATGGTCGGCGTCAACCTGCTCGTTCTTCTCCTAAGAAAAAGCTGAACGGTGAAATGTGGGCTTCTTAAGAACCTGCCTATGCATCTAGGAAACATGGTCCTCGGATGACCTGAGTACCATGTGGCAGAACCACCTGAATTATCCCGGCTCAAGTGCGCTGGCCATCACCAAAACCCTTCATGGTCGGCATCAACCTGCTCGTTCTTCTCCTAAGAAAAAGTTGAACGGTGAAATGTGGGCTCTTAACAACCCACCTATGCATCCTGGAAACATGGTCCTCGGATAACCTGAGTACCCGAATAGGTCTTACGAGCCGCACCGTCATTTTGCTGCGAGAGAGCTATTTTCGCCCCGAAATTCATTTTCTCGCTCAAACCATTCGCTCTTATGCCCCGCAGATCCTGAGCTATCATGTGCTGGGACCATGAGGACCCGGCTGCCCACCCTAAATTAGGGGCCCTCAAAAAAACTTAGTACAAGAACTATTTTTGAAGAAAATTACCGTTAGATGTCACTCCCAAGGGCGTAATTCACCAAAACCCTTCATGGTCGGCGTCAACCTGCTCATTCTTCTCCTAAGAAAAAGCTAAACAGTGAAATGTGGGCTTCTTAAGAACCTGCCTATGCATCTAGGAAACATGGTCCTCGGATGACCTGAGTACCATGTGGCAGAACCACCTGAATTATCCCGGCTCAAGTGCGCTGGCCATCACCAAAACCCTTCATGGTCGGCATCAACCTGCTCGTTCTTCTCCAAAGAAAAAGTTGAACGGTGAAATGTGGGCTCTTAACAACCCACCTATGCATCCTGGAAACATGGTCCTCGGATAACCTGAGTACCCGAATAGGTCTTACGAGCCGCACCGTCATTTTGCTGCGAGAGAGCTATTTTCGCCCTGAAATTCGTTTTCTCGCTCAAACCATTCGCTCTTATGCCCCGCAGATCCTGAGCTGTCATGTGCTGGGACCCTGAGGACCCGGCTGCCCACCCTAAATTAGGGGCCCTCAAAAAAACTTAGTACAAGAACTATTTTTGAAGAAAATTACCGTTAGATGTCACTCCCAAGGGCGTAATTCACCAAAACCCTTCATGGTCGGCGTCAACCTGCTCGTTCTTCTCCTAAGAAAAAGCTGAACGGTGAAATGTGGGCTTCTTAAGAACCTGCCTATGCATCTAGGAAACATGGTCCTCGGATGACCTGAGTACCATGTGGCAGAACCACCTGAATTATCCCGGCTCAAGTGCGCTGGCCATCACCAAAACCCTTCATGGTCGGCATCAACCTGCTCGTTCTTCTCCTAAGAAAAAGTTAAACGGTGAAATGTGGGCTCTTAACAACCCACCTATGCATCCTGGAAACATGGTCCTCGGATAACCTGAGTACCCGAATAGGTCTTACGAGCCGCACCGTCATTTTGCTGCGAGAGAGCTATTTTCGCCCCGAAATTCGTTTTCTCGCTCAAACCATTCGCTCTTACGCCCCGCAGATCCTGAGCTGTCATGTGCTGGGACCATGAGGACCCGGCTGCCCACCCTAAATTAGGGGCCCTCAAAAAAACTTAGTACAAGAACTATTTTTGAAGAAAATTACCGTTAGATGTCACTCCCAAGGGCGTAATTCACCAAAACCCTTCATGGTCGGCGTCAACCTGCTCGTTCTTCTCCTAAGAAAAAGCTGAACGGTGAAATATGGGCTTCTTAAGAACCTGCCTATGCATCTAGGAAACATGGTCCTCGGATGACCTGAGTACCATGTGGCAGAACCACCTGAATTATCCCGGCTCAAGTGCGCTGGCCATCACCAAAACCCTTCATGGTCGGCATCAACCTGCTCGTTCTTCTCCTAAGAAAAAGTTAAACGGTGAAATGTGGGCTCTTAACAACCCACCTATGCATCCTGGAAACATGGTCCTCGGATAACCTGAGTACCCGAATAGGTCTTACGAGCCGCACCGTCATTTTGCTGCGAGAGAGCTATTTTCGCCCCGAAATTCGTTTTCTCGCTCAAACCATTCGCTCTTATGCCCCGCAGATCCTGAGCTGTCATGTGCTGGGACCATGAGGACCCGGCTGCCCACCCTAAATTAGGGGCCCTCAAAAAAACTTAGTACAAGAACTATTTTTGAAGAAAATTACCGTTAGATGTCACTCCCAAGGGCGTAATTCACCAAAACCCTTCATGGTCGGCGTCAACCTGCTCGTTCTTCTCCTAAGAAAAAGCTGAACGGTGAAATGTGGGCTTCTTAAGAACCTGCCTATGCATCTAGGAAACATGGTCCTCGGATGACCTGAGTACCATGTGGCAGAACCACCTGAATTATCCCGGCTCAAGTGCGCTGGCCATCACCAAAACCCTTCATGGTCGGCGTCAACCTGCTCGTTCTTCTCCTAAGAAAAAGTTGAACGGTGAAATGTGGGCTCTTAAGAACCCACCTATGCATCCTAGAAACATGGTCCTCGGATAACTTGAGTACCCAAATAGGTCTTACGAGCCGCACCGTCAATTTGCTGCGAGAGAGCTATTTTCGCCCCGAAATTCATTTTCTCGCTCAAACCATTCGCTCTTTTGCCCTGCAGAACCCGAGCTGTCATGTGCTGGGACCATGAGGAACCGGCTATCCACCCTAAATTAGGGGTCCTTAAAAAAACTGAGTACTGGAACTATTTTTGAAGGAAATTACCGTTAGATGTCACTCCCATGGGATAATTCACCAAAACCCTTCATGGTCGGCGTCAACCTGCTCGTTCTTCTCCTAAGAAAAAGTTGAACGGTGAAATGTGGGCTCTTAAGAACCCAATTGTGCATCCTGGAAACATGGGCCTCGGATAACCTGAGTACCCGAATAGGTCTTACGAGCCGCACCGTCATTTTGCTGCGAGAGAGCTATTTTCGCCCCGAAATTCGTTTTCTCGCTCAAACCATTCGCTCTTATGCCCCGCAGATCCTGAGCTGTCATGTGCTGGGACCATGAGGACCCGGCTGCCCACCCTAAATTAGGGGCCCTCAAAAAAACTTAGTACAAGAACTATTTTTGAAGAAAATTACCGTTAGATGTCACTCCCAAGGGCGTAATTCACCAAAACCCTTCATGGTCGGCGTCAACCTGCTCGTTCTTCTCCTAAGAAAAAGCTGAACGGTGAAATGTGGGCTTCTTAAGAACCTGCCTATGCATCTAGGAAACATGGTCCTCGGATGACCTGAGTACCATGTGGCAGAACCACCTGAATTATCCCGGCTCAAGTGCGCTGGCCATCACCAAAACCCTTCATGGTCGGCGTCAACCTGCTCGTTCTTCTCCTAAGAAAAAGTTGAACGGTGAAATGTGGGCTCTTAAGAACCCACCTATGCATCCTAGAAACATGGTCCTCGGATAACTTGAGTACCCAAATAGGTCTTACGAGCCGCACCGTCAATTTGCTGCGAGAGAGCTATTTTCGCCACGAAATTCATTTTCTCGCTCAAACCATTCGCTCTTTTGCCCTGCAGAACCCGAGCTGTCATGTGCTGGGACCATGAGGAACCGGCTATCCACCCTAAATTAGGGGTCCTTAAAAAAACTGAGTACTGGAACTATTTTTGAAGGAAATTACCGTTAGATGTCACTCCCATGGGATAATTCACCAAAACCCTTCATGGTCGGCGTCAACCTGCTCGTTCTTCTCCTAAGAAAAAGTTGAACGGTGAAATGTGGGCTCTTAAGAACCCAATTGTGCATCCTGGAAACATGGGCCTCGGATAACCTGAGTACCCGAATAGGTCTTACGAGCCGCACCGTCATTTTGCTGCGAGAGAGCTATTTTCGCCCCGAAATTCGTTTTCTCGCTCAAACCATTCGCTCTTATGCCCCGCAGATCCTGAGCTGTCATGTGCTGGGACCATGAGGACCCGGCTGCCCACCCTAAATTAGGGGCCCTCAAAAAAACTTAGTACAAGAACTATTTTTGAAGAAAATTACCGTTAGATGTCACTCCCAAGGGCGTAATTCACCAAAACCCTTCATGGTCGGTGTCAACCTGCTCGTTCTTCTCCTAAGAAAAAGCTGAACGGTGAAATGTGGGCTTCTTAAGAACCTGCCTATGCATCTAGGAAACATGGTCCTCGGATGACCTGAGTACCATGTGGTAGAACCACCTGAATTATCCCGGCTCAAGTGCGCTGGCCATCACCAAAACCCTTCATGGTCGGCGTCAACCTGCTCGTTCTTCTCCTAAGAAAAAGTTGAACGGTGAAATGTGGGCTCTTAAGAACCCACCTATGCATCCTAGAAACATGGTCCTCGGATAACTTGAGTACCCAAATAGGTCTTACGAGCCGCACCGTCAATTTGCTGCGAGAGAGCTATTTTCGCCCCGAAATTCATTTTCTCGCTCAAACCATTCGCTCTTTTGCCCTGCAGAACCCGAGCTGTCATGTGCTGGGACCATGAGGAACCGGCTATCCACCCTAAATTAGGGGTCCTTAAAAAAACTGAGTACTGGAACTATTTTTGAAGGAAATTACCATTAGATGTCACTCCCATGGGATAATTCACCAAAACCCTTCATGGTCGGCGTCAACCTGCTCGTTCTTCTCCTAAGAAAAAGTTGAACGGTGAAATGTGGGCTCTTAAGAACCCAATTGTGCATCCTGGAAACATGGGCCTCGGATAACCTGAGTACCCGAATAGGTCTTACGAGCCGCACCGTCATTTTGCTGCGAGAGAGCTATTTTCGCCCCGAAATTCGTTTTCTCGCTCAAACCATTCGCTCTTATGCCCCGCAGATCCTGAGCTGTCATGTGCTGGGACCATGAGGACCCGGCTGCCCACCCTAAATTAGGGGCCCTCAAAAAAACTTAGTACAAGAACTATTTTTGAAGAAAATTACCGTTAGATGTCACTCCCAAGGGCGTAATTCACCAAAACCCTTCATGGTCGGTGTCAACCTGCTCGTTCTTCTCCTAAGAAAAAGCTGAACGGTGAAATGTGGGCTTCTTAAGAACCTGCCTATGCATCTAGGAAACATGGTCCTCGGATGACCTGAGTACCATGTGGTAGAACCACCTGAATTATCCCGGCTCAAGTGCGCTGGCCATCACCAAAACCCTTCATGGTCGGCGTCAACCTGCTCGTTCTTCTCCTAAGAAAAAGTTGAACGGTGAAATGTGGGCTCTTAAGAACCCACCTATGCATCCTAGAAACATGGTCCTCGGATAACTTGAGTACCCAAATAGGTCTTACGAGCCGCACCGTCAATTTGCTGCGAGAGAGCTATTTTCGCCCCGAAATTCATTTTCTCGCTCAAACCATTCGCTCTTTTGCCCTGCAGAACCCGAGCTGTCATGTGCTGGGACCATGAGGAACCGGCTATCCACCCTAAATTAGGGGTCCTTAAAAAACTGAGTACTGGAACTATTTTTGAAGGAAATTACCATTAGATGTCACTCCCATGGGATAATTCACCAAAACCCTTCATGGTCGGCGTCAACCTGCTCGTTCTTCTCCTAAGAAAAAGTTGAACGGTGAAATGTGGGCTCTTAAGAACCCAATTGTGCATCCTGGAAACATGGGCCTCGGATAACCTGAGTACCCGAATAGGTCTTACGAGCCGCACCGTCATTTTGCTGCGAGAGAGCAATTTTCGCCCCGAAATTCGTTTTCTCGCTCAAACCATTCGCTCTTATGCCCTGCAGATCCTGAGCTGTCATGTGCTGGGACCATGAGGACCCGGCTGCCCACCCTAAATTAGGGGCCCTCAAAAAAACTGAGTACAAGAACAATTTTTGAAGAAAATTACCATTAGATGTCACTCCCAAGGGCGTAATTCACCAAAACCCTTCATGGTCGGCGCCAACCTGCTCGTTCTTCTCCTAAGAAAAAGCTGAACGGTGAAATATGGGCTTCTTAAGAACCTGCCTATACATCCAGGAAACATGGTCCTCGGATGACCTGAGTAGCCTGTGGCAGAACCACCTGAATTATCCCGGCTCAAGTGCGCTGGCCATCACCAAAACCCTTCATGGTCGGCGTCAACCTGCTCGTTCTTCTCCTAAGAAAAAGATGAACGGTGAAATGTGGGCTCTTAAGAACCCACCTGTGCATCCTGGAAACATGGTCCTCGGATAACTTGAGTACCCAAATAGGTCTTACGAGCCGCACCGTCAATTTGCTGCGAGAGAGCTATTTTCGCCCCGAAATTCATTTTCTCGCTCAAACCATTCGCTCTTTTGCCCTGCAGAACCCGAGCTGTCATGTGCTGGGACCATGAGGAACCGGCTACCCACCCTAAATTAGGGGTCCTTAAAAAACTGAGTACTGGAACTATTTTTGAAGGAAATTACCGTTAGATGTCACTCCCATGGGATAATTCACCAAAACCCTTCATGGTCGGCGTCAACCTGCTCGTTCTTCTCCTAAGAAAAAGTTGAATGGTGAAATGTGGGCTCTTAAGAACCCAATTGTGCATCCTGGAAACATGGGCCTCGGATAACCTGAGTACCCGAATAGGTCTTACGAGCCGCACCGTCATTTTGCTGCGAGAGAGCTATTTTCGCCCCGAAATTCGTTTTCTCGCTCAAACCATTCGCTCTTATGCCCTGCAGATCCTGAGCTGTCATGTGCTGGGACCATGAGGACCCGGGTGCCCACCCTAAATTAGGGGCCCTCAAAAAAACTGAGTACAAGAACAATTTTTGAAGAAAATTACCATTAGATGTCACTCCCAAGGGCGTAATTCACCAAAACCCTTCATGGTCGGCGTCAACCTGCTCGTTCTTCTCCTAAGAAAAAGCTGAACGGTGAAATATGGGCTTCTTAAGAACCTGCCTATGCATCCAGGAAACATGGTCCTCGGATGACCTGAGTAGCCTGTGGCAGAACCACCTGAATTATCCCGGCTCAAGTGCGCTGGCCATCACCAAAACCCTTCATGGTCGGCGTCAACCTGCTCGTTCTTCTCCTAAGAAAAAGTTGAACGGTGAAATGTGGGCTCTTAAGAACCCACCTATGCATCCTGGAAACATGGTCCTCGGATAACCTGAGTACCCGAATAGGTCTTACGAGCCGCACCGTCAATTTGCTGCGAGAGAGCTATTTTCGCCCCGAAATTCGTTTTCTCGCTCAAACCATTCGCTCTTATGCCCTGTAGATCCTGAGCTGTCATGTGCTAGGACCATGAGGACCCGGCTGCCCATCCTAAATCAGGGGTCCTCAAAAAAATTAGTATTGGAACTATTTTTGAAGGAAATTACCATTAGATGTCAGTCCCAAGGACGTAATTCACCGAAACCCTTCATGGTCAGCGTCAACCTGCTCGTTCTTCTCCAAAGAAAAAGATGAACGGTGAAATGTGGGCTTCTTAAGAACCTGCCTACGCATATAGGAAAAATGGTCCTCAGATAACCTGAGTACCCGAATAGGTCTTACGAGCCGCACCGTCAATTTGCTGCAAGAGAGCTATTTTCGCCCCGAAATTCGTTTTCTTGCTCAAACAATTCGCTCTTATGCCTTGCAGTTCCTGAGCTATCATGTGCTAGGACCATAAGGACTCGGCTGCCCATCCTAAATTAGGGGCCCTCAAAAAAACTGAGTACTGGAACTATTTTTGAAGTCAATTACCATTAGATGTCACTCCCAAGGGCCTAATTCACGAAAACCCTTCATGGTCGGTGTTAACCTGTTCGTTCTTCTCCTAAGAAAAAGTTGAACTGTGAAATGTGGGCTTCTTAAGAACCTGCCTACGCATCCAAGAAAAATGGTCCTTGGATAACCTGAGTACCCGAATAGGTCTTGCGAGCCGCACCGTCAATTTGCTGCGAGAGAGCTATTTTTGCCCCGAAATTCTTTTTCTCGCTCAAACCATTCGCTCTTATGCCCTGCAGATCCTGAGCTATCAAGTGTTGGGACCATGAGGACTCGGCTACCGACCCTAAAATAGGGGTCCTAAAAAAAACTGAGTACTGGAACTATTTTTGAAGAAACATATAGTTAGATGTCACTCCCAATGGCCTAATTCACCAAAACCCTTCATGGTCGGTGTTAACCTGTTCGTTCTTCTCCAAAGAAAAAGTTGAACGGTGAAATGTGGGCTCTTAAGAACCTGCCTACGCATCCAAGAAACATGGTCTTCGAAAAACCTGAGTACCCAAATAGGTCTTACGAGCCGCACCGTCAATTTGCTGCGAGAGAGCCATTTTCGCCCCAAAATTCATTTTCTCGCTCAAACCATTCACTCTTATGCCCTGCAGATCCTGAGCTGTCAAGTGCTGGGACCATGAGGACCCGGTTGCCCACCCTAAATTAGGGCCCTAAAAAAAACTGAGTACTGGAACTATTTTTTAAGGAAATTACCGTCAAATGTCACTCCCAAGGGCATAATTCACGAAAACCCTTCATGGTCGGCGTCAACCAGCTCGTTCTTCTACTAAGAAAATGTTGAATAGTGAAATGTGTGCTCTTAAGAACCTGCCTATGCATCTTGGAAACATGGTCCTCGGATAACCTGAGTACCCGAATAGGTCTTACGAGCCGCACCATCAATTTACTGCGAGAGAGCTATTTTCGCCCCAAAATTCGTTTTCTCGCTCAAACCATTCGCTCTTATGCCCTGCAGATCCTAAGCTATCATGTGCTAGGACCATGAGGACCCGGCTGCCCATCCTAAATCAGGGGCCCTCAAAAAAACAGAGTACTGGAACTATTTTTGAAGGAAATTTCCATCAGATGTAAGTCCCATTCGCATAATTCACCAAAACCCTTCATGGTTGGCGTCAACCTGCTTGTTCTTCTCCTAAGAAAAAGATGAATGGTGAAATGTGGGCTTCTTAAGAACCCGCCTACGCATCCAGGAAACATGTTCCTCGGATGAGCTGAGTACCCTGTGGCAGAACCACCTGAATTATCCCCGGCTCAAGTGCGCTGGCCATCACCATAAAGGCAACACCGACTCAAACACACTTCAAATGGAACAATTCTTGGTCTGTCGGGTAACGTCCCGATACAACCACCGGTTCTCGGATCGAACAAGCATACCCTGCACGAAGGAGAGTCCAGAGATATTACAACCACATATTTTACAACACAAGCTCAGTAGTGATTACAACCAGTTCAAAACATTATTACAAAACCAAACTTAGTAAAGCAGTTGTACAAACCATAACTGTAAGTTCAGAGTTTGAAAAGCAGCGGAAAGAGAAAATGATGGCTACAACACGTCGCAAAGGTATACCAAGCTAGTCCAAGCATGATATCACTCGTCAGGGTCATTGCCGGACGAAGACGGATCCCACTCAATGGACCATCCAGGAGGCAAAGAGCAGGGTCAAGATAAACTAGCGATCTGATCCTCAAGACTCATACCTGAAAAAGGTTTCAACAGCAAGGCTGAGTATTCGAATACTTAGCAAGACTTAACTGTCAATGGGTATACTAAACCCACTTTAGCTAGACTATGCAGGGTTCTGAGAGGCTCTGGTTTTCTTTTGCTGAAAAGCAATAAAGAGTAGGTCCTTAATGTCATATTTTAGCTTTCCATATTCTAGTTGATTAACCATTCTATGTAAGCAACTAATCATATTCAACCATGGTAGAACTTTAAGCAAACATCAAAATTAATCATAATAATGTTGCTCTTATTACTCTGTGTGGCAAAAGGATCAAGCAGTCCCAAACTGTGGGAAGCAGATGATTCGAATCGAATTTCAACCTTGCAAGGTAAACCTAACACACACGTCTGGAACAACATCGGGTCGTTCCCAAACAACCATTTGCTTTTCTTTCCGGCTAGTGGACAGAGTCACTCTCCCTGACTATAGGGCACAATCTTCCTCCCTGCACCTGTGGTGTTGATCAACATAAACATATTAAAAACCTATTTCCAAGAGAGAGTGAGAGGTAATATCCACTCCCCGGTCCGATCAGCTACTAGGCTTACCGCGTACCATATTTATGGCATGTGGCTAGTACGTTCAAAAACTTAACCACCACTACCACACACCGCGACCTTATCAAATTCATCAACACAGACGAACTTCAACAAATCCATATGTGATCCTTATAGTGATAGCAGTAAGTAAAACAAGTAACTCCTATAAAGCTCACGAGTGACAGGTAATCACCCGACTTTTACCGGTCCTATAAGCATATCAAGTAATCGAACTCAAGTCTAGTGTTCAGTACAAAGGTTCCTAGGATCATGCATCTTGGGTTTCAATTCAACTCCTAAGAACTGTAAATGCACAAGTAAATAATAATATATCAAGTGCATAATTTGAAACTGGGTTATGTCCGGGGCTTGCCTTCTCGGTAGTCGCTAGCTAACACAGCCTTGGGCTCTTCCGAACTTTGGTCCGGGGCTTCAGTTAGTTCAGCAGCGTTCACCTGGGCTTCTGGATCACCTCCGTCAGACTAAGAGATCAGCTCGTATGTCCCGTCAGTTAACACCAGAGTATCTATATGTGATGCAAGAACAGTATTATAAACACACTCATATCATGATAAAGTTGTAGTCTAACAAATAGCAAACAATCATATTACATGGGCAATCGTTTATAGAGTAGATAACTAACATATCTAACTACACAAGGCATCATGATCAACAGCACAAAAAAAAGCTTACTAACTTCATAAAGCAAGTTGTAGTGAAATTCTATAGCTTGCAATTCATGGTTTGCTAACAATTAACTAAATCAGAAAAAATTACACCAAACAGAAGGTAAACAGAGTGATCTACCCTGCAAATTTCATACCAAAACATGCAGCCATTTATTCAGAACAAAACATTTATTCAAACAACTCCTAGAACAAGATTGAATTATATAGGTTAGACCAGAGCAACCTAGAAGCTTGAAATCTAACAGGAGATCGAAAAAGAGTTAACTTAGCTACTGAAAATTTTTCAAGATTTAATATATACAGAATTTATTCTGAGAAAATAAACAAAGCTGACAGAAAACTAACAAGATTCATTTGTAGCTTCTGTTCTAGTCATGAAATGGTGCTCAAATTTTACAGACAGTAACCTGTTACTAAAAAAATGCTCTACAAAAATTAGCAGGATTTTCTAAGTAAGGAAACTATTTAACATGATTAAAACTCACTTAAAAATTATTAAATCAAAGAAATAACTAAACAGAAGGAATGACCACGAAATTTTTATAGCAACACTAGAGTCACATGAACATCTCTCCATAAAAATTTCACATCAAGACATGGTTTCAATCATCAGTTAAGAAAAAGATAAAAACAACTAGCATTTAAACACTAGTAACACAAATCTATTTTTACAGCAAAAACTCTCAACTAACACCCAACATATTATGATTCTACTGCAAAGATATCTTCATGATGATTCCAAAACATCAAGATTTGCCTTTTTCTGATTTTTCTACGAATTTCTATGGAATTTCAAAGTTTATAGCAAAAATCAAAAAGAGGCCCCTAAAGGAATTATTCACATGAGTCTTGAGCTATTCAGACAACCCCCTGAGTTTCTTTGAATTCTAGCAGAGAGTCCTCGGCTGTGGTCAGAGAGGGGGTGGGTGGTTTGACCGGCGATTCCGGCGGAAGGGGTCATCGGCGGCGAGGAATAGGGGGTGGAGGAGCTAAAGGGGACCGAGGCGAAGCTCAAGGTACCCTTGGTTCACGAAGAGATGGCCGGAGGTGGGCGGTCCACGGCGGACAGGGACGCGGCGGTGGAGGTGCTCATTGGTGGGGGTGCTCCGGTGGTGGATGGTCGACGAGAAGTGGTCAGGAAGATGCACGAAGGTGAGGCGGAGCTATTGGAGGGGTTGGATTGAGCGGAGGAGGACCGGAGCTATGAGCTCCATGGAGAGCAGGCGGCGGCGGAGCTCTGTGCGGCGGCGGCGGCGTTCTGGGGCGTCGGAGTAGGGAAAAAGCGAAAGAGCTCTCGGATTAGCTTGCTGGGGTACTTGTAGTGCTCATGCGCGCGCGAGAACAAGGGCCGGGGCTCTGATTTGGGCTTGCCACGGCGACGGCGAGGTGGCGGCCGGCAGGTCGGTCTGGGCGCGTGGCAGAGCAAGGAGAGGCACAACGCGAAGGCAAAGGGCGGTGGAGGAGGTCGGGCGCGACGCGTGGAGCGGTTCTGCAAGCAGGAGGTGGCCTCCCGGCCATTCCACAGCGACGTGCGGTGCTGCACAGCGGTGGCGGTCAGAGGAAGCAGAGGAGCAGGCTGGACGTGGAAGACAAAGGGCTAACTTGCAATTTCAGAAAATTCCAGGGACCCAACTGTAAAACAAATATAACTTTTAAACTAGGGCTCAAATGAAAAAGTGCCCAACATGAAAGTTATTCAACTTTTCAAGATCTATAACTTTGATGTTGTGCAAAAATTTATTTGATCAAAGGTTAAAGAGTTATTTTTGAAAACATAAAGAGAATTTGAATTCAAAGGACTTTTGTCTTTTTCAATGCAAAATCACTTTAAATCTAGGCTGAACTAAAAGATTCCCTGCCAAGTAATGATTACACTACAATTTGCAAATACACCCTCCACAAAAGCTATAATCACACATCCTATTTAAATAAAACTATACAGTTGACCTTAGAACAATTCATAATTACACAAAGGTCCTTAAAGTTTTTTTAAAAAAGGCCCTTGCTCAATCAATTTCACACATGAAGCATAGGAAATAAATGTAGTTTTGTTGTGCAGACACCTAGGATGTCACAGCCTTCCCCCCTAAAAAGGAATCTCGTCCCGAGATTCTGAAAGATAGACTCTCGAGGGAAAAGAAGCAGACCAATCATCAAGCCAACAGGACAAAGTCACATTTGAGAATATTGATGTTGATGATATGATCCTTTGTAGATAAGGATTTGAGAATTTAGGGAAAGTTTAAGAAACAAGGTATGATATTATGAGCGAGAGGAATTACTGTGCCATTGTGTGAACTAATCAATTGTTTTTCCACACTAAAGGCTCCAGGACTTCATTATTTGCAGCAAGAGTCTGTGGATAAAACATGAGATCACAATCACCATCCAAGTCGGCTGGAAAGGACCGGTGGAATATTATAGTACTAACATATAGTAGGATTTTTGTAAAGAAGAGAGGACCTAAGTTCTGGAAGAATCAATGTCTCAACCTGGTGGTGAATCTAGATAGAAAAGATATCAAGGTGAATTTTTGCTCAAGGACATTCTTGCTCAAACTGTTGATTAAATTAAACAGTATGATGCGAGATGCATATGCTCGATGACCATGAGAGTGATGCATCCTCGAGATGTATGATTGCAATGCTGGTGCAATGCAATGACGAAATGTTTTATGCGCCATTGAAATGGTGCTTATGACACGATGCAATCGCCATGATGCTGACTCAATTTTGCATACATTATGATGCAACGATGATGATGCTCTTGACGGATGCATGTATGAAATACACCAGCATGATGCACATATGGATAAGTTGTTGATGCACATAGTGCAATGCGCATACCATACCCATTTTCCCGCGACTAAAACTCGTTAGCCCTATACACTTGAGTAAGGATCAGAGGTTAGGACACTAGTAAGGTTGCATAGAAGGGGATTGCAGTGAGTTACGTCACACATACCTAGACACCAGCGCGCTCCTAGTAACTCAATCATGTGGCTGCAGCGCACACGAGAGTCTAGGTTTCGTCGCGGCATTATATGACTAAACTCCACCACAAGAGAAATCAAGAGTGGCAACCCAATAGCGCCAGCAACGATAAGATAGGAACCGAAGACAACCCATGAACTGGTACTCAAACGCATACCCATTAGTCAGTCTACAGATTCCCGATCATGATGCAACACTATGCACTGACGAATGACATGAAATGATGTGATGCATGATTATTGCATCAAGGACTGTATTTCAAAAGTTTATTATTATCATAAACCTTTTTAATTTATCTAAAATTAACTGAGCAAGAATGAAAATTTAGGATTCAGATGTTGAAATCAAAATAGCCAGCAAGATCAGGCATAACACCAAGAGGAATAGAATGATTATTGATGGGATTTTGTTAACAAACATCATGGCTTAGCCAGGGACCCATGAAGGAAAAGGAATAATGGTTTTGATAGGAATAGATTCAAGGCATTGATCAAGGGTTGGATTGATTAACAAGCTAAGATCAATGGTAAGGTTCATATAAGATCCAAAGCCACTAACTTACAAAAGACCTTCTCAAATAAAGCTTTTTAAGAAGAATGTGGAAAAAATATGATTCTGATTCAAAGAATTATATGGTTTCACCAATTTCAGAAAGTAACAAACCCCCAAGTGGTACTGGTTCATCATTTGAGATTCTATGGAACGAAAAGATCATCAAGACATCAAGATGGAACTATGGATAAAGACATGACTCAATCTCCCTCTCTCAAACCATAGACTTTCTTGGGTTTAATCTAAGTGCTCTAATAACATGCTCCCCAAACCAAGTTTTCATTCAACTCGTTGTTTAACCACACTAAAACATACTCATGAAGACAAACTCTAGAGGTTCCTCAAGAAGACTCATGTACATTTTCAAATTCTAGGAATCAAAGCAAACATCAACCAAATATGCATGAACGTCCTATTCGTTCCTCACAAGATAAACAATTGCCAACTATGGTTGGGCTTACGTGGTTAGCACGGTGGCATAACATAGATACGGCTCTCCCTATATAGCTAGTCGGTAAATTCTAACCGTTCTTAACTTATCGAATCGCGGTTAGTGTACCTGCAGAAGATTGACAAAACATATATATATATCCATTGAACCTTTCATGCCAGCACTCATGAAAGCGTTCCCATACATTACCGCTCACTATAGAAGCGACAGCCATACAATTTCCGCCGTATGGCCAATGTTAACATACGCTACTCAGTGGCGTATTCACAAGTTCCTTTACTCCCAATATAATCGACTGCGGTCGGTATATTGGCAGCAGCTCAAGTAGGCCACTGCTTGAGCGCAGCGTTCGGTTCGCATCGCCAACGAGAAGGTCAGACTCCCTCAGCTGACTGAGTACACTTTACTTCCAATATAGTCAACAAATAGTTGGTATATTGGGAGCACCTTAAGTAAGCCACTGCTTGAGGGCAGCGTTCGGCTCGCTTCACCGACGGGAAGGTCAGACTCCCTCAGCTGACTGAGGATCCTTACCTTCTTACCTTAACGTAGATGCGTCGTTACAAAAATCAAGGGTTGCTTGTGAGTATGGTTTTGTTATCGCCATAAATTAACAGGATTAATTTATGGGCCGAAAGCAAGATGGGCTTGAAGCGGGAGATTGAAGAAGGCTTGTAAATCGGCTCCTGTGTGAGCGTTTGGGCCACATGGGCCATGTATCTTTAGATTTAGTTTAAGATTAGAGATAGAGTCTGATCGGGACAAGATTAGTTTAGATTGTTTCCCAAGTCTCCGGACTATAAATATGTACCCTATGTTATTCATAAGAGGGAGAACGTCATCACGTCTCGCAAACAACAACTCTCGGCGCATCGCCACCCCTAATTCTAGGGTTTCATCCAAGTAAGCACCATGCTGCCCTGATCACCTCTTGTGATCATTGTAGTGTTGTTCTTGCTTTTACCTTGGTATTACTCGTACTGAAGCGTTTTTGATGGCGAGTAATGTTAGTTATCCTGATGTTCGTAGCATGGCTTTTAGTAGATCTATCGTGCTTTATTGCTTATCATCTACGAATATCATGTTGTTTTCATGCAGTCATGTTTCAATCTTATGCTAGTTCTTGTTGTGTAGAATTAGTTGCACGGAGACAACACCCTGCTTCTTTTCTGTCTAGTAGATCCAATTTGTTACGATTTGCTCTTGTATATAAGAGTTGGTGTGATATCTGCTAGGTTTGGCCTTGCAAACGGATTGGATGATCTGGTGATGTATTAGATGCTTTGCCTTAGTCTTAACAGGGAATTGATCCGGGAATCGACTCTTGCTAGTTCTTAGGCCTCTGTTTTTGGCTATGGTTTAGTTATTTATTACGTTTATTAGGCCCAATCACGTGTAGGATGTTCCGATCTAGCAGTGAAGCTTCGACCGTCGTGGATTAGATTCCTTAGATTTAATTGAAGCAGCTTTACACTTATTTGCTTTATTTATCGATATCCGGATAGATGCAGATCCAATCTGACACCGGGACTCGATCGGCTCTTTAAAGCTGATGCAAGAGTCGTCCCGGGGAGCCGACCACGGCTCGGACTTATGTTTCCATGTGTTTGTGTATGCAGGCAAATGATTGCAAGCACGTCCGCACCTTCCTGATCGGGTATAGGTCAGGTGGCACGCCCTGCGTCTTCACAAGCCGCGGCGTGTGCTGGAATTGAGGGCCGTCGATGAGGGAGCAGTGCCTGCTAGCGCCCCGGCAACCTCCCGGCTCTTCGTGTTGTCTGTCGCTGTTCGCCGGTGGGTTTTGACCGACAACACATTCTGGCACACCCGATGGGACCTTCATCAACAACAACACCCACCGCAGAGATGGCAGGAGCTCAGGACCAAGCATCGGTTCTGCCGGTCACCAAACCTGTCACGTATGAAGAACTGACTCTGGAACACAAGCAAAAATACGATGAGGCCAAAGCTCAGTTCGAAGCCGATCTCATCGACTCTTTTGAGAGGACCCGCAACCATGGCATCAGGTGGAAGGGGTTCTCACCAGAAGGCGCTCTCGACAACGTTGATCTGTCCGTGCCTTCAGAGGAACGCACCAGGGCCCTACGCCAGGAGATGAAATACATGGTGGCTCACATGCTCCAACGGCACTCAGAAAGCCTGGTGAACGATCTTGAGCGCGTGGCACATCGCGTTGTCCAGGAGGTAATCAAGAGCCAGTACTCCCCGTCGGGACCAACTTTGGGGAGTCACAGGGGGAAGCTGCATTGCAAACCAAGCCGCCAGTGTCCTACTCGCTCGCGGACAGCAATACAGCAGAATTCGCCGATCTACGTCGTCCACAAGATCGGCGGTGATCCTGGAGAAGGCCAGTTCCTCACCGAGCCACCCAAGGAGATCCCGCACGGCTACACGTGCGCATACATCCCTGACAGCATCAATCCAACACGCTCCGTGCAGTTGGTGAACCCAGGAGCTTCTGGAGCAGACGCGGAGAAACAAGCATGGCTGGCAAAGTATGCTACTAGGCCGACTGCTGAGCCATCGGCCCCAAGAGTTCTTAGTGTGGAGCAGGTCAGTGCAATACTGAGAGACCAGTTTGGCATCCTGCCCAAGAGAAAAGCGATCGGCTATTCCAAGCCGTATCCAAGTAACTACGACTTGATTCCATTACCACCCAATTATCGGCTCCCTGAGTTCACCAAGTTCAACGGGGCAGAAGGAGCCAGCTCCATTGAGCATGTGAGCCGATACTTAACGCAGCTTGGGATGATCTCAGTATCGGATCCGCTGTAAGGATCACCGGGGTGTCCGACCCTAGAGGAGGAGGGGGTGAATAGGGTCGCTAATCGCTTTTTAACCTAGGGCTCAAACTACTTGCATAAGATAAACCTAACACGTCCTATACATGCTAGTTATAACTAAGGTTTATCTATGCTACTCTCTACTTACCCCTAAAAGACTTGCAACCTAGCCAATCCTAATCAAACTAACTAGGAAAGTAAAGGTACACAAGATAGAGTAAATGCGGAAACGTAATGCGGTAAGTAAAGTGGTAAGTGCAAGAGGGATGCAAACTCCCGAGTAGACACGGTCATGTAACGTGGTTCGGCACAAACGCCTACGTCCACGGGACACCGAGGCTCTTCCGATCACCGTCTTGCACTATGCCACCAAGGCGATGCTGGCAAGCAAAGGCAAGTGCCCCTAAGACACCGAGTCTCGTGCACCGCCACCGTCTCTCTCGGTCACCCGGCCGTAATCCACTACGGAGCTTCTCCACCAAGGAGGGGGCCTCCTCTTCCCCCGCACAAAGTGTCGTTGCCACTCCACACCAAGACGGAGGGTCACACGACGGATCACAAGTTGCTTGCCGCAGCAAGACTTCTCTCAAGGGAGCTCTCGCAAGAACTAATCCCTATTACAAGCACTAAGCACTCTCACAAGTGTGCTTAAGCCTATATGATGTACAATGAAGCTCTGTGGTGGTTGGAGATGTTCTTGGGTGTGTGTGGGATGTCCAGCAACTCCAGCAAACTTCAAATGGCCGGGGTGAGGTGTATATATAGGCCACCAAGTCTTGTAGCCGTTGCTCCAACGGTCAGCTGAAAATCTGCATATCACCGGAAGAACCGATGCCTCTGGCAGGGGTAGCGTCGGTTCTTCCGGTCACTCATAAACCGAAGTAGCCATTGAAGTCCTGACAGCTGATGCAGTGACCACCAGTTGAACCGATGCTTTGTTCCGATGCATCACCGGTTCATCCGGTGCTTAAGAATCTTCTCCTGACAGCTGACGTCATTACACCGATGGTATGCACCAATGCTTCACCGGTTCAACCGGTGCTGAAGAATCTTCTCCTGGGGTCTTGACATCGTCTCTGGAACATAGGATGCCCAATGCACCGTTGCCCTCTTTTTGACCCGTCGGTTCAACCGGTGCCTATAGGCTGACTTGGCTTCGATTCCCTTCTGCACCAAACTTCATAGCGCCAGTTCTTCCGACAAGCGTCGGATGCCTTGCTATGCCTATCTTCTCTTTCTCTTTGTCATCACTTGAACCTAAAAGCCTGAGAATGGTCATCTTAACAATGATATTAGTCCAAGTGTTGTGTTGTCATTCGATCACCAAAATCACTTGAAATGGCATAAATGGTGCCATGTTCCTTACATCCGCTGAGGGTCTGGTTCTTCGGCCAATCTCTTACAGGCCCAGCTTTTGGATGGTACGTGGCATTGGCTCCAGATTCGATTCGAACTTGGAGGCAGCTAGAAGACCAGTTCCATACCCAGTATCACTCAGAGGCTGCTGAAGCTGGGATTGCCGACCTCGCCCAAGTCAGGCAGAAGCGAGGAGAGACTGTGTCAGAATACATACAGCGCTTCAGAGAGGTCAAGAATCGATGCTACTCATCACGCATCATGGAGAAGGAGGCAGTCGATCTGGCAGTTCTGGGACTAGCTAAGCCGATCAAGGATATGGCTTTCCAGCTGGAGTTCGCATCTTTGGCGCACCTGGTGTAGAAGCTGACGGCGTACAAGCTTTACCATCCTGAGATGTACCAGGACAAGTTCAAGCGCCATGTGACCATGGCCCAAGCGGATGAATCTGATGACTCTGGCGAGGAGCAAGAAGTGGCCGTGGCAGAGTGGACTCGGGGGGCAAACCCCGTCCCGTGCAAATGGATCAAGCAGTGGGGGCTTGTGAAGGGCTTCGACTTCGACGTAGCCAAAGCAGAGCAGATATTTGATCTGCTGCTCAAAGAAAAACAGTTGAAGCTCCCAGAGAATCACAAGCTGCCAACCGCACAAGAGCTACAGGGGAGGCTATACTGTAAATGGCATCATTCGTTCACTCATGCCATGGGTGAATGCAAGGAGCTGCGTCGTCAGATCCAATCGGCTATCGAGCAAGGCCGATTAATTCTGGCTCAACACACGATGAAGGTCGACACGAAGCCCTTCCCACAAGCCAACGTGGTAGAGTTGTCAGACTTCACTACTACGGGCCAGAATTTTTCATTCCAGATCAACATGGCGGGGCCTATACGTCGTCGTGACGAGCAAAGGAGAGAGGCCGTTTCTGGCAAACGGCCCCAAGATCAAAATGAGCCAGGGAGACAGCATGTTACTGAAGAGCAAGTGTGTCACATCCGTAATCAGCTTCCTGCTTCCGATCGGCTTCTGGAAAAGTATGAATATCAGCACAAGCTGCGTCGCCGATATCAATCAGAAGAAGAGAAGTACGAGTACCGCACAGGGAGGACGCTGGGAAGGCGCCAGGCTGTACGCGACCACTGGCATTGCCCATTCTTCAGGTACTGCTGGAATTACGGCATCAGCCGATTGCCCACTATAGATGATTGTCTGGAGTGCAGGCCTCGGACATGCCAGTTAGGCGATACATCGGTGTTTCGGTGCTTAGGTCCCAAAGTGCGTCACGACGATCATGTTGAGCGGCCGACCAAGGGTGATTCTGAGAAAGAAGAAGAAGACAGGTACCATAGCCCACGGTGGTGCCCTGACGGGCTTAATCGCTCGCAGAAGCGCAGAGTGCAGCGCTTGCGCAATCTAGAAGAGGCAGAAGCAAGGTACCTCGACGTGATGAGGAAGGCACGTCCGAATCTCGCGGAACAGGTCAAGGCACCCGCTGAAGGGTGGAAAGGCGCCCTCCAAGGAAAGAGTGGTGCCTCAAGCAGGCAAAAGCCGATGAGAAGCCATCGGCTGATGTGAACATGGTGTTCGTGCTCCCATCAGAGTTCCGGGCACCTCAGCCGCAGGATTTGCCTATTGCACAGTTGGATCTTGGCCCCCAGCCGATCATCTTTGAGAAGCCAAAGGAAAAAATCTACAAACATTTGAAGGGGATGTATCTCAAGGTCTTCATCAACGGTAAACCCGTCAACAGGATGTTGGTTGACACCGGTGCTGCAGTCAACCTGATGCCATATTCAGTGCTGCGCCGGTTGGGGCATTCTTCTGCCGACCTAATCAAGACCAATGTGATGCTCAATGACTTCAACGGACAACCATCAGAGGCAATGGGGGTTCTTAATGTGGAGCTGATAGTGGGTCGCAAGATGATCCCGACTTCGTTCTTCATCGTCAACAGCAAGAGTACATACACGGTACTGCTTGGGAGGGATTGGATTCACGCCAACTGTTGTATCCCTTCCACAATGCATCAGTATCTTGTCCAATGGGATGGCGATGAAGTGGAAGTGGCCCCTGCGGACGATTCCAGCGAAGTCTCGCTTGCAGATATGAATGCCTGGGACGCAGAAGGACAAGAGCCGATCTCAGGGATCGCCCTGGAAGATTGTGATCGGATCGAAGCGACAAAAAACGGACTGAGGCTGGTCTTATCCACTGGCCTCACACAGTAAACGCATCCTGGCATGCTACGGGGTGTAATAGAGATAGAGAGGCCGGTCCCAGCGACCGGCCCCAAAAAATAGAAAAATCCTGTTTGGAGTCGGAATTGTTACATCATGTACATACGATGGCCTGCTCCAGCAGTTGGCCACTCATTGACTATTTGGTTTTGAATGATGATGGGAGTATAGAAACGGCCAGCCCATGCGGTTGGCCAAATAATTTTTCTTGTCATCTCCCTGTGTTTGCCGCTGATCTTGAGGATAACGAGGACTCGCCTGCGTTCGCAGCTGGTTTTTCAAACGACGGCAAGCTAGGATACGGGTTCACGTCAGCTGATGATTTGGAAGAGGTTGACATCGGTCCTGGGGATAAGCCACGGCCGACATTTATCAGCAAGAAGTTGGATCTGGTCTTGCGTAAGGAGATGATTGCACTGCTGAAAGAGTACCGGGATTATTTTGCATGGGACTACACCGAGATGCCTGGTCTAGACAGAAGCATCGTCGAGCATCGGCTCCCACTCAAGAAAGGGTTTCGGCCATTTCAGCAACGAGCACGTCAGATGGAAGCCGAAGTCCTAGAAGAAGTCAAGAAAGAGGTGGAGAAGATGTTGGATGCCGGGTTCATCAGGCCGTGCCGGTATGTAGAATGGATCTCCAGCGTGGTACCGGTGCAAAAGAAGGATGGCCGATGGCGTGTCTGCGTCGATTTTAGAGATCTCAATAGGGCGACGCCAAAGGAAGAATACCCGATGCCTGTTGTAGAGACATTGATCAACACAGCTGCCGGCCACAAAATGATTAGTTTTATGGACGGTAATGCTGGCTACAACCAGATCTTCATGGCCCCAGAAGATGTGAACAAGACCGCGTTCAGAGTACCAGGCGCAGTCGGCTTATTCGAATATTTGGTTATGACCTTTGGACTAAAATATGCCGGTGCAACGTACCAACGTGCCATGAATTACATTTTTCATGATCTCATCGGCAAACTGGTAGAAATTTATATCGATGATGTCGTGGTCAAATCCAAATCAGCTGAGGGGCATCTAGGAGATTTGCGTCAAGTTTTGGAGCGGACTCGATGGTTTGGGCTCAAAATGAACCCGAAGAAGTGTGCTTTTGGCGTATCGGCTGGAAAATTTTTGGGATTCCTGGTGCATGAACGGGGAATCGAGATCGGCCTGAAGAGTCAAGAAACTGTGAAGACGATGAAGCCACCTACCACAAAGAAAGAGTTGCAGAAGCTCATCGGTAAAATTGACTTTGTCAGACGATTTATTTCTAATCTGTCTGAGCGCATCGAACCGTTCATGGGTTTAGTGAAGATTAAATCCGATGATGAGTTTCGCTGGGGGGCAGAACAGCAGCAAGCTTTCGATGAAATTAAAGAATATTTATCAAAGCCTCCAGTGTTGGTTCCTCCTCAGCAAGATAGGCCGTTCTATGTGTACCTATCCGTGGGTGACACTTCCATTGCTTCGGTGTTAATCCAGAAGCACGACGGCCAGGAGAGGGTGGTTTTCTACCTCAGCAGCCGCATGTTAGATGCCGAGACCAGGTACCCTGAAATCGAGAAGCTTTGCATTTGCTTATTCTTTACGTGTACAAAGCTTCGTCATATTTTGCTCTCGGCGGAAACAATTGTCATATGCAAATCGGATGTCATAATGCATATGCTGTCGGCTCCTGTCCTGAAAGGCTGGCTTGGAAAATGGATGTTTGCATTGTCGGAGTTCGATATTTGATACCAGCCTGCGAAAGCAGTCAAAGGACAGGCACTGGCGGATCTTGTTGCACACAGGATCAGCACTGATATTACTGCACTATTTATCCGTGCTTGGGCTATGTTTTTTGACGGATCGGCTTGTGATGATGGATGCGGTGTGGGAATTCTGTTGGTGTCACCTCGAGGGGTGACTTACTCTTTTTCCATCAGGATGACTGCCCCATGCACCAATAATTTGGTGGAATATGAAGCCGTTCGCAAAGGGATGGAACTACTCCACGAAGCTGGTGCAGAAGCGGTGGAAATATTTGGAGATTCGAAGCTGGTGATTTCTCAGCTCACGGAAGAATATAGATGTGAGAGCGAGGCTCTTTTTCCGATATGGATGTAGTGCCATGAGTTGATGTCAGGATTCAGGTACATCGATTTCCACTGGATACGAAGAACTCTGAACAATGAAGCTAATGATTTAGCACAGATGGCTTCAGGGTACAAGGAAACAGCCGATGGAGTCGATGTAGAAGTTCAGTTTCTAGAACCCGGAGACTGGAGAGCCGATATCTTCAATTATTTGAAGGGTTCGGCTCGGGGGGCACCCAGAAGGATAAGACTCAAGGCCATGAAGTACGTTCTGATAGGGGATGACCTATTCTACAGGACCTTGGAAGGACTACTACTTAAATATCTGGGACCTTCAGAGTCAAATCGGCTCTTGCATGAGGTTCATGAAGGAGCCTGCGGTACTCATCAATTGGCTCATAAGATGAAGTGGCTGATTAGGCGATCGGGTTATTACTGGCCCACTATGCTTGAAGATTGCTTCAAATATTACAAAGGGTGTCAGGCATGTCAGAGGTTTGGCAAAATTCAAATAGTGCCAGCATCAGTAATGAATCCTATCGTCAAACCGTGGCCATTTAGAGGTTGGGCCATGGACATGATTGGTCAGATCAACCCGTCATCTAGCAAGGGTCATCAGTGGGTTTTAGCTGCTACAGATTATTTCACAAAGTGGGTAGAAGCAGTGCCCATGAGATCAGTAGCGTCAAGAGATGTGATCAGCTTTGTCAAAGAACACATCATTCACAGATTTGGGATCCCTCAGACCATTACGACCGATGGAGGATCGGTCTTTATATCAGAGGAATTCAGGAAGTTTGCCGATGACATGGGGATTAAGCTGATCAGATCATCTCCATATTATGCCCAAGCTAATGGACAGGCTGAAGCATCCAACCAGAGCCTCATCAAGCTCATAAAGAGAAAGATCGATGAATATCCTAGGCGCTGGCATGAGGTGTTGTCAGAAGCTTTGTGGTCGTATCGTATTTCATGTCACGGGTCCACCAAGACATCGCCGTACCATTTAGTCTACGGACAAGACGCTGTGTTACCATGGGAAATCACAGCCGGATCAAGGCGTGTTGAGTTTCAGAATGATCTATCTGCTGAACAGTATGCAGCCTTGATGAACTATAATGTGGAGGATCTAACAGAGCTAAGGCTTTGGTCGCTGGAGAAGATCAAGGAAAATAAGGCTAAAGTTGCTCGTGCGTACAACAAGAAGGACAAGCCAAAGAATTTCCAGGTTGGAGACTTGGTTTGGGAGGCAGTATTGCCATTGGGAACTAAAGATAAAAAGTATGGCAAGTGGTCCCCAATTTGGCACAGGCCATACAAGGTTGATCAGGTTTTGCCTGGGAATGCATACATGCTCGAGGAATTGGACGGCGCCAAGTTTCCTGTCGCTGTCAATGGCCAACACCTCAAGAAGTATTTCCCGAGCATGTGGGAAAGCGAGTGACGAAAGCCGATGAGATCCATCTGGCTGTAGCGAAAAGGGCCAACATGTTGAGTTGGCCGGTAAAAAAAATCATGACAGGCCAACACGTTGAGTTGGCCAGTAAAAAAATCATCATGACAGGCCAACACGTTGAGTCGGCCAGTAAAAAAAAACATGACAGGCCAACACGTTGAGTTGGCCAGTAAGGAAAAAGATAATGTCTGAGACAGCCGATGTGCGACCATCGACTTAAGATGTTTTAAACAGTTACAAGTTTCAGGTTAACAGGCGGTAATAATTGTTTCTTGAGTCTATCTATTGGTTCAGGAATTCTTCTATGGCATGGATGGCTTCTGTGCGGACGGCGTTTGCTCGTGCTATGATTGATTCATCATCCTTGTCATCGCCTGTTACTATCTGCCGACTCAAGGTGCTTATCTCTGCAAACTCTGCTTGTATCTGCTCGGCCATTTCCTGGGTTTCTTGTTTGGAGTTTGCAATGGAAGCTTCCTCGGCCTGGATGAGTTTCTTGGTGGTACGGACTTTTTCTTCGAGTTCTACCAATTCTTTCTTCAGGAGGTTGAGTCGGTTCATGTTGGCAGATACGTCAGCTTTGCTATCTAGAGTTGCCTTCTTCTGGTTGAGGACCTTGCACTTTTGGGTAATGTCAGCTTTCAGAGAAGCTTGAGAGCGACGTGCTTCTATTCTTTGTTGTGCTTTATTCACTTCTACCCGGAAGAATGGAAGATTGCTGGCTGGCCAAAGCTTGATTTGCAATGGCTCCCGAGTTGGGATTCTATTTGCTCGAAGATGTTCTTTATCTCGCTGGAATCACCAACTAGAGCAGTGAGTGGAGCAGATAGTAGATCCTTGATGAGATGAAGCTGATGTGCCAAATTAGCCGATTGCTGCAAAGGTGGTGTTTTTGCTCCAGGGGCAGTCAGACCCATTGATACCGGGTCAAAGGAAAGCAAACTTGAAATGTCAAAGCCCTGTGGACATATCTGAAGTTAATAGCAAGATGCATTTATGAAGCTATTGGCTGGTTCAGAATTGGTTCTTGTAATGTTACCTGTTCTGAACAGGAAGTGATGATCGGCTCTGATGTGGCTGATCTGGTTGGATTGGAGGTGACAATAGGGGCTTCGGCTGTGTTAGCCTGTTCGTCATGTACATCCGTCAGAGCATTTGAAATGTCAGTTTCAAGGATGTCTTCAGTTGCATCCTAAAAATAGAATTACAGTCAACCAGAGTATGTGTGTATGCAATAAAGAAGAAGTTTTAGAAAGATGAGTTACCTGGTTGGTGTCGGACTCTGATGGACTCGGGGAAGCTGGTGCTGGTTTCTTGATAACGTGCCTCGTGATCATCTTCCTTTTCTTGGTTAAGACTCGGGGGGCAACAATTGCAGAAGCTTGTCTTCGTTTGGAAGCCAACTGAAGTAAGTCTGGCTGAGTGGTCATTATCACTTTCTTCATTGATGGCAATCCTTTGCAGAAGAGTACATCAGGGGCAGTTGGAAGAAAGTGGAATGGCTCCCCGTTGTTGGTCATAGGTTCTGGACCATCTTGTTGCTGCAAATAGGGTGAGCAAGAATTAGACAAGTGGAAGGATAGAGTACTCAGAAGGGATAAAGTGCATAGATTCGGTACCTCTTCCTCAGGGATTACATATTCAGGATCAATTTGCTGCAGTCGAGGACCTAGAACTTTCCTAAATATATGTGTTTTCCACATTCCCCACCATGTGCTAAAATCAATTGATGAAGGATTAAAGGGTAGATCGGCTGGTATTGGAATGTGGAGATCATCGAACATGATGTAGCATCTTGAACTGGTGAGGCCATCAGGCAGATCGGCTCTACTCTCCACCAAGTGGTGAATATGGAAGTGGGGAGGGACCTGTCCTAGGCCGAATTGCCGAGCTGCTATGACTGGTTAGTAAGATTCATAACATGGCTTGATAATTCTATTAGAGGTGCTAATGCCAACTGAAAGGAAGCCAGGTCGGATCATTAAAGAGTATAAATGCCGAGTGTTGTTGTCATCGGTAAAGTTATCTAATCTGAAGGCAGTTGGGTTTTCAAAGGATTCAGATTCAGTGAATGGGAAATAGAGTGGATTATCCAATCCCTTGTAGAAGATTCTGAACCAGTTTGCTGCATTTGCTGAATTCAGTTTACTGCCAGGAATACTAAATAAAGCTTGGCTGTAGCTAGTGCATCTAATTGGTCTGCCACTCTCATCAGGAAAAGAGTTCTTGGTTATGCCTTGGAAGTTCGAAATCTGGTGCTGAAATTACAGTTGTGCCCACAACTGAATAAACCACCAAGGGCCTCCGGTTCTCAGTTTCTTTTGGTTAAGCAAGTTAGATGTCATCAAATGGAGATATCTGTAGGTTTCTCCAAGAAAAAGTTTGCCTAGGCCGATGTGATTGCCATGGGCCAGGTGATAGGCCAAGGGAAGATAGTTCTTAGTTGGAGCTAAAGAATGGCCATAGAAGATGAAGTGCTCTAGCCAAAGATTTAAGAAGGCTGTGTGTTCCTTTTCAGTCACTAGACCTTTTGTTTTCATGTGCTGATTCATGTAAGTGCCCCAGTTTGTGCAGTTAACCTTGGAAGAAAGTTTGAAGGAGACTTCTGCCATTTTGTGGGCAGCTGGATTAGGAGATCCAATATCTAGGCCAGTGATCATGGTGACATCTAGCAGAGTGGGAGTCATGGGTCCATGAACAAAGAGGAAACAGTTCAGAGCATCAGACCAGAAATAGCCGATGATTTTCAGAAGATTCTCATCTTTGTCAAGAGGAGATAATGATAAGCTAAGTGCATCGGCTATGTTCAAATCCTGCCACAAGGGCATATAAGCTTTTGCAACTCTGCTGTACCATGTAATCCAGCTCTCAGGAGGGTTGGGCCAGGCTCTTAAGCAGTTGGCCCAGAGGTTCAAATCGATGTTTTGACTCACGAAAGGGATCCTATTTGCTTCACAAGAGATCAAATCTGTGGGATTTTCATAGGTCCGTAGGCCAAGACATAAAGATTTTGGATTGGAGGGATGCGGCAGAAGGATGTCTGACACCTGAAGTTCAGAAATTCAGAAGTATGCATATGGTGTCATGTTTCAGGGGTTAGTGTTTCAGAGACTTAATAAGTTGAGGGAAGCTAAAGGATTAGGCCAAATATTACCTTCAGGTTGCAGATTGCCGCATCACCGATTGCAGAATTTGTCGTATGAGCTATAGAGTCTGCCATGCTTCAGATCCGTTGACTTGGGGTTTGGTTGCTGTGGGCTCTGATTCGAATTCCGGATGCTTGAAGAGTTCTTGCTCGAATTTGTAGAGCTGGGTTTTCGAATTACGCTCGGATTTGAGAGCTTGTTTCGAGTTCGGTTCAAGGTGGAAGTGATACTCTACTCTTATGCGGGTTGCTTATAGTTTGAATTTCGTCGGCTTTTGGATATTTATAGAAGCCTGATGCGTTGCCATCGGCTTTTCGGAAAGTAAATGAGCACACAGTAATTAAAGGAAGTCGATTTCATTAAAAAGGAAAGGTTTCTTACAAAGAAAAGCCGATTGTTACAAAGGAATTACTCCTTCGGCTTTACGATCCTACCCCTACGATGCTACCTACATCTACCAATCGTAGGTATCTGAGTGCCTACGACGCTTGGGGCTACGCGCCGATGCGTCTCCGCCGTCGTCATCGTTGTCGTCGCTGCCGCTGTTGTCGTCATCGTCGGCACTGCTGCTGCTTCGTCCGCCGCTTCTGCTTCCTTCTTCGCTTCCCTCCGTGGGAGCTTTGAGGAATTGGTGGGGGTTTCCTCTTGCCGCCGTGTCGTCCCTGGAGAAGGAGTCGATCTCTTCGGAGGGGTCGGCTCCCTCCCAAGAGACGCCGTCGTCTTCGCTGTTCTCCAGTTCCTCTTGGAACAAGAACTGGAGGTCTTCCTCTCCTTCAGTTTCGGGCTCGTCCTCCTCGGAGATAGTCCCGAAGTCGAACTCCTCTGCATCCCAGTGCAGACGAGCCAGCGCTTCATACGCTGCAGTTGGGTCCCACTCCGGCGTCGGCTCCCAACTCTTCGGGATGGAGTCGATGGAGGAGGCGGAAAGGGAAGAAGAAGAAGAGGGAGAAGAGGAGGAAGAGGAATCTCCGAAGGAGTTGGAGCCAGAGGAAGAAGAGATCGCCATGGCTGGCAGAGGAGTGGGGTTTTCTGCGCTACTTGGCTTTGGGAGGAAGAAGGAGTTTGCTGTGAAGAAGAGCCAATTCGGGGTGAGGTTAAATAGTAAAAAGATGGAAGACGAATCGGTAGTTTCACGTCCTACGAGGAGCCAGTTGCAGAGACGTTGCGTCTTCCTTGGTGGTTGCAGTGTGTTTAATGAGCATCAACAGGAAGATGAAGCGATGGAGTGGTTTTGGAACTATCATTGCCAAAACCAGGGGGCATGTGTTATCGCCATAAATTAACAGGATTAATTTATGGGCTGAAAGCAAGATGGGCTTGAAGCAGGAGATTGAAGAAGGCTTGTAAATCGGCTCCTGCGTGAGCGTTTGGGCCACATGGGCCATGTATCTTTAGATTTAGTTTAAGATTAGAGATAGAGTCCGATTGGGACAAGATTAGTTTAGATTGTTTCCCAAGTCTCCGGACTATAAATATGTACCCTATGTTATTCATAAGAGGGAGAACGTCATCACGTCTCGCAAACAACAACTCTCGGCGCATCGCCACCCCTAATTCTAGGGTTTCATCCAAGTAAGCGCCATGCTACCCTGATCGCCTCTTGCGATTAGGGCAGTGTTGTTCTTGCTTTTACCTTGGTATTACTCGTACTGAAGCATTTTTTATGGCGAGTAATGCTAGTTATCCTGATGTTCGTAGCATGGCTTTTAGTAGATCTATCGTGCTATATTGCTTATCATCTACGAATATCATGTTGTTTTCGTGCAGTCATGTTTCAATCTTATGCTAGTTCTTGTTGTGTAGAATTAGTTGCACGGAGACAACACCCTGCTTCTTTTCTGTCTAGTAGATCCAATCTGTTACGGTTTGCTCTTGTATATAAGAGTTGGCGTGATATCTGCTAGGTTAGGCCTTGCAAACGGATTGGATGATCCGGTGATGTATTAGATGCTTTGCCTTAGTCTTAACAGGGAATTGATCCGGGAATCGGCTCTTGCTAGTTCTTAGGCCTCTGTTTTTGGCTACGGTTTAGTTATTTATTACGTTTATTAGGCCCAATCACGTGTAGGATGTTCCGATCGAGCAGTGAAGCTTCGACCGTCGTGGATTAGATTCCTTAGATTTAATTGAAGCAGCTTTACACTTATTTGCTTTATTTATCGATATCCGGATAGATGTAGATCCAATCTGACACCGGGACTCGATCGGCTCTTTAAAGCCGATGCAAGAGTCGTCCCGGGGAGCCGACCACGGCTCGGACTTATGTTTCCACGTGTTTGTGTATGCAGGCAAATCATTGCAAGCACGTCCGCACCTTCCTGATTGGGTATAGGTTAGGTGGCACGCCCTGCGTCTTCACAAGCCACGGCGTGTGCTGGAATTGCGGGCCGTCGACGAGGGAGCAGTGCCTGCCAGTGCCCCGGCAACCTCCCGGCTCTTCGTGTTGCCTGTCGCTGCTCGCCGGTGGGTTTCGACCGACAACAGGTTTGACAAAAATGTAAAGTGCTGGAAGTTAGATAAAATAAACCATACATAGATAGCCACCTAGTAACTCCCGTAAATTCCCTAGGACTTTACGTTCTATGCATAACCCTTAACGAAACTACGTTGGTTTCCAAAAATACCTTGTTGGTCAAATTTATATACGGAAATCGATTTTTAAGGTTCCAACACCTCTGGTCTACACTTGCAGCTTTGATACCAGCTGTGGCAGAACCACCTAAATTATCCCGGCTCAAGTGCGCTGGCCATCACCATAAAGGCAACACCGACTCAAACACACTTCAAACGGAACAATTCTAGGTCTGTCGGGTAACGTCCTGATACAACCACTGGTTCTCGGATCGAACAAGCATACCCCGCACGAAGGAGAGTCCAGAGATATTACAACCACATGTTTTACAACACAAGCTCAGTAGTGATTACAACCAGTTCAAAACATTATTACAAAACCAAACTTAGTAAAGCAGTTGTACAAACCATAACTGTAAGTTCAGAGTTTGAAAAGCAGCGGAAAGAGAAAACGACGGCTACAACACGTCGCAAAGGTATACCAAGCTAGTCCAAGCATGGTATCACTCATCAGGATCATTGCCGGCCGAAGACAGATCCCACTCAACGGACCAGCCAGGAGGCAAAGAGCAGGGTCAAGATAAACTAGTGATCTGATCCTCAAGACTCATACCTGAAAAAGGTTTCTACAGCAAGGCCGAGTATTCTAATACTCAGCAAGACTTAACCGTCAACGGGTATACTAAACCCACTTTAGCTAGACTATGCAGGGTTCTGAGAGGCTCTGGTTTTCTTTTGCTGAAAATCAATAAAGAGTAGGTCCTTAATGTCATATTTTAGCTTTCCATATTCTAGTTGATTAACCATTCTATGTAAGCAACTAATCCTATTCAACCATGGTAGAACTTTAAGTAAACATCAAGATTAATCATAATAATGTTGCTCTTATTACTCTGTGTGGCAAAAGGATCAAGCAGTCCCAAACTGTGGGAAGCAGACGATTCGAATCGAATTTCAACCTTGCAAGGTAAACCTAACACACACGTCTGGAACAACATCGGGTCGTTCCCAAACAACCATTTGATTTTCTTTCCGGCTTGGGGATAGAGTCACTCTCCCCGACTACAGGGCACCATCTTCCTCCCTGCACCCGTGGTGTTGATCAACATAAACATATTAAAAACCTATTTCCAAGAGAGAGTGAGAGGTAATATCCACTCCCCGGTCCGATCAGCTACTAGGCTTACCGCGTACCATATTTACGGCATGTGGCTAGTACGTTCAAAAACTTAACCACAACTACCACACACCGCGACCTTATCAAATTCATCAACACAGACGAACTTCAACAAATCCGTCTGTGATCCTTATAGTGATAGCAGTAAGTAAAACAAGTAACTCCTATAAAGCTTGCGAGTGACAGGCAATCACCCGACTTTTACCGGTCCTATAAGCATAGCAACTAATCGAACACAAGTCTAGTGTTTAGTACAAAGGTTCCTAGGATCATGCATCTAGGGTTTCAATTCAACTCCTAAGAACTGTAAATGCACAAGTAAATAATAATATATCAAGTGCATAATTTGAAACTGGGTTATGTTCGGGGCTTGCCTTCTCGGTAGTCGCTAGCTAACACAGCCTTGGGCTCTTCCGAACTTTGGTACGGGGCTTGCCTTCTCGGTAGTCGCTAGCTAACACAGCCTTGGGCTCTTCCAAACTTTGGTCCGGGGCTTCAGTTAGTTCAGCAGCGTTCACCTGGGCTTCTGGATCACCTCCGTCAGACTCCGGGATCAGCTCGTACATCCCGTCAGTTAACATCGAAATATCTATATGTGATGCAAGAACAGTATTATAAACACACTCATATCACGATAAAGTTGTAGTCTAACAAATTGCAAACAATCGTATTACATGGGCAATCGTTTATAGAGTAGATAACTAACATATCTAACTACACAAGGCATCATGATCAACAGCACAAAAGAAGCTTACTAACTTCATAAAGCAAGTTGTAGTGAAATCCTATAGCTTGCAATTCATGGTTTGCTAACAATTACCTAACTCAGCACACAATCAGTAATCAAATCAGCAAAAATTACATCAAACAGAAGGTAAAAAGAGTGATATACCCTGCAAATTTCATACCAAAACATTCAGCCATTTATTCAGAACAAAACATTTATTCAGACAACTCCTAGAAAAAAGATTGAATTATACAGGTTAGACCAGAGCAATCTAGAAGCTAGAAATTTAACATGACGTCGAAAAAGAGTTAACTTAGCTACTGTAAATTTTTCAAGATTTAATATACAAATAATTTATTCTGAGAAAATAAACAAAATTGACAGAAAACTAATAAGATTCATTTGTAGCTTCTGTTCTATTCATGAACTGGTGCTCAAATTTAACAGACAGTAACCTGTAACTAAAAAAAGGCTCTACAAAAATTAGCAGGATTTGTAAGCAAAGAAACTATTTAACATGATTAAAAATCACTTAACAAGTATTAAATCAAAGAAATATCTAAACAGAAGGAATGACAACGAAAGTTTTATAGCAACACTAGAGTCACATGAACATCTCACCATAAAAATTTCACATCAAGACATGGTTTCAATCATCAGTTAAGAAAAAGATAAAACAACTAGCATTTAAACACTAGTAACACAAATCTATTTTTACAGCAAAAACTCTCAACTAACACCCAACATATTATGATTCTACTGCAAATATCTCTTCATGAGGATTCTAAAACATCAAGATTTGCCTTTTTCTGATTTTTCTACGAATTTCTATGGAATTTCAAAGTTTACAGCAAAAATCACAAAGAGGTCCCTAAAGGCACTATTCACATGAGTCTTGAGCTATTCAGATAACCCCCTGAGTTTCTTTGAATTCTAGCAGAGAGTCCTCGGCCGTGGTCAGAGGGGGCGGGTGGTTTGACCGGGGATTACGGCGGAAGGGGTCATCGGCGGCGAGGAATAGGGGGCGGAGGAGCTAAAGGGGACCGAGGCGAAGCTTAGGGTACCCTTGGTTCGCGAAGAGATGGCCGGAGGTGGGCAGTCCACGGCACACAGGGATGCGGCGGCGGAGGCACTCGTCGGTGGGGGTGCTCCGGTGGTGGATGGTCGACGATAAGTGGTCGGGAAGATGCGCGAAGGTGAGGCAGAGCTATTGGAGGGGTTGGATTGAGCGGAGGAGGACCGAAGCTATGAGCTCCATGGTGAGCAGGCGGCGGCAGAGCTCTGTGCGGCGGCGGTGGCGTTCAGGGGCGTCGGAGTAGGGAAAAAGCGAAAGAGCTCTCGGATTAGCTTTCTGGGGTACTTGTAGTGCTCATGCGCGTGCGATAACGAGGGCCGGGGCTCTAATTTGGGCTTGCCACGGCGACGGCGAGGTGGCGGCCGGCGGGTCAGTCTGAGCGCGTGGCAGTGCAAGGAGAGGCACAACGCGAAGGCAAAGGGCGGTGGAGGAGGTTGGGCGCGACGCGTGTAGCGGTTCTGCAAGTAGGAGGTGGCCTCCCGGCCGTTCCACAGCGACGGGCGGCGCTGCACAGCGGCGGCGGTCAGAGGAAGCAGAGGAGCAGGCTGGAGGTGGAAGACAAAGGGCTAACTTGCAATTTCAGAAAATTCCAGGGACCCAACTGTAAAACAAATATAACTTTTAAACTAGGGCTCAAATGAAAAAGTGCCCAACATGAAAGTTGTTCAACTTTTCAAGATCTATAACTTTGATGTTGTGCAAAAATTTATTTGATCAAAGGTTAAAGAGTTATTTTTGAAAACATAAAGAGAATTTGAATTCAAAGGACTTTTGTCTTTTTCAATGCAAAATCAATTTAAATCTAGGCTGAAATAAAAGATTCCCTGCCAAGTAATGATTACACTACAATTTGCAAATACACCCTCCACAAAAGCTATAATCACACACCCTATTCAAATAAAACTATACAGTTGACCTTAGAACAATTCATAATTACACAAAGGTCCTTAAAGTTTTAAAAAAAGGCCCTTGCTCCATCAATTTCACACATGAAGCATAGGAAATGAATGTAGTTTTATTGTGCAGACACCTAGGATGTCACATACCCGAATAGGTCTTGCGAGCCGCACCGTCAATTTGCTGCGAGAGAGCTATTTTCGCCCCAAAATTCGTTTTCTCGCTCAAACCATTCGCTCTTATGCCCTGCAGATCCTGAGCTATCATGTGCTGGGACCATGAGGACTCGGCTTCCGACCCTAAATCAGGGGCCCTCAAAAAAAACTGAGTACTAGAACTATTTTTGAAGGAAATTACCGTTAGATGTCACTCCCAAGGGCCTAATTCACCAAAACCCTTCATGGTCGGTGTTAACCTATTCGTTCTTCTCCTAACAAAAAGATGAATGGTGAAATGAGGGCTCTTAAGAACCCGTCTACGCATCTAGGAAACATAGTCCTCAGAAAACCTGAGTACCCGAATAGGTCTTACGAGCCGCACCGTCATGTTGCTACGAGAGCGCTATTTCGCCCCAAAATTCATTTTCACGCTCAAACCATTCGCTCTTATGCCCTGCAGATCCTGAGCTGTCATGTGCTAGGATCATGAGGACCTGGCTACCCACCCTAAATCAGGAACCCTCAAAAAAACTGAGTACTGGAACTATTTTTGAAGGAAATTGCCGTTAGATGTTACTCCCAA
Organism: Panicum virgatum; assembly: GCF_016808335.1. NCBI lineage: Eukaryota > Viridiplantae > Streptophyta > Magnoliopsida > Poales > Poaceae > Panicum > Panicum virgatum. The sequence goes on along the minus strand of NC_053150.1, from coordinate 15,974,128 downwards.
GGGCCTAATTCACCAAAACCCTTCATGGTCGGTGTTAACCTATTCGTTCTTCTACTAAGTAAAAGTTGAACGGTGAAATGTGGGCTCTTAAGAACCCGCCTACGCATCCAGGAAAGATGGTCCTCGGATAACCTGAGTACCCGAATAGGTCTTGCGTGCCGCACCGTCAATTTGCTGCGAGAGAGCTATTTCCGGCCCAAAATTCATTTTCTCGCTCAAACCATTTGCTCTTATGCCCTGCAGATCCTGAGTTGTCATGTGCTGGGACCATGAGGACCCGGCTGCCCACCCTAAATCAGGGGCCCTCAAAAAAACTAAGTACTGGACAGTGTTATCCTAAATGCTAAACGGTTAACAGTCGGTCACCTTCCGTTTAGCCCATTATTCGGGCAAAACGGGTGTTTAAACGGGCAAAACAGCCATTTAAACAGTCAGAATAACAGATTAAGCAGAAACAGTGTGCCACTATTTAGTGTTTAAATAGTGTGTAAATGGGATAAACGACCGTTTAGGCGAACAATGGTACTGGAACTATTTTTGAAGAAAATTACCGTTAGATGTCACTCCCAAGGTCGTAATTCACCAAAACCCTTCATGGTCGGCGTCAACCTGCTCGTTCTTCTCCTAAGAAAAAGTTGAACAGTGAAATGTGAGCTCTTAAGAACCCACCTATCCATCCAGGAAACATGGTCCTCGGATAACCTGAGTACCCAAATAGGTCTTACGAGCCGCACCGTCAATTTGCTGCGAGAGAGCTATTTTCGCCGCGAAATTCGTTTTCTCGCTCAAACCATTCACTCTTATACCCTGCAGATCCTGAGCTATAATGTGCTAGGATCATGAGGACTCGGCTGCCCATCCTAAATCAGGGGCCCTCAAAAAAACTGTGTACTAGAACTATTTTTGAAGGAAATTACCATTAGATGTCACTCCCAAGGGCCTAATTCACAAAAACCCTTCATGGTCGGTGTTAACCTATTCGTTCTTCTCCTAAGAAAAAGTTGAATTGTGAAATGTGGGCTTCTTAAGAACCTTCCTACGCATCCAGGAAACATGGACCTCGGATAACCTGAGTACCCGAAAAGGTCTTGCGAGCCACACCGTCAATTTGCTGCGAGAGAGCTATTTTCGCCCCGAAATTTGTTTTCTCACTCAAACCATTCGCTCTTATGCCCTGCAGAACCTGAGCTGTCATGTGCTGGGACCATGAGGACCCGGCCGCCCATCCGAAATTAGGGGCCCTAAAAAAATGAGTTCTGGAACTATTTTTGAAGGAAATTACCAATAGATGTCACTCCCAAGGGCGTAATTCACCAAAACCCTTCATGGTCGGCGTCAACCTGCACGTTCTTCTCCTAAGAAAAAGTTGAACGGTGAAATGTGGGTTCTTAAGAACCCGCCTATGCATCCAGAAAACATAGTCCTCGGATAACCTGAGTCCCTGAATAGGTCTTACGAGCCGCACCGTCAATTTGCTGCGAGAGAGCTATTTTCGCCCCGAAATTCGTTTTCTCGCTCCAACCATTCTCTCTTATAGCCTGCAGATCCTAAGCTATCATGTACTAGGACAGTGAGGACTCGGCCGCCCATCCTAAATCAGGGGCCCTCAAAAAAACTGAGTACTGGAACTATTTTTGAAGGAAATTACCATTGGATGTCACTCCCAAGGGCGTAATTCACCAAAACCCATCATGGTCGGCGTCAACCTGCTCGTTCTTCTCCTAAGAAAAAGATGAACGGTGAAATGTGGGCTTCTTAAGAACCCGCCTACGCATCCAGGAAACATGGTCCTCAGATAACCTGAGTACCCGAATAGGTCTTGCGAGCCGCACCGTCAATTTGCTGCGAGAGAGCTATTTTCGCCCCAAAATTCGTTTTCTCGCTCAAATCATTCGCTCTAGTGCCCTGCAAATCCTGAGCTATCATGCGCTGGGACCATGAGGACTTGGCTGCCGACCCTAAATTAGGGGCCCTTTTAAAAAAACTGAGTACTAGAACTATTTTTGAAGAAATTACCGTTAGATGTCACTCCCGAGGGCCTAATTCACGAAAACCCTTCATGGTCGGTGTTAACCTGTTCGTTCTTCTCCTGTGAAAAAGTTGAACTGTGAAATGTGGGCTTCTTAAAAACCCGCCTACGCATCCAAGAAACATGGTCCTCAGGTAACCTGAGTACCCGAATAGGTCTTACGAGCCGCACCATCAATTTGCTGCGAGATTGCTATTTTCGCCCCGAAATTTGTTTTCTCACTCAAACCATTCGCTCTTATGCCCTGCAGATCCTGAGCTGTCATGTGCTAGGACCATGAGGACCTGGCCGCCCATCCTTAATCTGGGGCCCTCAAAAAAACTGAGTACTAGCACTATTTTTGAAGGAAAATACCATTAGATGTCACTCCCAAGGGCGTAATTCACTAAAACCCTTCATGGTCGGCATCAACCTGCTCGTTCTTCTCCTAAGAAAAAATTGAATGATGAAATGTGGGCTCTTGAGAACCTACCTATGCAACCAATAAACATGGTCCTCGGATAACCTGAGTACCCGAATAGGTCTTCGAGCCGCACCGTCGATTTGCTGCGAGAGAGCTATTTTCGCCCCGAAATTCATTTTCTCGCACAAACCATTCGCTCTTATGCCCTGCAGATCCTAAGCTGTCATGTGCTAGGACCATGAGGACCCGGCTGCCCATCCTAAATCAGGGGCTCTCAAAAAAACTGAGTACTAGAAATATTTTTTAAATAAATTACCATTAGATGTCACTCCCAAGGGCGTAATTCACTAAAACCCTTCACGGTCGGCATCAACCTGCTCGTTCTTCTCCAAAGAAAAAGTTGAATGGTGAAATGTGGGCTTCTTAAGAACCCGCCTACGCATCCAGGAAACATGGTCCTCGGATAACCTGAGTAACCGAATAGGTCTTAAGAGCCGCACCATCAATTTGCTGCGAGAGAGCTATTTTCGGCCCGAAATTTGTTTTCTCGCTCAAACCATTCGCTCTTGTGCCCTGTAGATCCTGAGCTGTCTTGTGCAAGGACCATGAGGACCCGAGCACCCATCCTAAATCAGGGGCCCTCAAAAAAACTGAGTACTAGCACTATTTTTGAAGGAAATTACCATTAGATGTCACTCACAAGGGCGTAATTAACCAAAACCCTGCATGGTCGGCGTCAACCTGCTCATTCTTCTCCTAAGAAAAAGTTGAACGTTGAAAAGTGGGCTATTGAGAACCCGCCTATGCATCCAAGAAACATGGTCCTCGGTTAACCTGAGTACCCGAATAGGTCTTACGAGCTGCACCGTCGATTTGCTGCGAGAGAGCTATTTTCGCCCAGAAATTCATTTTCTCGCTCAAATCATTCGCTCTTATGCCCTGCAGATGCTAAGCTATCATGTGCTAGGACCATGAGGACCCGGCTACCCATCCTAAATTAGGGCTCTCAAAAAACTGAGTACTAGAACTATTTCTGAAGGAAATTACCATTAGATGTCACTCCCAAGGGCGTAATTCACTAAAACCCTTCATGGTCGGCGTCAACCGGCTCGTTCTTCTCCAAAGAAAAAGTTGAATGGTGAAATGTGGGCTTCTTAAGAACCCGCCTACACATCCAGGAAACATGGTCCTCGGAAAAACTGAGAACCCAAATAGGTCTTGCGAGCCGCACCGTCAATTTGCTGCAAGAGAGCTATTTTCGCCCCAAAATTCATTTTCTCACTCAAACCATTCACTCTTATGCCCTGCAGATCCTGAGCTGTCATGTGCTGGGACCATGAGGACTCGGCTCCCGACCCTAAATCAGGGGCCCTCAAAAAAACTGAGTACTAGAACTATTTTTGAAGGAAATTACCGTTAGATGTCACTCCCAAGGGCCTAATTTACGAAAACCCTTCATGGTCGGTGTTAACCTGTTCGTTCTTCTACTGAGAAAAAGTTGAACTGTGAAATGTGGGCTTCTTAAGAACCCGCCTGCGCATCCAAGAAACATGGTCCTCGGATAACCTGAGTACACGAATAGGTCTTACGAGCCGCACCATCAATTTGCTGCGAGAGAGCTATTTTCGCCCCGAAATTCGTTTTCTCGCTCAAACCATTCGGTCTTGTGCCCTGCAGATCCTAAGCTGTCATGTGCTAGGACCATGAGGACGCGGCCGCCCATCCTAAATCAGGGGCCCTCAAATAAACTAGGTACTAGCACTATTTTTAAAGGAAATTACCATTAGATGTCACTCCCAAGGGCGTAATTCACCAAAACCCTTCATGGTCGGCGTCAACCTGCTCGTTCTTCTCCTAAAAAAAGTTGAACGGTGAAATGTGGGCTCTTGAGAACACGCCTATGCATCCAAGAAACATGGTCCTCGGATAACCTGAGTACCCCAATAGGTCTTACGAGCTGCACCGTCGATTTGCAGCGAGAGAGCTATTTTCGCCCCGAAATTCGTTTTCTCGCTGAAATCATTCGCTCTTATGCCCTGTAGATCCTAAGCTGTCATGTGCTAGGACCATGAGGACCCGGCTACCCATCCTAAATTAGGGGCTCTCAAAAAAACTGAGTACTAGAACTATTTTTGAAGGAAATTACCATTCGATGTCACTCCCAAGGGCGTAATTCACTAAAACCCTTCATGGTCGGCGTCAACCTGCTCGTTCTTCTCCAAAGAAAAAGTTGAATGGTGAAATGTGGGCTTCTTAAGAACCCGCCTACGCATCCAGGAAACTTGGTCCTCGGATAACCTGAGTACCCGAATAGGTCTTGCGAGCCGCACCGTCAATTTGCTGCGAGAGAGCTATTTTCGCCATAAAATTCATTTTCTCGCTAAAACCATTCACTCTTATGCCCTGCAGATCCTGAGCTGTCATGTTCTGGGACCATAAGGACTCAGCTACCGACATTAAATTAGGGGCCCTCAAAAAAACTGAGTACTGGAACTATTTTTGAAGGAAATTACCGTTAGATGTCACTCCCAAGGGCCCAATTTACGAAAACCCTTCATGGTCGGTGTTAACCTGTTCGTTCTTCTGCTGAGAAAAAGTTGAACAGTGAAATGTGGGCTTCTTAAGAACCCGCCTACGCATCCAGGAAACATGGTCCTCGGATAACCTGAGTACCCGAATAGGTCTTACGAGCCGCACCATCAATTTGCTGCGAGAGAGCTATTTTCGCCCCGAAATTCGTTTTCTCGCTCAAACCATTCGGTCTTGTGCCCTACAGATCCTGAGCTGTCATGTGCTAGGACCATGAGGACCTGGCCGCCCATCCTAAATCAGGGGCCCTCAAAAAAAACTGAGTACTAGCACTATTTTTGAAGGAAATTACCATTAGATGTCACTCCCAACGGCGTAATTAACCAAAACCCATCATGGTCGGCGTCAACCTGCTCGTTCTTCTCCTAAGAAAAAGTTGAACAGTGAAATGTGGGCTCTTGAGAACCCGCCTATGCATCCAAGAAACATGGTCCTCGGATAACCTGAGTACCCGAATAGGTCTTACGAGCCGCACCGTCGATTTGCTGCGAGAGAGCTATTTCGCCCCGAAATTCGTTTTCTCGCTCAAACCATTCGCTCTTATGCCCTGCAGATCCTGAGCTGTCATGTGCTAGGATTATGAGGACCCGGATGCCCATCCTAAATCAGGGGCTCTCAAAAAAACTGAGTACTAGAACTATTTTTGAAGCAAATTAACATTAGATGTCACTCCCAAGGGCGTAATTCACCAAAACCCTTCATGGTCGGCGTCAACCTGCTCATTCTTCTCCTAAGAAAAAGTTGGACGGTGAAATGTGGGCTTCTTAAGAACCCGCCTACGCATCCAGGAAACATGGTCCTCGGAAAACCTGAGTACCCGAATAGGTCTTACGAGCCGCACCGTCAATTTGCAACGAGAGAGCTATTTTAGCCCCAAAATTCGTTTTCTCGCTCAAACCATTCGCTCTTATGCCCCGCAGATCCTGAGCTATCATGCGCTGGGACCATGAGGACCCGGCTGCCGACCCTAAATCGGGGGCCATCAAAAAAACTGAGTACTAGAACTATTTTTGAAGGAAATTACCGTTAGATGTCACTCCCAAGGGCCTAATTCACCAAAACCCTTCATGGTCGCTGTTAACCTGTTCGTTCTTCTCCTAAGAAAAAGTTGGACGGTGAAATGTAGGCTTCTTAAGAACCCGCCTACGCATCCAGGAAACATGGTCCTCGGATAACCTGAGTACCCGAATAGGTCTTGCGAGCCGCACCATCAATTTGCTGCGAGAGTGCTATTTTCGCCATAAAATTCATTTTCTCGCTAAAACCATTCGCTCTTATGCCCCGCAGATCCTGAGCTATCATGTGCTGGGACCATGAGGACCCGGCTACCGACATTAAATTAGGGGCCCTCAAAAAAACTGAGTACTGGAACTATTTTTGAAGGAAATTACCGTTAGATGTCACTCCCAAGGGCCCAATTTACAAAAACCCTTCATGGTCGGTGTTAACCTGTTCGTTCTTCTGCTGAGAAAAAGTTGAACAGTGAAATGTGGGCTTCTTAAGAACCCGCCTACGCATCCAGGAAACATGGTCCTCGGATAACCTGAGTACCCGAATAGGTCTTACGAGCCGCACCATCAATTTGCTGCGAGAGAGCTATTTTCGCCCCAAAATTCGTTTACTCGCTCAAACCATTCGGTCTTGTGCCCTACTGATCCTGAGCTGTCATGTGCTAGGACCATGAGGACCTGGCCGCCATTCCTAAATCAGGGGCCCTCAAAAAAAACTGAGTACTAGCACTATTTTTGAAGGAAATTACCATTAGATGTCACTCCCAAAGGCGTAATTAACCAAAACCCTTCACGGTCGGTGTCAACCTGCTCGTTCTTCTCCTAAGAAAAAGTTGAACGGTGAAATGTGGGCTCTTGAGAACCCGCCTATGCATCCAAGAAACATGGTCCTCAGATAACCTGAGTACCCGAATAGGTCTTAGGAGCCGCACCGTCGATTTGCTGCGAGAGAGCTATTTTCGCCCCGAAATTCGTTTTCTCGCTCAAACCGTTCGCTCTTATGCCCTGCAGATCCTGAGCTGTCATGTGCTAGGATCATGTGGACCCGGCTGCCTACCCTAATTCAGGGGCTCTCAAAAAAATTGAGTACTGGAAATTTTTTTGAAGGAAATTACCATTAGATGTCACTCCCAAGGGCCTAATTCACGAAAACCATTCATGGTCGGTGTTAACCTGTTCGTTCTTCTCCTAAGAAAAAGTTGAACTGTGAAATTTGGGCTTCTTAAGAACCCGCCTACGCATCCAGGAAACATGGTCCTCGGGAAACCTGAGTACCCGAATAGGTCTTACGAGCCGCACCGTCAATTTGCTGCGAGAGAGCTATTTTCGCCCCGAAATTCGTTTTCTTGCTCAAACCATTCGCTCTTATGCCCTGCAGATCCTAGCTGTCATGTGCTAGGACCATGAGGACTCGGCTACCCATCCTAAATCAGGGGCCCTCAAAAACACTGAGTACTGGAACTATTTTTGAAGCAAATTACCATTAGATGTCACTCCTAAGGGCGTAATTCACCAACACCCTTCATGGTCGGCGTCAACCTGCTCGTTCTTCTCCTAAGAAAAAGTTGGACGGTGAAATGAGGGCTTCTTAAGAACCCACCTACGCATCCAGGAAACATGGTCCTCGGAAAACCTGAGTACCCGAATAGGTCTTACGAGCCGCACCGTAAATTTGCAGCGAGAGAGCTATTTTCGCCCCGAAATTCGTTTTCTCGCTCCAACCATTCGCTCTTATGCCCCGCAAATCCTGAGCTATCATGTGCTGGGACCATAAGGACCCGGCTACCCATCCTAAATCAGGGGCCTTCAAAAAAACTGAGTACTGGAACTATTTTTGAAGCAAATTACCATTAGATGTCACTCCCAAGGGCCTAATTCACCAACACCCTACATAGTCGGTGTTAACCTGTTCGTTCTTCTCCTAATAAAAAGTTGAATGGTGAAATATGGGCTTCTTAAGAACCTGCCTATGCATCCAAGAAACATGGTCCTCGGATAACCTGAGTACCCGAACAGGTCTTACGAGCCGCACCGTTAATTTACAGCGAGAGAGCTATTTTCGCCCAAAAATTCGTTTTCTCGCTCAAACCATTCGCTCTTATGCCCCGCAAATCCTGAGCTATCATGTCCTAGGACCATAAGGACCCGGCTACCCATCCTAAATCAGGGGCCTTCAAAAAAACTGAGTACTGGAACTATTTTTGAAGCAAATTACCATTAGATGTCACTCCCAAGGGCGTAATTCACCAACACCCTTCATGGTCGGCATCAACCTGCTCGTTCTTCTCCTAATAAAAAGTTGGACGGTGAAATATGGGCTTCTTAAGAACCCACCTACACATCCAGGAAACATGGTCCTCGGAAAACCTGAGTACCTGAATAGGTCTTACGAGCCGCACCATCAATTTGCTGCGAGAGAGCTATTTTCGCCCCGAAATTCGTTTTCTCGCTCCAACCATTCTCTCTTATAGCCTGCAGATCCTGAGCTATCATGTACTAGGACAGTGAGGACTCGGCCGCCCATCCTAAATCAGGGGTCCTCAAAAAAACTGAGTACTGGAACTATTTTTGATGGAAATTACCATTGGATGTCACTCCCAAGGGCGTAATTCACCAAAACCCATCATGGTCGGAGTCAACCTGCTCGTTCTTCTCCTAAGAAAAAGATGAACGGTGAAATGTGGGCTTCTTAAGAACCCGCCTACGCATCCAGGAAACATGGTCCTCGGATAACCTGAGTACCCGAATAGGTCTTGCGAGCAGCACCGTCAATTTGCTGCGAGAGAGCTATTTTCACCCCAAAATTCGTTTTCTCGCTCAAACCATTCAGTCTTTTGCCCTGCAGATCCTGAGCTGTCATGTGGTACGACCATGAGGACCCGGCCGCCCATCCTAAATCAGGGGCCCTCAAATAAACTGAGTACTAGCACTATTTTTAAAGGAAATTACCATTAGATGTCACTCCCAAGGGCGTAATTCACCAAAACCCTTCATGGTCGGCGTCAACCTGCTCGTTCTTCTCCTAAAAAAAAGTTGAACGGTGAAATGTGGGCTCTAGAGAACCCGCCTATGCATCCAAGAAACATGGTCCTCGGATAACCCTGAGTACCCGAATAGGTCTTACGAGCTGCACCGTCGATTTGCAGCGAGAGAGCTATTTTCGCCCCGAAATTCGTTTTCTCGCTGAAATCATTCGCTCTTATGCCCTGTAGATCCTAAGATGTCATGTGCTAGAACCATGAGGACCCGGCTACCCATCCTAAATTAGGGGCTCTCAAAAAAACTGAGTACTAGAACTATTTTTGAAGGAAATTACCATTAGATGTCACTCCCAAGGGCGTAATTCACTAAAACCCTTCATGGTCGGCGTCAACCTGCTCGTTCTTCTCCAAAGAAAAAGTTGAATGGTGAAATGTGGGCTTCTTAAGAACCCGCCTACGCATCCAGGAAACATGGTCCTCGGATAACCTGAGTACCCGAATAGGTCTTGCGAGCCGCACCGTCAATTTGCTGCGAGAGAGCTATTTTCGCCATAAAATTCATTTTCTCGCTCAATCCATTCACTCTTATGCCCTGCAGATCCTGAGCTGTCATGTGCTGGGACCATGAGGACTCGGCTCCCGACCCTAAATCAGGGGCCCTCAAAAAAACTGAGTACTGGAACTATTTTTGAAGGAAATTACCGTTAGATGTCACTCCCAAGGGCCTAATTTACGAAAACCCTTCATGGTCGGCGTCAACCTGTTCGTTCTTCTTCTGAGAAAAAGTTGAACAGTGAAATGTGAGCTTCTTAAGAACCCGCCTACGCATCCAGGAAACATGGTCCTCGGATAACCTGAGTACCCGAATAGGTCTTACGAGCCGCACCGTAAATTTGCAGCGAGAGAGCTATTTTCGCCCCGAAATTCGTTTTCTCGCTCCAACCATTCGCTCTTATGCCCCGCAAATCCTGAGCTATCATGTGCTGGGACCATAAGGACCCGGCTACCCATCCTAAATCAGGGGCCTTCAAAAAAACTGAGTACTGGAACTATTTTTGAAGCAAATTACCATTAGATGTCACTCCCAAGGGCGTAATTCACCAACACCCTTCATGGTCGGCATCAACCTGCTCGTTCTTCTCCTAATAAAAAGTTGGACGGTGAAATATGGGCTTCTTAAGAACCCACCTACACATCCAGGAAACATGGTCCTCGGAAAACCTGAGTACCTGAATAGGTCTTACGAGCCGCACCATCAATTTGCTGCGAGAGAGCTATTTTCGCCCCGAAATTCGTTTTCTCGCTCCAACCATTCTCTCTTATAGCCTGCAGATCCTGAGCTATCATGTACTAGGACAGTGAGGACTCGGCCGCCCATCCTAAATCAGGCGTCCTCAAAAAACTGAGTACTGGAACTATTTTTGAAGGAAATTACCATTGGATGTCACTCCCAAGGGCGTAATTCACCAAAACCCATCATGGTCGGAGTCAACCTGCTCGTTCTTCTCCTAAGAAAAAGATGAACGGTGAAATGTGGGCTTCTTAAGAACCCGCCTACGCATCCAGGAAACATGGTCCTCGGATAACCTGAGTACCCGAATAGGTCTTGCGAGCAGCACCGTCAATTTGCTGCGAGAGAGCTATTTTCGCCCCAAAATTCGTTTTCTCGCTCAAACCATTCAGTCTTTTGCCCTGCAGATCCTGAGCTGTCATGTGGTACGACCATGAGGACCCGGCCGCCCATCCTAAATCAGGGGCCCTCAAATAAACTGAGTACTAGCACTATTTTTAAAGGAAATTACCATTAGATGTCACTCCCAAGGGCGTAATTCACCAAAACCCTTCATGGTCGGCGTCAACCTGCTCGTTCTTCTCCTAAAAAAAAGTTGAACGGTGAAATGTGGGCTCTAGAGAACCCGCCTATGCATCCAAGAAACATGGTCCTCGGATAACCTGAGTACCCGAATAGGTCTTACGAGCTGCACCGTCGATTTGCAGCGAGAGAGCTATTTTCGCCCCGAAATTCGTTTTCTCGCTGAAATCATTCGCTCTTATGCCCTGTAGATCCTAAGATGTCATGTGCTAGAACCATGAGGACCCGGCTACCCATCCTAAATTAGGGGCTCTCAAAAAAACTGAGTACTAGAACTATTTTTGAAGGAAATTACCATTAGATGTCACTCCCAAGGGCGTAATTCACTAAAACCCTTCATGGTCGGCGTCAACCTGCTCGTTCTTCTCCAAAGAAAAAGTTGAATGGTGAAATGTGGGCTTCTTAAGAACCCGCCTACGCATCCAGGAAACATGGTCCTCGGATAACCTGAGTACCCGAATAGGTCTTGCGAGCCGCACCGTCAATTTGCTGCGAGAGAGCTATTTTCGCCATAAAATTCATTTTCTCGCTCAATCCATTCACTCTTATGCCCTGCAGATCCTGAGCTGTCATGTGCTGGGACCATGAGGACTCGGCTCCCGACCCTAAATCAGGGGCCCTCAAAAAAACTGAGTACTGGAACTATTTTTGAAGGAAATTACCGTTAGATGTCACTCCCAAGGGCCTAATTTACGAAAACCCTTCATGGTCGGCGTCAACCTGTTCGTTCTTCTTCTGAGAAAAAGTTGAACAGTGAAATGTGGGCTTCTTAAGAACCCGCCTACACATCCAGGAAACATGGTCCTCGGATAACCTGAGTACCCGAATAGGTCTTACGAGCCGCACCATCAATTTGCTGCGACAGAGCTATTTTTGCCCCGAAATTCGTTTTCTCGCTCAAACCATTCGGTCTTGTGCCCTGCAAATCCTGAGCTGTCATGTGGTAGGACCATGAGGACCCGGCCGCCCATCCTAAATCAGGGGCCCTCAAATAAACTGAGTACTAGCACTATTTTTAAAGGAAATTACCATTAGATGTCACTCCCAAGGGCGTAATTCACCAATACCCTTCATGGTCGGCGTCAACCTGCTCGTTCTTCTCCTAAAAAAAAGTTGAACGGTGAAATGTGGGCTCTTGAGAACCCGCCTATGCATCCAAGAAACATGGTCCTCGGATAACCTGAGTACCCGAATAGGTCGTACGAGTTGCATCGTCGATTTGCAGCGAGGGAGCTATTTTCGCCCCGAAATTCATTTTCTCACTGAAATCATTCGCTCTTATGCCCTGTAGATCCTAAGCTGTCATGTGCTAGGACCATGAGGACTCGGCTACCGACATTAAATTAGGGGGCCCTCAAAAAAACTGAGTACTGGAACTATTTTCGAAGGAAATTACCGTTAGATGTCCCTCCCAAGGGCCCAATTTACGAAAACCCTTCATGGTCGGTGTTAACCTGTTCGTTCTTCTGCTGAGAAAAAGTTGAACAGTGAAATGTGGGCTTCTTAAGAACCCGCCTACGCATCCAGGAAACATGGTCCTCGGATAACCTGAGTACCCGAATAGGTCTTACGAACTGCACCGTCGATTTGTGCGAGAGAGCTATTTTCGCCCCGAAATTCGTTTTCTCGCTCAAACCATTCGCTCTTATGCCCTGCAGATCCTGAGCTGTCATGTGCTAGGACTATGAGGACCCGGCTGCCCATCCTAAATCAGTGGCTCTCAAAAAAACTGAGTACTAGAACAATTTTTCAATCAAATTACCATTTCATGTCACTCCCAAGGGCGTAATTCACCAAAACCCTTCATGGTCGGCATCAACCTGCTCGTTCTTCTCCTAAGAAAAAGTTGAATGGTGAAATGTTGGCTTCTTAAGAACCCACCTACACATCCAGGAAACATGGTCCTCGGATAACCTGAGTACTCGAATAGGTTTTACGAGCCGCACCGTCAATTTGCTGCATGAGAGCTATTTTCGCCCCAAAATTCGTTTTCTCGCTCAAACCGTTCGCTCTTATGCCCTGCAGATCCTGAGCTGTCATGTGCTTGGATCATGTGGACCCAGCTGCCTACCCTAATTCAGGGGCTCTCAAAAAAACTGAGTACTGGAAATATTTTTGAAGGAAATTACCATTAGATGTCACTCCCAAGGGCCTAATTCACAGAAACCCTTCATGGTCAGTGTTAACCTATTCGTTCTTCACATAAGAAAAAGTTGAACGGTGAATTGTGGGCTTCTTAAGAACCTGCCTATGCATCCAGGAAACATGGACCTCGGATAACCTGAGTACCCAAACAGGTCTTACGAGCCGCACCGATAATTTACAGCGAGAGAGCTATTTTCGCCCAAAAATTCGTTTTCTCGCTCAAACCATTCGCTCTTATGCCCCGTAAATCCTGAGCTATCATGTGCAGGGACCATGAGAACCCGGCTGACGACCCTAAATCAGGGGCTCTCAAATATACTGAGTACTGGAACAATTTTTGAAGGAAATTACCGTAAGATGTCACTCCCAAGGGCCTAATTCACCAAAACCCTTCATGATCGGTGTTAATTTGTTCGTTCTTCTCCTAAGAAAAACTTGAATGGTGAAATGTGGGCTTCTTAAGAACCTGCCTATGCATCCAGGAAACATGGTCCTCGGATAACCTGAGTACCCGAATAGGTCTTACGAGCCGCACCATCAATTTGCTGCGAGAGAGCTATTTTCGCCCCAAAATTCTTTTTCTCGCTCAAACCGTTCACTCTTACGACCTGCAGATCCTGAGCTATCATGTGCTGGGACCATGAGGACCCGGGTGCCAACCCTAAATCAAGGGCCCTCAAAAAAACTGAGTACTGGAACAATTTTTGAACGAAATTACCGTAAGATGTCACTCCCAAGGGCCTAATTCACCAAAACCCTACATAGTCGGTGTTAACCTGTTCATTCTTCTACTAAGAAAAAGTTGAACAGTGAAATGTGGGCTTCTTAAGAACCTGCCTATGCATCCAGGAAACATGGTCCTCGGATAACCTGAGTACCCAAACAGGTCTTACGAGCCGCACCATCAATTTACAGCGAGAGAGCTATTTTCGCCCAAAAATTTGTTTTCTCGCTCAAACCATTCGCTCTTATGCCCTGCAGATCCTGAGCTGTCATGTGCTGGGACCATGAGGACCCGGCTGCCCACCCTAAATCAGGGGCCCTCAAAAAACTGAGTACTGGAACTATTTTTGTAGGAAATTACCATTAGATGCCACTCCCAAGGGCTTAATTCACCAAAACCCTTCATGGTCGTCGTCAACCTGCTAATTCTTCTCCTGAGAAAAAGTTGAACAATGAAATGTGGGCTTCTTAAGAACCCGCCTACGCATCCAGGAAACATGGTCCTCGGATAACCTGAGTACCCGAATAGGTCTTACGAACCGCACCGTCGATTTGTGCGAGAGAGCTATTTTCGCCCCGAAATTCGTTTTCTCGCTCAAACCATTCGCTCTTATGCCCTGCAGATCCTGAGCTGTCATGTGCTAGGACTATGAGGACACGGCTGCCCATCCTAAATCAGTGGCTCTCAAAAAAACTGAGTACTAGAACAATTTTTCAATCAAATTACCATTTCATGTCACTCCCAAGGGCGTAATTCACCAAAACCCTTCATGGTCGGCATCAACCTGCTCGTTCTTCTCCTAAGAAAAAGTTGAATGGTGAAATGTTGGCTTCTTAAGAACCCACCTACACATCCAGGAAACATGGTCCTCGGATAACCTGAGTACTCGAATAGGTTTTACGAGCCGCACCGTCAATTTGCTGCATGAGAGCTATTTTCGCCCCAAAATTCGTTTTCTCGCTCAAACCGTTCGCTCTTATGCCCTGCAGATCCTGAGCTGTCATGTGCTTGGATCATGTGGACCCAGCTGCCTACCCTAATTCAGGGGCTCTCAAAAAAACTGAGTACTGGAAATATTTTTGAAGGAAATTACCATTAGATGTCACTCCCAAGGGCCTAATTCACAGAAACCCTTCATGGTCAGTGTTAACCTATTCGTTCTTCACATAAGAAAAAGTTGAACGGTGAAATGTGGGCTTCTTAAGAACCTGCCTACGCATCCAGGAAACATGGTCCTTGGACAACCTGAGTACCCGAATAGGTTTTACGAGCCGCACCGCCAATTTGCTGCGTAAGAGCTATTTTCGCCATAAAATTCATTTTCTCGCTCAATCCATTCACTCTTATGCCCTGCAGATCCTGAGCTGTCATGTGCTGGGACCATGAGGACTCGGCTCCCGACCCTAAATCAGGGGCCCTCAAAAAAACTGAGTACTGGAACTATTTTTGAAGGAAATTACCGTTAGATGTCACTCCCAAGGGCCTAATTTACGAAAACCCTTCATGGTCGGCGTCAACCTGTTCGTTCTTCTTCTGAGAAAAAGTTGAACAGTGAAATGTGGGCTTCTTAAGAACCCGCCTACACATCCAGGAAACATGGTCCTCGGATAACCTGAGTACCCGAATAGGTCTTACGAGCCGCACCATCAATTTGCTGCGACAGAGCTATTTTTGCCCCGAAATTCGTTTTCTCGCTCAAACCATTCGGTCTTGTGCCCTGCAAATCCTGAGCTGTCATGTGGTAGGACCATGAGGACCCGGCCGCCCATCCTAAATCAGGGGCCCTCAAATAAACTGAGTACTAGCACTATTTTTAAAGGAAATTACCATTAGATGTCACTCCCAAGGGCGTAATTCACCAATACCCTTCATGGTCGGCGTCAACCTGCTCGTTCTTCTCCTAAAAAAAAGTTGAACGGTGAAATGTGGGCTCTTGAGAACCCGCCTATGCATCCAAGAAACATGGTCCTCGGATAACCTGAGTACCCGAATAGGTCGTACGAGTTGCATCGTCGATTTGCAGCGAGGGAGCTATTTTCGCCCCGAAATTCATTTTCTCGCTGAAATCATTCGCTCTTATGCCCTGTAGATCCTAAGCTGTCATGTGCTAGGACCATGAGGACTCGGCTACCGACATTAAATTAGGGGGCCCTCAAAAAAACTGAGTACTGGAACTATTTTCGAAGGAAATTACCGTTAGATGTCCCTCCCAAGGGCCCAATTTACGAAAACCCTTCATGGTCGGTGTTAACCTGTTCGTTCTTCTGCTGAGAAAAAGTTGAACAGTGAAATGTGGGCTTCTTAAGAACCCGCCTACGCATCCAGGAAACATGGTCCTCGGATAACCTGAGTACCCGAATAGGTCTTACGAACTGCACCGTCGATTTGTGCGAGAGAGCTATTTTCGCCCCGAAATTCGTTTTCTCGCTCAAACCATTCGCTCTTATGCCCTGCAGATCCTGAGCTGTCATGTGCTAGGACTATGAGGACCCGGCTGCCCATCCTAAATCAGTGGCTCTCAAAAAAACTGAGTACTAGAACAATTTTTCAATCAAATTACCATTTCATGTCACTCCCAAGGGCGTAATTCACCAAAACCCTTCATGGTCGGCATCAACCTGCTCGTTCTTCTCCTAAGAAAAAGTTGAATGGTGAAATGTTGGCTTCTTAAGAACCCACCTACACATCCAGGAAACATGGTCCTCGGATAACCTGAGTACTCGAATAGGTTTTACGAGCCGCACCGTCAATTTGCTGCATGAGAGCTATTTTCGCCCCAAAATTCGTTTTCTCGCTCAAACCGTTCGCTCTTATGCCCTGCAGATCCTGAGCTGTCATGTGCTTGGATCATGTGGACCCAGCTGCCTACCCTAATTCAGGGGCTCTCAAAAAAACTGAGTACTGGAAATATTTTTGAAGGAAATTACCATTAGATGTCACTCCCAAGGGCCTAATTCACAGAAACCCTTCATGGTCAGTGTTAACCTATTCGTTCTTCACATAAGAAAAAGTTGAACGGTGAATTGTGGGCTTCTTAAGAACCTGCCTATGCATCCAGGAAACATGGACCTCGGATAACCTGAGTACCCAAACAGGTCTTACGAGCCGCACCGATAATTTACAGCGAGAGAGCTATTTTCGCCCAAAAATTCGTTTTCTCGCTCAAACCATTCGCTCTTATGCCCCGTAAATCCTGAGCTATCATGTGCAGGGACCATGAGAACCCGGCTGATGACCCTAAATCAGGGGCTCTCAAATATACTGAGTACTGGAACAATTTTTGAAGGAAATTACCGTAAGATGTCACTCCCAAGGGCCTAATTCACCAAAACCCTTCATGATCGGTGTTAATTTGTTCGTTCTTCTCCTAAGAAAAACTTGAATGGTGAAATGTGGGCTTCTTAAGAACCTGCCTATGCATCCAGGAAACATGGTCCTCGGATAACCTGAGTACCCGAATAGGTCTTACGAGCCGCACCGTCAATTTGCTGCGAGAGAGCTATTTTCGCCCCAAAATTCTTTTTCTCGCTCAAACCATTCACTCTTACGACCTGCAGATCCTGAGCTATCATGTGCTGGGACCATGAGGACCCGGGTGCCAACCCTAAATCAAGGGCCCTCAAAAAAACTGAGTACTGGAACAATTTTTGAACGAAATTACCGTAAGATGTCACTCCCAAGGGCCTAATTCACCAAAACCCTACATAGTCGGTGTTAACCTGTTCATTCTTCTACTAAGAAAAAGTTGAACAGTGAAATGTGGGCTTCTTAAGAACCTGCCTATGCATCCAGGAAACATGGTCCTCGGATAACCTGAGTACCCAAACAGGTCTTACGAGCCGCACCGTCAATTTACAGCGAGAGAGCTATTTTCGCCCAAAAATTTGTTTTCTCGCTCAAACCATTCGCTCTTATGCCCTGCAGATCCTGAGCTGTCATGTGCTGGGACCATGAGGACCCGGCTGCCCACCCTAAATCAGGGGCCCTCAAAAAACTGAGTACTGGAACTATTTTTGTAGGAAATTACCATTAGATGCCACTCCCAAGGGCTTAATTCACCAAAACCCTTCATGGTCGTCGTCAACCTGCTAATTCTTCTCCTGAGAAAAAGTTGAACAATGAAATGTGGGCTTCTTAAGAACCCGCCTACGCATCCAGGAAACATGGTCCTCGGATAACCTGAGTACCCGAATAGGTCTTACGAACCGCACCGTCGATTTGTGCGAGAGAGCTATTTTCGCCCCGAAATTCGTTTTCTCGCTCAAACCATTCGCTCTTATGCCCTGCAGATCCTGAGCTGTCATGTGCTAGGACTATGAGGACACGGCTGCCCATCCTAAATCAGTGGCTCTCAAAAAAACTGAGTACTAGAACAATTTTTCAATCAAATTACCATTTCATGTCACTCCCAAGGGCGTAATTCACCAAAACCCTTCATGGTCGGCATCAACCTGCTCGTTCTTCTCCTAAGAAAAAGTTGAATGGTGAAATGTTGGCTTCTTAAGAACCCACCTACACATCCAGGAAACATGGTCCTCGGATAACCTGAGTACTCGAATAGGTTTTACGAGCCGCACCGTCAATTTGCTGCATGAGAGCTATTTTCGCCCCAAAATTCGTTTTCTCGCTCAAACCGTTCGCTCTTATGCCCTGCAGATCCTGAGCTGTCATGTGCTTGGATCATGTGGACCCAGCTGCCTACCCTAATTCAGGGGCTCTCAAAAAAACTGAGTACTGGAAATATTTTTGAAGGAAATTACCATTAGATGTCACTCCCAAGGGCCTAATTCACAGAAACCCTTCATGGTCAGTGTTAACCTATTCGTTCTTCACATAAGAAAAAGTTGAACGGTGAAATGTGGGCTTCTTAAGAACCTGCCTACGCATCCAGGAAACATGGTCCTTGGACAACCTGAGTACCCGAATAGGTTTTACGAGCCGCACCGCCAATTTGCTGCGTAAGAGCTATTTTCGCCCCAAAATTCGTTTTCTCGCTCAAACCGTTCGCTCTTATGCCCTGCAGATACTGAGCTATCATGTGCTAGGATCATGAGGACCCGGCTTCCTACCCTAATTCAGGGGCCCTCAAAAAAACTGAGTACTAGAACTATTTTTGAATGAAATTACCATTACGTGTCACTCCCAAGGGCCTAATTTGCCAAAACCCTTAATGGTCGGTGTTAACCTGTTCGTTCTTCTTCTAAGAAAAAGTTGAACGGTGAAATGTGGGCTAATAAGAACCCGCCTACGCATCAAAGAAACATGGTCCTCGGATAACTTGAATACCCGAATATGTCTTACGAGCCGCACCGTCAATTTGTTGCGAGAGAGCTATTTTCGCCCCGAAATTCGTTTTCTCGCTCAAACCATTCGCTCTTATGCCCTACAGATCCTGAGCTATCATGTGCTAGGACCATAAGCACCCGGCTACCCATCCTAAATCAGGGACCTTCAAAAAAACTGAGTACTGGAACTATTTTTGAAGCAAATTACCATTAGATGTCACTCCCATGGGCGTAATTCACCAACGCCCTTCATGGTCGGCATCAACCTGCTCGTTCTTCTCCTAATAAAAAGTTGGACGGTGAAATATGGGCTTCTTAAGAACCCACCTACACATCTAGGAAACATGGTCCTCAGAAAACCTGAGTCCCCGAATAGGTCTTACGAGCCGCGCCATCAATTTGCAGCGACAGAGCTATTTTCGGCCCAAAATTCGTTTTCTCGCTCAAACCATTCGCTCTTATGCCCCGCAGATCCTGAGCTATCATGTGCTGGTACCATGAGGACCTAGCTGCCGACCCTAAATCTGGGTTCATCAAAAAAACTGAGTACTGGAACAATTTTTGAAAGAAATTACCGTAAGATGTCGCTCCCAAGGGTCTAATTGACCAAAACCCTACATAGCCGGTGTTAACCTGTTCGTTCTTCTACTAAGAAAAAGTTGAACAGTGAATTGTGGGCTTCTTAAGAACCTGCCTATGCATCCAGGAAACATGGACCTCGGATAACCTGAGTACCCAAACAGGTCTTACGAGCCGCACCGATAATTTACAGCGAGAGAGCTATTTTCGCCCAAAAATTCGTTTTCTCGCTCAAACCATTCGCTCTTATGCCCCGTAAATCCTGAGCTATCATGTGCAGGGACCATGAGAACCCGGCTGACGACCCTAAATCAGGGGCTCTCAAATATACTGAGTACTGGAACAATTTTTGAAGGAAATTACCGTAAGATGTCACTCCCAAGGGCCTAATTCACCAAAACCCTTCATGATCGGTGTTAATTTGTTCGTTCTTCTCCTAAGAAAAACTTGAATGGTGAAATGTGGGCTTCTTAAGAACCTGCCTATGCATCCAGGAAACATGGTCCTCGGATAACCTGAGTACCCGAATAGGTCTTACGAGCCGCACCGTCAATTTGCTGCGAGAGAGCTATTTTCGCCCCAAAATTCTTTTTCTCGCTCAAACCATTCACTCTTACGACCTGCAGATCCTGAGCTATCATGTGCTGGGACCATGAGGACCCGGCTGCCCACCCTAAATCAAGGGCCCTCAAAAAAACTGAGTACTGGAACAATTTTTGAACGAAATTACTGTAAGATGTCACTCCCAAGGGCCTAATTCACCAAAACCCTACATAGTCGGTGTTAACCTGTTCATTCTTCTACTAAGAAAAAGTTGAACAGTGAAATGTGGGCTTCTTAAGAACCTACCTATGCATCCAGGAAACATGGTCCTCGGATAACCTGAGTACCCAAACAGGTCTTACGAGCCGCACCGTCAATTTACAGCGAGAGAGCTATTTTCGCCCAAAAATTTGTTTTCTCGCTCAAACCATTCGCTCTTATGCCCTGCAGATCCTGAGCTGTCATGTGCTGGGACCATGAGGACCCGGCTGCCCACCCTAAATCAGGGGCCCTCAAAAAACTGAGTACTGGAACTATTTTTGTAGGAAATTACCATTAGATGCCACTCCCAAGGGCTTAATTCACCAAAACCCTTCATGGTCGTCGTCAACCTGCTAATTCTTCTCCTAAGAAAAAGTTGAAAGGTGAAAGTTGGGCTTCTTAAGAACCCGCCTACGCACCTAGAAACATGGTCCTCGGATGACCTGAGTACCCGAATAGGTCTTACGAGCCGCACCATCAATTTGCAGCGAGAGAGCTATTTTCGGCCCAAAATTCGTTTTCTCGCTCAAACCGTTCGCTCTTATGCCCCGCAAATCCTGAGCTATCATGTGCTGGGACCATGAGAACCCGGCTATCGACCCTAAATCAGGGGCTCTCAAAAATACTGAGTACTGGAACAATTTTTGAAGGAAATTACCGTAAGATGTCACTCCCAAGGGCCTAATTCACCAAACCCTTCATGGTCGGTGTTAACTTGTTCATTCTTCTCCTAAGAAAAAGTTGAATGGTGAAATGTGGGCTTCTTAAGAACCCACCTACACATCCAGGAAACATGGTCCTCGGAAAACCTGAGTCCCCGAATAGGTCTTACGAGCCGCGCCATCAATTTGCAGCGACAGAGCTATTTTCGGCCCAAAATTCGTTTTCTCGCTCAAACCATTCGCTCTTATGCCCCGCAGATCCTGAGCTATCATGTGCTGGTACCATGAGGACCTAGCTGCCGACCCTAAATCTGGGTTCATAAAAAAACTGAGTACTGGAACAATTTTTGAACGAAATTACCGTAAGATGTCACTCCCAAGGGTCTAATTCACCAAAACCCTACATAGTCGGTGTTAACCTGTTCGTTCTTCGACTAAGAAAAAGTTGAATGGTGAATTGTGGGCTTCTTAAGAACCTGCCTATGCATCCAGGAAACATGGACCTTGGATAACCTGAGTACCCGAACAGGTCTTACGAGCCGCACCGATAATTTAAAGCGAGAGAGCTATTTTCGCCCAAAAATTCGTTTTCTCGCTCAAACCATTCGCTCTTATGCCCCGCAAATCCTGAGCTATCATGTGCAGGGACCATGAGAACCCGGCTGCCGACCCTAAATCAGGGGCTCTCAAAAATACTGAGTATTGGAACAATTTTTGAAGGAAATTACCATAAGATGTCACTCCCAAGGGCGTAATTCACCAAAACCCTTCATGGTCGGCGTCAACCTGCTCGTTCTTCTCGTAATAAAAAGTTGGACAGTGAAATATGGGCTTCTTAAGAACCCACCTACACATCCAGGAAACATGGTCCTCGGAAAACCTGAGTCCCTGAATAGGTCTTACGAGCCGCGCCATCAATTTGCAGCGACAGAGCTATTTTCGGCCCAAAATTCGTTTTCTCGCTCAAACCATTCGTTCTTATGCCCCGCAGATCCTGAGCTATCATGTGCTGGTACCATGAGGACCGAGCTGCCGACCCTAAATCTGGGTTCATCAAAAAAACTGAGTACTGGAACAATTTTTGAACGAAATTACCGTAAGATGTCACTCCCAAGGGTCTAATTCACCAAAACCCTACATAGTCGGTGTTAACCTGTTCGTTCTTCGACTAAGAAAAAGTTGAACGGTGAATTGTGGGCCTCTTAAGAACCTGCCTATGCATCCAGGAAACATGGACCTCGGATAACCTGAGTACCCGAACAGGTCTTACGAGCCGCACCGATAATTTACAGCGAGAGAGCTATTTTCGCCCAAAAATTCGTTTTCTCGCTCAAACCATTCGCTCTTATGCCCCGCAAATCCTGAGCTATCATGTGCTAGGACCATGAGGACTCGGCTACCCATCCTAAATTAGGGGCTCTCAAAAAAACTGAGTACTAGAACTATTTTTGAAGGAAATTACCATTAGATGTCACTCCCAAGGGCGTAATTAACTAAAACCCTTCATGGTCGGCGTCAACCTGCTCGTTCTTCTCCAAAGAAAAAGTTGAATGGTGAAATGTGGGCTTCTTAAGAACCCGCCTACGCATCCAGGAAACATGGTCCTCGGATAACCTGAGTACCCGAATAGGTCTTGCGAGCCGCACCGTCAATTTGCTGCGAGAGAGCTATTTTCGCCATAAAATTCATTTTCTCGCTAAAGCCATTCACTCTTATGCCCTGCAGATCCTGAGCTGTCATGTGCTGGGACCATGAGGACTCGGCTACCGACATTAAATTAGGGGCCCTCAAAAAAACTGAGTACTGGAACTATTTTTGAAGGAAATTACCGTTAGATGTCACTCCCAAGGGCCCAATTTACGAAAACCCTTCATGGTCGGTGTTAACCTGTTCGTTCTTCTGCTGAGAAAAAGTTGAACAGTGAAATGTGGGCTTCTTAAGAACCCGCCTACGCATCCAGGAAACATGGTCCTCGGATAACCTGAGTACCCGAATAGGTCTTACGAGCCGCACTGTCGATTTGATGCGAGAGAGCTATTTTCGCCCCGAAATTCGTTTTCTCGCTCAAACCATTCGCTCTTATGCCCTACAGATCCTGAGCTGTCATGTGCTAGGACTATGAGGACCCGGCTACCCATCCTAAATCAGGGGCTCTCAAAAAAACTGAGTACTAGAACAATTTTTGAATGAAATTACCATTTCATGTCACTCCCAAGGGCGTAATTCACCAAAACCCTTCATGGTCGGCGTCAACCTGCTCGTTCTTCTCCTAAGAAAAAGTTGAACGGTGAAATGTGGGCTTCTTAAGAACCCGCCTACACATCCAGGAAACATGGTCCTCGGATAACCTGAGTACTCGAATAGGTTTTACGAGCCGCACCGTCAATTTGTTGCGTGAGAGCTATTTTCGCCCCAAAATTTGTTTTCTCGCTCAAACCGTTCGCTCTTATGCCCTGCAGATCCTGAGCTGTCATGTGCTAGGATCATGTGGACCCAGCTGCCTACCCTAATTCAGGGGCTCTCAAAAAAACTGAGTACTGGAAATATTTTTGAAGGAAATTACCATTAGATGTCACTCCCAAGGGCCTAATTCACGAAAACCCTTCATGGTCGGTGTTAACCTATTCGTTCTTCACCTAAGAAAAAGTTGAACGGTGAAATGTGGGCTTCTTAAGAACCTGCCTACGCATCCAGGAAACATGGTCCTTGGACAACCTGAGTACCCGAATAGGTTTTACGAGCCGCACCGCCAATTTGCTGCGTGAGAGCTATTTTCGCCCCAAAATTCGTTTTCTCGCTCAAACCGTTCGCTCTTATGCCCTGCATATACTGAGATGTCATGTCCTGGGATCATGAGGACCCGGCTTCCTACCCTAATTCAGGGGCCCTCAAAAAAACTGAGTACTAGAACTATTTTTGAATGAAATTACCATTACGTGTCACTCCCAAGGGCCTAATTTGCCAAAACCCTTAATGGTCGGTGTTAACCTGTTCGTTCTTCTTCTAAGAAAAAGTTGAACGGTGAAATGTGGGCTAATAAGAACCCACCTACGCATCAAAGAAACATGGTCCTCGGATAACTTGAATACCCGAATATGTCTTACGAGCCGCACCGTCAATTTGCTGCGAGAGAGCTATTTTCGCCCCGAAATTCATTTTCTCGCTCAAACCATTCGCTCTTATGCCCTACAGATCCTGAGCTGTCATGTGCTAGGACCATAAGGACCCAGCTACCCATCCTAAATCAGGGGCCTTCAAAAAAACTGAGTACTGGAACTATTTTTGAAGCAAATTACCATTAGATGTCACTCCCAAGGGCGTAATTCACCAACACCCTTCATGGTCGGCATCAACCTGCTCGTTCTTCTCCTAATAAAAAGTTGGACGGTGAAATATGGGCTTCTTAAGAACCCACCTACACATCCAGGAAACATGGTCCTCGGAAAACCTGAGTCCCCGAATAGGTCTTACGAGCCGCGCCATTAATTTGCAGCGACAGAGCTATTTTCGGCCCAAAATTCGTTTTCTCGCTCAAACCATTCGCTCTTATGCCCCGCAGATCCTGAGCTATCATGTGCTAGTACCATGCGGACCTAGCTGCCGACCCTAAATCTGGGTTCATCAAAAAACTGAGTACTGGAACAATTTTTGAACGAAATTACTGTAAGATGTCACTCCCAAGGGTCTAATTCACCAAAACCCTACATAGTCGGTGTTAACCTGTTCGTTCTTCTACTAAGAAAAAGTTGAACGGTGAATTGTGGGCTTCTTAAGAACCTGCCTATGCATCTAGGAAACATGGACCTCGGATAACCTGAGTACCCGAACAGGTCTTACGAGCCGCACCGATAACTTACAGCGAGAGAGCTATTTTCGCCCAAAAATTCGTTTTCTCGCTCAAACCATTCGCTCTTATGCCCCGCAAATCCTGAGCTATCATGTGCAGGGACCATGAGAACCCGGCTGCCGACCCTAAATCAGGGGCTCTGAAAAATACTGAGTACTGGAACAATTTTTGAAGGAAATTACCGTAAGATGTCACTCCCAAGGGCCTAATTCACCAAAACCCTTCATGATCGGTGTTAATTTGTTCGTTCTTCTCCTAAGAAAAACTTGAATGGTGAAATGTGGGCTTCTTAAGAACCTGCCTATGCATCCAGGAAACATGGTCCTCGGATAACCTGAGTACCCGAATAGGTCTTACGAGCCGCACCATCAATTTGCTGCGAGAGAGCTATTTTCGCCCCAAAATTCTTTTTCTCGCTCAAACCATTCACTCTTACGACCTGCAGATCCTGAGCTATCATGTGCTGGGACCATGAGGACCAGGCTGCCCACCCTAAATCAAGGGCCCTCAAAAAAACTGAGTACTGGAACAATTTTTGAACGAAATTACCGTAAGATGTCACTCCCAAGGGCCTAATTCACCAAAACCCTACATAGTCGGTGTTAACCTGTTCATTCTTCTACTAAGAAAAAGTTGAACAGTGAAATGTGGGCTTCTTAAGAACCTGCCTATGCATCCAGGAAACATGGTCCTCGGATAACCTGAGTACCCGAACAGTTCTTACGAGCCGCACCGTCAATTTACAGCGAGAGAGCTATTTTCGCCCAAAAATTCGTTTTCTCGCTCAAACCATTCGCTCTTATGCCCTGCAGATCCTGAGCTGTCATGTGCTGGGACCATGAGGACCCGGCTGCCCACCCTAAACTAGGGGCCCTCAAAAAACTGAGTTCTGGAACTATTTTTGTAGGAAATTACCATTAGATGCCACTCCCAAGGGCTTAATTCACCAAAACCCTTCAAGGTCGTTGCCAACCTGCTCGTTCTTCTCCTAAGAAAAAGTTGAAAGGTGAAAGTTGGGCTTCTTAAGAACCCGCCTACGCATCTAGGAAACATGGTCCTCGGATGACCTGAGTACCCGAATAGGTCTTACGAGCCGCACCATCAATTTGCAGCGAGAGAGCTATTTTCGGCCCAAAATTCGTTTTCTCGCTCAAACCGTTCGCTCTTATGCCCCGCAAATCCTGAGCTATCATGTGCTGGGACCATGAGAACCCGGCTGTCGACCCTAAATCAGGGGCTCTCAAAAATACTGAGTACTGGAACAATTTTTGAAGGAAATTACCGTAAGATGTCACTCCCAAGGGCCTAATTCACCAAAACCCTTCATGGTCGGTGTTAACTTGTTCGTTCTTCTCCTAAGAAAAAGTTGAATGGTGAAATGTGGGCTTCTTAAGAACCCACCTACGCATCCAGGAAATATGGTCCTCGGATAACCTGAGTACCCGAATAGGTCTTACGAGCCGTCGGATAACCTGAGTACCCGAATAGGTCTTACGAGCCGCACCGTCAATTTGCTGCGAGAGAGCTATTTTCGCCCCAAAATTCTATTTCTCGCTCAAACCATTCACTCTTACGACCTGCAGATCCTGAGCTATCATGTGCTGGGACCATGAGGACTCGGCTGCCCACCCTAAATCAGGGGCCCTCAAAAAAACTGAGTACTGGAACTATTTTTGAAGGAAATTACCGTTAGATGTCACTCCCAAGGGCCTAATTCACCAAAACCCTTCATGGTCGGTGTTAACCTGTTCGTTCTTCTCCTAAGAAAAAGTTGAACGGTGAAATGTGGGCTTCTTAAGAACATGCCTACGCATCCAGAAAACATGGTCCTCGGATAACCTGAGTACCTGAATAGGTCTTACGAGCCGCACCGTCAATTTGCAGCGAGAGAGCTATTTTCACCCCAAAATTCGTTTTCTCGCTCAAACCATTCGCTCTTATGCCCTGCAGATCCTGAGCTGTCATGTACTGGGACCATGAGGACCCGACTGCCCACCCTAAATCAGGGCCCTCAAAAAAACTGAGTACTGGAACTATTTTTTAAGGAAATTACCATTAGATGCCACTCCGAAGGGCTTAATTCACCAAAACCCTTCATGGTCGTCGTCAACCTGCTCGTTCTTCTCCTAAGAAAAAGTTGAACGGTGAAAGTTGGGCTTCTTAAGAACCCGCCTACGCATCCAGGAAACATGGTCCTCGGATGACCTGAGTAACCGAATAGGTCTTACGAGCCGCACCATCAATTTGCAGCGAGAGAGCTATTTTCGGCCCAAAATTCGTTTTCTCGCTCTAACCGTTTGCTCTTATGCCCCGCAGATGCTAAGCTATCATGTGCTGGGACCATGAGGACCCGGCTACCGACCCTAAATCAGGGGCGCAGAAAAAAGGGGCCTGATCGAAGAAGACACCACACTTTATGATTGCCTTATATAAGCCACATTGTATCAGATGACGTCCTCACTACGAAGGCTATTTGCAACATTTTTGGTATTCTATGAGCCAAGTGATGTGTGCGGGCTATTGCAGAAACATCTAGATGCAATGTTAGAGGACTACCGGCTCAACTGTCCTTCCCCCACGGCCGTGGAACAAATGGTGCTGATTGACCTTAGAAATATGTTGCAATCGATGGGGAAGGACATAAAATCATCCCCACTACCAGATATCGACGACACCTATGACACAGCAAGCGGTATCCCATGTGACATATTTGAGGAGGCAAGCATAGTTCCCAGTGCGGATGATGTGGCATTGTCCGAGTCCTTGAACAGCGAGCAGAGGGCTACATATGATAGGATCATGTCCGCAATTGACACGGACGAAGGCGGCTTGTTCTTTGTGGATGGACCTGGCGGTAATAGGAAGACTTTTCTTTACAGGGCCTTGCTCGCTAGAATACGCAGTGAGAACAAACTTGCTGTGGCGACAGCTACATCTGTTGTTGCCGCCTCCATCATGCCTGGTGGAAGAACCACCCACTCACGCTTCAAAATATCACTTACTATTGAGGATGGTGGATATTGTAGCTTCACGAAACAAAGTGGTACCACCAAGCTGCTGCGGAGAACATCTCCTATAATTTGGGATCAGGATACTATGACAAAGAGGCAAGCAGTGGAGACTCTTGACAAAAGCTTGAGAGATATAATGGATCGGTCTGAGTTGCCATTTTGTGGGAAGACTGTTGGTTTCAGTGGAGATTTCAAGCAAGTCCTCCCTGTTGTCCGGAAGGGGTCAAGGCTCAAATAGTCGATGCTTCACTGCGGAGGTCGTACCTTTGGGATTCGATGCGGTCTTTTAATTATTCTACTGTATGAAAATCTTATCATGTTGCTTCCTATAATTAGCAGATGTATACAAGTCCTTTTCTGTCGTACCACGAAAGTGTTTCTATGCCATGTAAAAACTTATCAAAGAAATCACATGCGCCGGTGTGCTTAGTGCGGAACGGCGAGCGATGATTGCAGGAGCAATGTGTGCGACGCAAATCTTATTTTGGCGATCTACAGCTTTCAAGAATGGTCACTTTGTTAGGCGGAATTTATTTGAAGAGTCGTTGTTAATAACTAGTTGCAGCTTGTATATGATGAATGTTCTTATTTGTTCATAGATTTATATCGTTAAGTGTTTGATTTTTTGAGCTCTCGTAGCAACGCACGGACATTTAACTAGTCATACACAAATAAATAGTGAGGAGGTCCCTTGCTACCAATTTACACAAACGTACGCGTACCCGCAACGAGAGAGAATACAGGCAGGCATGCCGTTGTTGGCAGGAGGGGAGGCCTGCGCGAGCATGGAGGTGGACGCAAGTGGTCGTCGGAGCGGCAGCGGCGGCGATGGGAGGAGGAAGCGTGGCGTCGGTGGGCGGTGCTGGTGGCATGGTGTCGATCCAGGCGCTGACGGGGACCAACTTCGACTTCTCGGCCTACTCGTCGGCGCTGAAATCCTCCCTAGGTATCTCGCAGGAGGCGCTCAACTACCTGGCGACGGCATCGGACCTGGGTGAAAGTGATCGGGTGCTCCAGCCTAAGAGGGGGAGGGGGGTGAATTAGATACTCTAAAAACTTAGACCTATGGCTCCAACTAGTTTGCACAAAACTTAAACTCAAACAAGCTATCTAGATGTGCAACTATAGTTGTTCTAGTGTGAAACTCCTATCCCAAAAGAGTTTAGCAACCTATAGCATTTCCTATTCAAGAAACTACTCTATGAAAGTAAAGGCATACAAATTGCTAGTATGAAATGCGGAAGCTTAATGAGCGGGATAGGAGATAGCAAACTCTTGACGCGGGTGTTTATCCCGTGGTTCGGTTAGCCACAAAGGCACACCTACATCCACGTTGTTGTCGCACTCACTAAGAGTATTGCTACTCGGCCACCAAGTCTCTTCAGTGAACACAATCACGGTCACCTTGCCCCCGGGTTCCACTAAGGAGCTTCTCCACAAAGGATGGGGGTCTCCACGTCCCCCGCACAAAGTGTCGTCGCCGCTCCACAACAAGTCGGAGGGTCGATGACGTTGCCGGCGAGCTTCAAAGCTCCAAGGTGCCGGCGCACCAAGTTCTTGTTTTGGTTCACTAGAGAACCACAGCACAAAGGCTCAAGGCCTTGCAAACTCACTCACTAAGAGCTATTCCTTTACACAACACTTTCAAAGTGTGCTAAGGGCTAAGGATATGAACACTAAGCTCTTGGAAGGCTTATAGTGGTTTTTGGGTGTGTATGTGACTTCCTTGGACTCCAGCAAGCTTCAAATGGCCGGGGTGAGGCGTATATATAGGCCACCAAGTCTTGTAGCCGTTGCTCCAACGGTCAGCAGAAAATCTGCATATCACCGGATGAACTGATGTCTCTGCCTGGGGTAGCGTC
This sequence comes from Panicum virgatum, assembly GCF_016808335.1. NCBI lineage: Eukaryota > Viridiplantae > Streptophyta > Magnoliopsida > Poales > Poaceae > Panicum > Panicum virgatum. The sequence continues at coordinate 15,944,324 of NC_053150.1, read as the reverse complement.
GGTTCATCCGGTCACTCTCAGACCCGAAGTAGCCGTTGAGCTTCTGTCAGCTGACACAGTGACCACCGGTTCATCCGATGCTTAGCCGTCGGTTAAACCGGTCACTCACAGCACTCAACACTTCTGCTGACGTCATTACACCGATGGTATGCACCGATGCATCACCGGTTCAACCGGTGCTGAAGGATCTTCTCCTGGGCGCTTGACATCGTCTCTGGAACAAGGTATGTCCAATGCACCGATGCCTTTCATGGATCCGTCGGTTCAACCGGTGCCTCACAGACTTGCATCAAAAGCCAGGCCATCGGATCATCCGGCAACCATCGGATGCACCGATGCCTATAGCATCGGTTCTTCGGGTGCTACTGACCGAAGAGCTTGAACCCCCGTAGGGGCGGCCCTTCGGGTCTTACTACGTCTATCTTTTCTTTCTCTTTGTCATCACTTGAACCTATAAACCTGAGAATGGTCATCTTAACAATCATATTAGTCCAAGTATTGTGTTGTCATTTGATCACTAAAATCACTCGAAATGGCATGAATGGTGTCATGTTCCTTTCACTGGGCAAGGCCCTGGGGTGGTTGTCGGGCCTTGCACTGCTCCACATGCCGCTGCACGTCGTGTTGCTCGTGTCGGCGGCGCTGGGCTCGCCGCTTACGGCGTGCAGTACTGCTGCCTCGTCTTCCTCAACCCCGCTTCGTCCGTCGCCATCCCCTATCCTCTGGTATGTATGAGTACGATCCACATTCCAACAAGGTCCATCGATCAATTGAAGTAGCTAGTAGATTATCTCCATCCATCGACGATTATCAATTGATGATGATTCCGATGCGACGTTTATGGGGGAAGAAGCTGCCCCGGGCGTTTAATTTGCAGAGTATCAACCTGCTGGCTGCTAATTAATTAAATTAATTTGCAGAGTATCAACCTGCTGGCTGTCCAAATTTGAGGTGCATACAAGTTCGAACATGTTATGAGGTATTCAAATATCAAAGTTTGACTTGAAATATATGAAACTATGTGAGAGAGGTATCCATTTGTGAACAATGTATAGTGACATACTATTAGAATGACTTGATTTTTTTATGGGAAGCTAAAAGACCAAAAATATGTTGTCATATCAATTTATAGAATTGTTTTACTAGATTTGGATATTACTGTAATTATTGTATGGTAATTCGGAAAAAGAAGTTTGAATTATCTCTAGAAGACAATTGAATTTTTCATCCATCTTCGAGACAAGAGACACAATGGAACATATGAGCCTAAATATAATTTATTTGCAATTTTTTGTATTTTTTTGGGGTAGGGGTACACATAGTTCAAATTGTAATTACTTTCAATAAACATGCAGAAATTCATTTAAACCATGAAAAATAGTAAATAAGTTTGAAAATTATCAAAACTTCTACAAGACAATTGATATGTAGTCTATTATATTCAGAAAATATCTTAGTGTATAGAAGATAATTATTTTTATATGTTACTTCACTATGGTACAATAAAATGGGAAAATAAAGAAAAATGTTAAATGGGCCGAAACAGTAGCTAGGGATGTCTTCATCAAAGCCCAACTTCTCCCGACCGTCCATCTCCGATCCAACGACTCAAATCGATCCGTAGTTGTATAAATAGCCAAGCAAACCCTAGGTCAGCCTCCCTCACATCCCTCTTCAGATTCTGCCGCCCGCCCGCCCGCCCGCCCGCCCCTCAGCATCCGCTGCACCCCGCTGCCGCCCCTCCGCATCCGCCGCATCCCGCCGCCGCCCCTCCTTCCTAGCTGCTTGCAAGGGGCCGAGGGTGCAAGGGCGCCACACGCCACGCACACGTACCACGCTCCATCCTCATCCGCCTCCCTCTCCGCCAGTTAGCCCGCGCGCAGCTCGTGTGTAGGCGGTGGCGCGACCTCACCATGGATCCACGGCTTCCTCCGCAGCACCGCCTCGCAGGACGCTGCCGAGTTCTTCATCAACGACCTCCTCAATGTCTGGGCCGACCTCGTCCCCTTCCGCCTGGGCTGCTCGGCCGCCGAAGAGGGCGACGAGGACAGCCGCGCCCCGGACCTCCCCTTCATCCCTAGCGCCGCCCTGCCCGGGAACCCACAACACGGCGGCGTCCACGACATTCATGTCTTCGGCTCCTACAACGGGCTCCTGCTCCTCTGGTGCCCGATCCACCACCCAGTGGGGGCACTGCGCCTGCAACCCGCACGTTCTGGAACGGGAGCTACTTCAGGTCCTATCCTCCTCCCTTTTGTGCCCCAACTGCTTGCTGAAATCCCTTGCTTGGATAGAAAGGATATTATTTCGTGAATCTGTACACCAACTATAGAGTAATGTACATTATTTTTTAAAATTTATTCAAGTGCTAGCGACATGAACATCACTAGTAATTGTAGATAGCTTGAAGTGAGTTAGCAGGTTCAGATTTGAGCACAGTATGGGTGCGAGATATGCGTGCTCTTGTTTATTTTGAGTTTGACAAAAAAGGTAGTATATTATACAAATGTTTTTCCCCTCCATTATACGGATCTATCTCCAATCTGTGTGTGTGCCTGTTTGATATCTCGGCTTTGTCTCTTTCAGTTCATATGTTTCCTGAGATGGACAAAGCACAAATTAATGTTACAGAAAGTGGTTTAATTGATCCTAAATAGAAAATCCCTCAGCTGAATATGGTCATTTCCACATATCATATACATAAAAGGATTATTTGTATCATGGACTTTGTTAGAGATCTCGACCTCTGCCTTTACTACTCTGAATAAATAAACATTTGCAATCCTGTTTAGGTGTCGCATATATTTGTGTCAAAACAAGGTTTTATCATATGATTTGTTTTGTTCAGTAAAGCATAGGTATATGCATGGTGGTCACGGTGGCAGACACAGGATTCAGAGAGTAATCACAACACTCAGTTCTTACTTAGCAAGGTCTGGATATCCCTTTGCAATAATATAATATTACTTCTTTATTGTCTGCTATATCACTCTATACTTGAAACTTATAATGATGCAGTAGCTGATCTATAAATTCAATTTTTTTGTTTCATTCATGTGCAGTTCCTTTGCGTGATAATTACTGAATACACTACTTTACTTATCTACAGTACACATGCTGGCTCAGCACTCCTTTTTCACATTGATCCATAACAAGTTTTCACATGCTGTATTATTCTTCCTAGGGTGACAATTACGCTATATAGATCCTTTGCTTCATTTGTTTATTTCTGATTTTATCTTACCCATGCCAAAGTGAGATTAAGATGATGCTATTTGTACAGTAGAACATATGAAGGAACCATTCATATCAGCTTGTTGACGTTTTTATGTTTGAAGCTTATCAACCAGAGCTCCTTATTTGATGTAGTATATTCGAAGCTTCAAATAAAAATGTTTGTCTTCAATTTACTTTGAAGAGACATGGATGTTTGTAACTACCATCTTTCTTTTGAGCAGCCAATCTTTTTGGATTCCCTGAAATTCTCAATAGTTAACTATGCATTGACAATAATTTCTGTAGGTGATTTAAAAGGTTAAAGAACTGTCAGTTAGAATAGAAGAGAAGCCTCGCAGAGAAGAAATCATTGGTAGCCAAATGTGCTGCCACAACACTCTCATCAAAACTGATAGGTGGTGCAAAAGAATTCTTTGCATCCTTAGTTGTTGCTGGTGGTTCATACTCTTGATGAAATCTATTTTTTGTTGTTTCTGGTGTATTTTGTTGTCTATGATCCTGCAATGCTAGACTGCTAGTTTTGATACATGGAAAAAATTGTATTGATCCATTATTCTGGTGTCATGATACCGGGATGCTAACATTATTGATATGAGGTTATAATTTGGGTTGTAATTGCTTATTGTGACTTTTGGGCTGGAATTTTTGTTTTGGTAAATGGGCTATGTATAAATTAGCAAATATTAAATATTGGGCTGAAATCAGGTCCACTCTGAATTGGGCCCATTCAAAAATGGGCTGCAAGGCTGATGTCACTCACCACATCACTTGCCATGTCAACACCACATTCCACATCATTGCCATGTCAGCAGCCATGTTATTGACCACGTCAATTTACATGTCATCATTGCTATCCACGTCATCACTAAGTCAACAGCCACGTCATCCTCCATGTCATCAATGTGTGACATAGCAATTGAATTTGTGACGAAAATTATACTGTTCGTGATGTTTATTTTCGTCATAGAAACCGGGCTTGGGTTGGCCTTTAGGGGGCTCGAAGACATTCTATGACGGTTTTAAAACGTCATGGATCAAGTAATCCATGACGAAAATTTAAGAAACGTCACGAGGTGTGATCTATGACGCTATTTGAGATCGTCATAGATACTATTTTATGACGGTTTTTTAGTGATTTGTGACGAAATTTAATCGTCATGGATCAACAGATTTTTTGTAGTGGGAATATTCCGTCCTGATCATCGAATTTCCCTTCTCTATACACAGTTACTCCGCACCCGTCATACTCTATTTCATCATCTATCCCAACCACCCACTCGCGGGCCCCATATGTCAGCCTCACATTCTCTCTCCTTCCCCATCCCCTCCCCTCTCTCTTCCGGAATCACTCTCTCCCTCCCCATCCCTCCTCTGCTCCCTCCCTCCTTGGCGCCCCCCCACTACCCTGCGCCCTCCCGGCGGCGGAGCCGAGGATGGCCGGTGGCGCGCGAGCCCAGCGGCAGAGGGGTGCGGCGGCGGGGCTCCTGCGCGAGGCCTAGTCCTCACGGCGCGCGGCAGCGGGCCCTCTCCCATGGCGGCCTCGAGCTCCGCCGCCTTGATCTCCCTCCGCGGCCATGGCGGCCTCAACGGCGCCCCCTCCTCCGGCAGCGGCTCCTTACCGGCGGCCTCGAGCGCGCCTCCCAGGCGGGCGGCCACCATCCCCTGCGCGCAGCGTGGATCTGACTGGCGCGGCGGCGCGGGTCCATGGCCTCCCTCCCTCCTCCGTCCACCTCCCACGCCGGCACGCCCTCCTCTGGCCACGCGCGGCCGCTAGCTCACCTCGCCGCGGCGCCGAACGCGCGCGGCCGCCCGCTCGGCTCGCCTCGCCGCGGCGCGCGCGGCGGCCTGCGCGACGGCGGAGGCCCGTGGGCGGCGGCCTGCTCTGCGGAGTGCGCTCTCCTCGCCATGGCGCGGAGCGCGTGCGGCCGCCCACTCTGCTCGCCGCAGCGCGGAGCCGCGACGGCGGAGGCCCGTCGGCGGCGTCCTGTTCGGCGGAGCGCGCTGCGCGGGCGGCGACCTGCACGACGGCGGGCGGAGCACGCGGCGGCAAGCCTCTTCCCTCATCGTCCCTCCTCCTCCCTCGCCTGGGCGCGCTCCCTTCCTCGTCGCCGTCGGCCACGGGCGGAGGCGGAGCAGGGACGCGGGTCGGCGGGAGCAGGGCGGCGCAGGGCTTCCCTCGAGCAAGGCGACGCGGGAGCAAGGAACACCGCAAAGGAGGAGTAGGGGCGGCTCGGCGGCAACGGCAAGCTGGTGGTGGTTGGGGATGCGCGCGTCAGGAGGGCGGGCCCCGCGCCACGTCGGCGATGGCGGACGTCCTGGAAGCACCCTATTCCTAGCGGACGCGGAGCCATACTCTTTTTTACCGTGAGCTATGCAGTACCCCGCTGCGGGCGTTTTTAGGGCAAAGCGGTACTGCAGTACGTGATACTGGACGGGATGGCTTACCCACTGCGGACAGTCTAAGCTCTCCACGAACCTTCCACGTAGGAAAGAGAAACCAGGACAAAAAACAAGTTGCCGCCAGGGCTGGTGAGAACCGCTAGCATGCGTCCCGTGCCGAGCGGCCCCCACATTGTTTGTAGATTAATTAGTGAGGCCTGAGGCGGACCGAATGGCCGAGCGCGACGACCGGCCGGGGAGAGGAGCTCGCGTGGGCTCGCCGTTGAGTGAGGGTTGGTCGCTGCCGCTGCGGGGATCCGGCAAGACACAGACCGCCAGCACGGTGAGTGTGGAGGTGGAGCAGGCAGGCGAGCTTTTCGGATGGCGTGCCCGGGCGAGCAGTGGCGAGGGTGAACTCCTGCATGCAGGGCGTCCCACCCAAATGGAGGGTCTAGTGCAAAATATTAAGATGAAGTCCTAGTGGCAGCAACGTCTAGGCTACCGAGTGCAATGTCCGTCTAGAACTGGCCGTAGCCTGTTTGGATCTAAGGGGTTAAAAATTAGCCCTAGAGAATCTTACCATTTAAAGGTATTTAATAAAATCTATGTACAAAACTATTTGTAGAACTTCTAGGCTAATTTGCCAGACGAATCTAAGAAGGTATATCAATTCTTAATTAGCGGATGATTACTGTAGTATTATTGAAGCAAATTATGAATTAGTTAGACTCATTATATTGGTATTGCAAATTAGTCTAGGATCTATAGAATATGTTTTATTAGCAATCTACGTTTAATACTTCTAAATAACAAGATCCCGGAGGGCTAATTAGGCCTCTGAAATGAATCCAAACAGAACTTGACTGGTAGGTGGGCAGGTAGGTTCTCAGCCACAGCCAGACAAGAACAGAAGCCGTAGAACAGCTCCCGAAACATCGCAATCGCGCATCACCTAGATACCCGCAGCATATCAGTCACACCTGCGGCACGCCATTCTCATCCACCTGCTCCACAACTTTCTTCCTTTGATATTTTATATTCATGAATCATGACTTCATGAGCACCACACACAAAAAAGAAAACAGTGCCATGCACACAAATGGAACCACAAACTTCCATAGTGGCATAGTCCCAAGCCACTGATGCACAATCAAACAAAGTTGGTGCTCATTTCCCTGCTAAACATATTTCTGGCTACTGGGAATTGTTGTTGCAACTGATAACATGTCCCATTCCAAACACATTCCTTAACCATTTATCACTAATATCTCCAAAAAAAAGAGCATCATTTTGTAGTAGTGCATTGCGTTCAATATAACCTACGGTTCCCAGCATACAAATCATTCGCGCAGTTTTCAGTAGATAACCTATGTTAGCCCGCAAAATGTCTTAAGAGGAACTGTGATTGCAAACACTTTCCACAAATTATGAACCCAAGATGTAGACACAACATAGGCTAAATTGTCAACATGCCAACATGCGAATTAAGCGAATTTTTTTAATTAATCTACCAAATTCTGATTCATATGTTGCACTGCAGGTGTTCTTGGTCTGCTTGGTAGCAGGGTGCAGCATCTGCTGGTTCAACACAGTCTGCTTTGTTCTCTGCATTCGCTGCTTCGTTGCAAGCAACCGCCCCTTGGCCCTCTCCCTCTCAATAAGCTTCAATGGGCTCAGCGCCGCCTTCTACACCCTCTTTGCAAATGCCTTCTCCCCCAGCTCCCCATCTGTCTACCTCCTCCTCAATGCTATCCTCCCTCTTGCCGCCTCTATTCTTGCGCTCCCAGCCATACTCCTCTGCCACACACATGACAGCCACCTCAAAAGCGTGCCCAAGTATGACAGGCGTGCCTTCCTCGGCCTCTACATCCTTGCATTCATCACCGGCATATATCTCGTGGTCTTTGGATCTTTAAACACAACCAGATCCGCTGCGTGGGTCATCCTCACAGGTGCCATGGTCCTCCTCGCCCTTCCTCTCATCATCCCTGCCTGCTCCAGCTACTCATATGTGGATATACACAGCATTGACTCTGCATCTCACCATGATGACCTGCATAAGCCCCTCCTAGTCGGTAACAATCTTCCGAATGAATCTAATGCTGTCATGGAAATAGCAATGGAGCAGCAGTATAAGGGCTGTAGTGGCGGAACAATACTGGATAAGGGCCACCTGGTGGTACTCGGTGAAGAACATAGTGCAAAGAGGCTCATTGGGTGTGTGGACTTCTGGCTCTACTACACAGCCTACTTCTGTGGAGCAACTGTTGGCCTGGTATACAGCAACAACTTGGGGCAGATTGCGCAGTCATTGCACCAGCAGTCACAGCTCACCATGCTACTTGCTGTCTACTCATCCTTCTCCTTCTTTGGTCGTCTTCTCTCTGCACTCCCCGACTTCCTTCACAGGTATCTGTCTTGCTCTAGTATATCAATTATCATCAGATGGCTTCCTAGTAACTTAATATATATACAATCTGTATACAGAAAGGTGTCACTTGCTCGGACAGGGTGGCTTGCTGCCGCATTGGTGCCCTTGCCGATGGCCTTTTTCCTTATGCGGAAACAGCAGGATGGAAGCACTCTGGCAGTAGGAACAGCACTAATTGGCCTAAGCTCAGGGTTCATATTCACTGCAGCAGTGTCAGTGACCTCCGAGCTCTTTGGACCAAATAGCATTGGTGTGAATCACAACATCCTAATCACCAATATCCCGCTGGGCTCACTCCTCTATGGCCAGATTGCTGCCCTGGTATACGACGCAAATGGTGAAAGGATGAGAGTAATGGATAACCACACTGGCATGATTGATACCATGATTGTTTGCATGGGGGTGAAGTGCTACTCAACCACCTTCTTCATGTGGGGTTGCATCACATTACTGGGGTTAGCATCGAGCATAATTCTATTCATAAGAACAAAACCAGCTTATGCCAACACTGCAAGTCGATCAAGTTGTAAGCACCTTCACCAAGTTTCCAGTTAACAGAGGAACTCCTTGATCAGTCCCCTGCTTCTTTGAAATCACTGTTAGCTTGTACAAAATCTCGGTTTAGTTTTAGCTGAGATGGGTTAGACATAGATACATGAAATGAATACCATCATAGGAGACATCAGGGGGATAGGAAATTATCAACTTAGCAGCTGGCATGTAAAGTACCGAACTGGCATTCCATTTACTGGGCATTAATACTAACAAGTCAGCCTAAAGGCTGCATGAAATCAGTTTGGAATGTTTGTTGCTGGTTGAATTGAGATATGTGCAAATCCTCCATATCTAGTGTTGTTATGTATTCCCTTCGATGCAAAGCACATGCCTTTTAGGATTTATCTACATGATCTACAAGGTGAAACTTTGGCCAGTGGAAATATGACATTTCAAGTAAGGTAATTGAATATTGTACTTCTCATGGTGAATCTATTAACATTTATCTACTTAATGACTCATCACAAAACAAGAGTTAGAGCAAACAACTTATCTTTCAATCTTTGTCAGGGTGATACTGTTTGCATTAAATAAGGAGAATAATGAGTTCTCTAAATAGAAGGAAAATGACATGGAGTTATTAAATTTTGGAAGAATGACCTAGATGGATCAGTCCAGTGAGCTGTGTTATTAAAAGAACAACTTCAGTAAGTAATCCATGGAGCATTCAATTATTGTGCGAACTGCAAAGAAATGGTCCTCTGTTGCCTTTCCGAACCTATATTTAGCTTGCCCATAAACCTTAAAACATTCCTAGAAGCTACCATCCAACAATTTCAGAGAAGTAGGCGAGATTATTCACCAATGCTAAAAATAATGTTAATATTACTTCATTTGAGGGGGTTGCAACTGGAGGATGTGAATGCAAACACTTGACAGAACAAATACATACTTGAAAGGGACCAACATGGTCGGAAATTAACAGCTTAGCATCTGATTTGTAAAGTACAGAACCAGCATTCCATTTACAGGCATTCGTATTAGAAAGTTGGCCCAAGATAGCATGAAATCAGTCTGCACAGTCAAATGGAGCTGTGTCCAAATCCTACATATTTACTGTTCTTATGTAAAACATAGTGACTCAAAAGTAAGCAGAACTCTGGAGACTGAATCTAACTACCATGCCAGCTTTCTGCCAAAAATGATAACCACATGACTTGTCTTTAAATATTTGTCAAGGTGGTACTTATACAGCAAACAAGGGGCTGTTGAGTTCTTCAAATACACAAAATCACATGCAAAGTCTTTAAATTTTGTTAGAATGGTCTAGATGGACTATTCCAGTGACATTTACTAAAAGGAAATATACTTCAGTGAGCAATTCACAGAGCATTCAATTATCATACCAAAAAACAAACTTTCACCCTTTTCTAAACCTTTAACTTCACTGATACACTATTAAAACAAAATATAACAAGTGGAATCCAGTCTGAACGTGTACAGCTTAGCTCAGTTGTTCCCTCAAAAAAATTTTGCTACCTTGGAAAAAGTTTATCGTAGCTGCCTACAGCCCTCTAACTTCGCTGGAAGGTACCATATCCAGGCATCCAGAAATTTCAGAGATCTAGGACAAATTATTCACCGAACAGAAACAATTTACACACATTTTACCTTATTCAAGGAGTCTACAAATGGAGGATGCAAATACTTGACAGGACACATAACGCATGACTATTTCTTCTGTTGCTCATCATGCTTGCGCCACGGATTCAGGGCTTCTCTCATAGCTTGGGCCTCTGGACTGCTTTCCCAAGCTCGTTTTTCTGACTCCAAGACAGTTACCTTCTCATCTGTAGCACATAACCATGCAGAAAAAATGGGAGTATAAGAGGCCTTTCAATGTAGCAGTGAACAACAGAGAAACCAAATGAACTTGACAGAATGAGTGGCGGCCACCAACATATCCAAAGTTAAGATTATTGCTGGTAGGAGGATGCACTGAACCGTCCAGTTTAGATAGCTGTTAGTTATTTGCGGTATTTTTTGGGAACCTTGGCAACTTCCCAGTGATTTAAACAAGCCCGTTGGTTTCGTGGTAAACCACCTGCTAGTCTGATTTTGGATGAAAGCAAAATTCGAATGCCGGTAGGATCTGGAGAGTAGCAAAGCTGCTGCACTTTGAAGTTTTTCGATCTGCCGAAAAGCTACCAGCAGCCAAACCTGGGGACTGTGGCTGGACTGGAGATAATTCGTTCACGAAAGTCTGATAGCAAATTAAAAGCTTCAAAGAAACTACAAGAGGGAAGGGTTGAATGCTGGGCAGAGGGGGAGTGAGGGGAGCGAGAAGCGTACAGAAGCCGGTGTGGATCATGAAGAGCTCCATGGCAGCGCCTATGGAGGCCCCGACCGCCGCAATCTTCAGGTACCAGCCCGCGAACCTCATGATATGATCCACCCCCAGTGAATCGTCGACTCGAGGGAAGGGGTGACCGGAGCGAGCTGAGGTGACCGCGAGGCGAGGAGAGGCGGCGACGGCGGCGGCGGCGAGCAAACAGGCGGGTCGACGGCTCGACGCCCACAGGCCACAGACGACGAATCGTGTCCGTTGAAGGTTGAAGCCCAATAATGGACGGTTCCAACAAAATGGGGGCCTGGCCCACCCAGCTTAAAAAGCAGGCCCGCTTCGCATTCAATCCTCTCTCAGGCGTCTCCACTGCCACACCACTGTGACCACACGCTCGCGCGCCGGCGCCGCCCATGGCGGCGACCTCGCCGACGGCCACGAGGCCGGTAGCCGCCGCACTTATACGAGTCCCGCATCCAGGGATCAATTGCTTCTCCTCGCCATGCTGCCACAGCCGTCCCCGCCCCCGCCGCGCAACTCCATGGTGGAGTCGTCCGCGATGCAGCCGTAAAGGGAAGCCGGTCGTCACGGACGTCGTCGAGGAGGAGGCACCAAGGGGCCCGGGGAATCAGAGGGAGGATGACGAAGAGGCGGAGGCCGGCTCGCTGCGTGGGGTGCTGGGGTGGCTCAGGCTTGACGGGGTTGCGGCGGACATCATCAGCATCGCCGCGCCCGCCGCGCTCGCGCTCGCCGCCGACCCAATCACGGCGCTCGTCGACACCGCCTTCGTCGGCCATATTGGTTAGTCGTAACGTTCCTAAGGTTCACCATGTCATCCAGTGTGCTCCTTCATTTGACAACTAGAATCACACTATTCAAATTTACATCTGCTCCGAGAGAGGACCAATCACTTGATGTGCATGTATCTGTCAGGCTCGGCTGAACTTGCGGCTGTTGGTGCATCTGTTGCCGTATTCAATTTGGTATCCAAGCTGTTCAATGTGCCATTGCTTAATGTCACGACATCTTTTGTTGCTGAGCAGCAGGCAGTCGATGCCAATAGTTCTAATACCACAGGACAAAGTAAGCAAAACAAGAGTTCCCTTTGCTGTCCAAAAACCATCTCTGTCATTCGCATTACGTTGATTAGTTTTTAGTTCTCACCTAGGAGATGAATCTTTGACGCCACAAAAGAAGGGAAGCCAACAAAGGAAGGTTCTTCCGGCAGTTTCAACATCCTTGGCTCTAGCTGCTGGCATTGGATTATTGGAGATGGCGGCACTGATTTTTGGATCTGGGACACTGATGAACATCATTGGTATACCTGTCGTACGTAAGACTAATTTATTCACATACTCACATTTCTAGGATCTATTTCTTCTCTGTCAGCTCTGGGTGTGTCTTCTCTTGATCTGAATAATATAATGTCTATGGAACTCCAGAGTCTATGGTGCCACTTTTGATGCTTCATTTTGATGCCACTATTCCTAATTTATACTTAAATCCCTGGAAGTACATTTTTGGGCTGTCCGTTCACATGCTTGCTGGTAGTTGCGGCACTAAGAAAATTTCCTTTTCGCCATCCTGGAAACAATGGACATTTTACAATGTGAAGCAAAGTATGCCAATAGGACATATGTTCATCCTGGTAGTTGTGTGGTCTATTTACTTCAAGTTTTCTGACCTTAAGGTTCCATAATGGTTGCAACTGCTTTTAATTTATACTTGATGGTAGCTGCTTTGACTAATTCCCAATGCTGTTTGCTTTTAAAACACTGCTGCTGAAATTAAGTTCTTTTGTTTACTGTCTACACAGGATTCACCAATGCGAGCGCCAGCAGAACAATTTCTTACGTTGAGGGCATATGGTGCTCCACCAATTATAGTGGCACTTGCAGCTCAGGGTGCATTTCGTGGATTCCTGGATACAAAGACACCATTGTATGCTGTGGGTACGTGTATGCCAGCTCACTTTGACAAATTATGTAGCTCGTAATTTTTGTCCATATGGAATTTCTAGGACCTTGGCATTTAAATGCGTGATTTTTGTTGCGACAGCTTTTTTTCTTAATTAAGATGCTCTAAGTCTAAAATGCTTAAGCAAGGAACTAATGTCATGATGCATACAGGTGCTGGCAACCTATTAAATGCAATACTGGATGCTGTACTTATTTTCCCACTTGGTCTAGGAGTAAGCGGCGCTGCCTTGGCCACAGTGTCCTCTGAGTATGTTGGTGCCATCATGATACTTTTAGCAATAAAGTTTTGCTTACTATTATTATCATCTATACTAATATAATTGTAAGCCCGTAAACTATTTGGACCAACTATCTACAACTCTACATGTATTCAGGTACTTGACTGCGTTCATCCTCCTTTGGAAGCTGAATAATGAAGTAGACCTGTTTTCATGGAATATCGTTGGAGATGGAGTAATTCGTTACCTGAAATCTGGTTGGTCAATATCCCTCATGCTTTAGTTGGAGCAAGCACTGGTTCAAACAGACAGAAAACTATCCATGATTCATTTCTGTTTGATAGCTGTTGCATTTAGCATCCTGTGTTAACCACTTGAACTTGAACACTTTTCAGGTGGACTGCTAATTGGCAGAACAATTGCAGTATTCCTGACACTGACATTATCTACGTCCCTAGCTACAAGGGAAGGGCCTGTTCCAATGGCTGGCTATGAGATATCCTTGCAAGTGTGGCTAACAATTTCTCTGCTGAATGATGCTCTAGCCCTTGCTGGTCAGGTATGCAAAATTACTGTAGTGGATCTTTCATCAAATCTCTTATCTATGTATTTGCTTGTGAGGTATCCCTAATTTGCGCAGGCTCTACTTGCAAGCGAATATGCGAAAGGGAACTACAAGCAAGCCCGCATGGTTGTATACAGAATCCTGCAGGTTAAGAAGTAATTTTTTGTGAAAGTTCAGAAATGACACCAAGTTTCTTCTTTTCCTGAACGAGCTGATAATGTTCCTTGTTTGTGTAGGTTGGAGGTGTGACTGGTGTTGTGCTTGCTGCTACCTTATTAGTGGGGTTTGGATCTTTGTCCTTGCTGTTTACAGATGATCCTGCAGTTTTGGATGTTGCCCAATCTGGAGTTTGGGTACTGATAATTTTGAGACATTGATTCTTAGTTTCTCAAGTGGTGTGCACCGTGATTCTTTTGTTAACATTGTGAATATTGGAATGTTGCAGTTTGTCACTATTTCTCAGCCAGTAAATGCTATTGCATTTGTGGCCGATGGACTCTACTATGGTGTTTCTGACTTTGCCTATGCTGCATACTCCACGGTCCTGATTTATACTCCTACTCTATCTCATTATTTTATATCTAATATTACCATGTTATCATGTCATTAGTTATCAGTTATCACTTAGCACAGCTCTGTCATGCTAACCTATAGACTCTTGGTTGTTTCAGATTTTTGCGGGGGCCTTCTCATCAGTATTCCTACTTATCGCTGCTCCTAATTTTGGTCTTGGTGGCATCTGGGCTGGTCTTACTCTATTTATGAGTTTGCGAGCAATTGCTTGTTTCTGGAGGTAGTTACGGATGATTCATTTGTAGAAATCTTTCAATTAGGACTTTTTTTTTTCAAGGAACCAAGTTTCAGACTTGGGGAAAAAGGAAATAGTCTTCTTTCTGGAACAGTAGCAGCATGAATGAATTGTGGCTTGTGGGTGATTTTCTGATTTTCAGGTTAGGGAGCAAAGGTGGACCTTGGGAAATAATCTGGTCAGAGAGTGAGTAAAGCACAGATTTGACCATGTATATTCAATTGATCTCATACTGTCAAGTTAAAGGGGAACTGAAGCTGGCTACAGCCCGCAGGCCATATAGCCCTGACCCCTGGGTAATAGAAGACCTTTTGTAGTAACATTTACCAAGGTAGCTGATGTATCTCTGTCGAAGTATGTACACAGTAGACAGGTATTTGGTGTTGGCTTGCTGTGCTCTCGTGTTATGCCTGGTGAATGTAGAAGACCTTAACAGCCTTTCACGTGTTTACCATGTACAACAAAACTGTGTTCCAATAGAAGGCCAGCCCATCCTGTAAATTTCTTTTCTGGAAATCCTCCATGTAAATGAAATTGTCTAACATTCTGGGATATGCATCTGGTAAACTTTTTTGGCATACTCGGCGATCCTCTGAACTAGAATAATCTGAGTTGCCTGTTCCATCACTGTGCTTTGATTGAAGTGCAGCATCATCGGACTTCGCAAATTTGCTAAGATTTGATTGAAGTTGAACCCAGTTCCAGCTAAGGGTTTGATCTTTTTTTTTTAGAGGATAGGAGTACAAGAAAGCCACTGGGCCAGGCCCATGGTGCAGGAAAGACTTGAGAGCCCAGAGGCCCTAAACCCCCCAATTTTGGGCCAGCCAGGTGGATATCCTTCCCATCAGTCTCAGTCCGGAGGCAGCAGGATAGAGAGGCAGAGGCGGAGAAGGCGGCTGGCCGGACGGGAGGAGCAGAGAGCAGAGCACCCAGAGCCAGGAGGAAGAAGAGGAAGGCGAAGCGAAGGTCCGAGCCTCCGAGGATGCCGTGCCTGAACGTGTCGACGAACGTCAACCTGGAGGGGGTGGACACCTCTGCCATCCTCGGCGAAGCCTCCACGGCCGTCGCCAACATCATCGGCAAGCCAGAGGCCGTAAGCCCCTCGCCTCTCCCTTTCCCTTTGCCCCTTCTTCTCTCTTCCCCCCGCGATTCATTGCCTGTGTAGGACGTCTCTCCTCCTGCATCTATTTGGTTGGTGGAGGTTATGCTTAAATTTTGTTCCTGCGACCTGCTAGGGTTTTGAGCAGGATGTGCATCACCGCATGACACTTTTCTGTAGGGTATCAATCAATTAATCGTGTATAGTGATGGTAGTTTAAAGAGATTTCGTGTCAATCAGCAGATCTCCCAATATTCCCCCTTGATACAATGGGGATTTTGAGCTCTAGGCTTTTATTTTGGGGGAGTATTCTCTAGGTTTAGCATGAATACCCCGATGTTGATAGTCACTGAGCTCACTCGAAATCTTTTATGACATTCACATGACACAACCTAAAACTTCGAGAACGGGGCCGCAATCTCTTGCTTATCTTGGCCATTCTTAAATTGAGTTCATATATAATTGAACCTGTGATTTTGACGGTTCTAGCATTGAGGGATAAAACCAGATAACTAAATAAACTGAGGCGGCATCTCTAATTTCTATCAAGGATTGATTTAATGATGATTGTGATCACACAGTCAAGAAATGTCAAGCCATTGGTCTAGCAATTTCACTATCAATCTAACTACTGAATAGAAATTGGGCATCAGGCCGCCAAGAACAGATGGCTGATGAAAGTCTATGCTCACAGTTTTTTGGACCAGATTTCTAGCAACCGTCAACCCGTAGTGTACCATTCTCCAGCACTAATCACAAGTACTGTTAAATTTGTAGAAAATGGGCTGCATGTGTTTTTCCTTTATGGTATCCCTAACACTGCAGCCATCAATCTTATATAGATTAATGTTGAATGTTACTGTTAGTGACAAAGCTGCTTTGCTACATGGTTCACTACCCAAATTCTTATGTTCCAGTGACCTGACCATATTAGAGGTTACCATATGATAGCCATGTGGTCTAGTTAGTGTTAGTCAGGCAGCTGCTTCGCTAACTATCATGGACAAAAATGACCTGTCTAAATATTTTGGTTCCAAAACCTGACCAAGCTAGGCTTATTCTCATACTGTCACCCTTTGGATTTCGGGTGGTGACCTGTGGTGCTAGTCTCAAATTGCTGAAATTTAGCTTTTATTGTTTATCTGTGCTTGATTTGTTTAGTCAAAGCCATTTCTCTTTCTTACTAAAATCTTGAGGAATTAACTGGAATGCTTGTTCTCCCACAGTACGTGATGGTTGTTCTCAAGGGTTCAGTGCCTATGGCATTTGGAGGTACCCAGGAGCCTGCAGCTTATGGTGAGCTGGTTTCCATTGGAGGGCTGAACCCTGATGTCAACAAGAAGCTGAGTGCTGGCATTGCTTCTATTCTGGAGTCAAAGCTGTCCATTCCCAAGTCCCGCTTCTACCTCAAGTTCCACGATTCAAAGGCAAGCGGACACTATTTCTTGTTGATTCGACTTACCATTCATGGGTCCCTTACATCACCTAGTTCTCATTTCAATTTTATTGTTTTTAGGCTCATCCAGCACAAGAACATGCTCAATGTTTGCATGCTTTGCATCAAGAATAGATCATGTAAATAAACATCTGTTGTTTCACCTTTCATGCCATATCCCTAGCTCTGCATATGTTTCCTTTTCTGCTTGCTTATGTAGATGGAGTTTGTGTCTTTATTCTAGCGATGTCTTAGCACCATGGTAATTGTGAGTATTATGTGATGATGCAGCGCTCGGACTTTGGTTGGAATGGCTCCACCTTCTAGATTCGAGGTCCATGGGTGTGGCTCCACCGCTCCTGTGAAGGAAGATCGTCTTCCCTAATGTCTTGTCCATTGCATAATGGCCTAATAAGGACTCTGTTGTAAGATGTCAGTTAATTTGTGCTGAACTGAAGTGAAAACTGTCATGCGGAACTGGGGCACAGACTTGTTCATTGCAACCTAGCATATTCGTGCCGTGCTGTGTTGGCTTGCACAAACTTGGTCATCTTGGTTCGTCCTTCGGGTTGGGTATGGTAAGCTTGAAATGATTATGTCTATCTTGTTCTGTTTGATAGGGGATGATGGCTGGTAAGTAGTGGACTTGCAAGGGTACTCTTTGCTGTTGTGATTTGCTAGCTGAGTAAAGTATACTGGGATTAAAAGGAAAAAAAGTAAAGTCAAGGGATAAATGAATAATGCAAGGTGAGGGAAGCTTGCACCTCAAGTATGGATGGTGGAAGAACTTTGCTGGTGTTGCTGGTGTGTTGCCAGTTTCTTCCAGAACCAAGTACTTGGTGCTTGCTTGATAGTGAAAAGAGTTAAATACACCAGCGGCCCTCGAATTTGTCTCCAGGTGCCACTTAGGTCCACGAACTCGCAAAATCGAAATCTTGCACCCTGAACTTGTTAAGTTATGCCACTTAGGTCCATACCCCTTGATATGGCGCCACGTGGCATGAATATATGCAAAAAAACTCCTCCAAAGTTGCTATCTTCTACATTCACCCCCTCCCCCTCCCATTCTATCTCTTTCTCTCCCCCCACGCCTCCCCTGCTTCCTCCGTCAGTGTGCCGCCGCCTTGGAGCTCGCCGCTGGCCACGCCCTCCAGCACCGAAGCCCACCCGGCGTGCGTCACGAAAGCGCCCACGGACGCGTGGCGCAGCACGGCCACCTGCGGCGCCCAGGGGACCACACCTCTCTGCCGCAGCCACCACCTCCGCCGCCGGTCGTGACCCCGGTCTCAAGCTCCCCGGCACAGAGCCGGTCCCGCAGCCCCTGTCCTCCGCGCGCGGGGCGGCCGTGGCGCGCGCAGCGAGCGCGGCAGCCGCAGCGGGCATGGCGGGCGAGGCCGCCGCCGGTGCGGGTGCCGGGGGACGACGAGCGGGCCGGCACGGCCGCCGCGGAGCGCGGCGGGTATGGCGGGCGTGGCGGCCACGGCGCGCATAGCGAACGCGGCGGGCATGGCGGGTGAGGTGGTCGCGGCGGGCGCGGCGAGCGGGCAGGCGCGGGGGGCATGGCGGTCTGCGCGTGCTCCGGCGAGGAGGCGGGGGGATGCCCAGATCCGCTCGAGCTCCGGCAAGGAGTAGAAGGGAGGAGGGAGGGAGGGGCGCCGGCGAGGGAGTGGGCTCAGGGTTCCGCCGCCGCTTGTCGTCGCTGCTCGAAGGAAGCCGCGCCGGAGGAGGGAGGGGCTTGCTCGGAGGAAGCCGCATCGGAGGAGGGAGGGGCGGCGGGGCGGGCCGAAGCTCCTGCGGGGCTCGCGGCCGCGGCCGCGTGCGGGTTGTGGGGTAGCGTGCGCGAGGAGGGAGATGGGACGAGCTCGGTACGGCGGAGGGAGGAGGGAGGAGGAGGAGAAGGGAGGAAGGAGGGGGCGGCGCGCCGCCGCCACCTCCGCCATGCCATGGCCTCCACCGTGAGGAGGGGTGCGCCGGCACAGAGGAGGGAGGAGCGAGGAGCGAGGAGGGCTGTGGGACCTCCGCCGCGGGCCACACGAACGCGTCCCCGACCACGCAGCTCACCTTGGCGCCGCCCGCCGCGGCGCGGGCCGCCTGCAGCCCGGCCTCCACGAAAAGCAGGTTTCCCGGGAGCTCGGCGCCGACCGCCCGGCGGAGCTGCGCGATGGAGCCCGCGGTGGAGAGGAACGAGAGCGTGGCCCCCGCGGGTGCCCCCCATTCCCGTCTCTTCCAAGAAGACGCCGACGGCCTGGATCCGCCCCGTCCTTGGCGCATCGCGGCATCGAGCGGAGGAGCTGAGTCGGCGGGGCCGGCACACGCGCTCGATGGCGGAGCCACCGGAGCAGTGAGTGGGAGGGGGCGGCAGAGGGAGTAGGGAGGGGTAGGGCGGCGGAAGGAGCTAGGAGGGGGAGAGCGCGGCGGAGGGCGCAGGGGAGGAAGCGGCGGAGGGCGCATGGAAGGGAAGATGATAAAACTTAAGGGTATTTTTGCATAAATTCATGCCCCTTGAAAGGGTATGGACCTAAGTGGCACAACTTAACAAGTTCAGGGTGCCAGATTTCGATTTTGCGATTTCGTGGGCCTAAGTGGCACCTGGAGACAAGTTCGAGGGCCGCTGGTGTATTTAACTCTAGTGAAAAAGAGGGAAGAAGATGCATTGCACTTGTAGGCAGTGATGTGCTCTGCTGCCTAACCTGCTGAAATAGAGAGCCCCAAACCTGCCTAACCTGCTGAAACCTGTGAACGATTTCATCAACGCTATGTTCATTTGGCTTGTCAGCTAACCAACCAGTAATACTGTTCTCTCATATTGAACTAGTATCAGCTACCAGTCAGTCAACAGTATTGCTGGCTGATTCGGTGACAAGCCAAACGAATAGAGATGAAATCGTTCACAGGTTTCAAATCAAATTTTATGCATTTTTAAAACAATGCAAACACGCAAATATAGCTGACGAATATTGCACGATCCTTGGCAACGCGTTGGTTGACTTGTCCATTTCTTTCTTGGGTGTGTCGGTGCCGTTGCTCCTTTTGTATTGGTTGGCGTCCATCTCTCCGCTCGCGTTCCTCGTCTCTCCTTCGTGCCTCGCCCCATCAGATCCGCCAACCCCGGGCCGCTCAGATACACAGATCGGCACCCACCATGGCCGCGGCTTCCCCTCCGCTCCTCCCCACCTCTGTCGTCCCGGCCGCCGCGCCATCCCCCTCCCCCATCCCCACCGCCGACGTCGCCGCCGCCGACGCCAACCCCGCCGCGGCGCGCGCCTTCGTCTCCCGCCTCCTCGACTCCGCCAGGCGCGCGCTCTCCGGCGCCCGCCCCTGGTCCGAGCTCGCCGACCGCACCGCGCTCTCCCGCCCGGACACCCTCTCCGAGGCCACCTCCCGCCTCCGCAAGAACCTCGCCTACTTCCGCGTCAACTACGCCGCCGTCGTCGGGCTCTCCCTCGCCGCCGCGCTCCTCGCGCACCCCTTCTCCCTTGCGGCGCTCCTCGCCCTGCTCGCCGCCTGGTGCCTCCTCTACATGCTCCGCCCCGCCGACGCGCCGCCGCTCGCCGCCTTCGGGCGCACCTTCTCCGACAGGGAGGTGCTCGGGGGCCTCATCGCGTCCTCCGCCTTCGTCGTCTTCCTCACCTCCGTCGGCTCGCTCATCTTCTCCGCGCTGGCCCTCGGCGCCGCCGCCGTCTGCGCGCACGGCGCGTTCCGCGTCCCGGAGGACCTCTTCCTCGACGAGCCCGACCAGGCTGCCGGCAGCGGCAACCCGCTGCTCTCCTTCATCGCCACCGCCACCGGAGGACGCGTCTGACTGATGGAGGCAGGCCGCTTCAATTCTTTTGGCAGCTGAGGTTGAGGATACCGATCGATCGATACTGCGCGAAATTACTTTATCTGCATAATTACAGAACAATACATACAGACAGACAGCGAACGAACGAGGAACCGGAAACCTCATTTGTTTCCGTGAATAAAAAAGTTGGTTTCATGTATCAATCAATTGGCATGATTAATTATTTCCTCCTAGCCCACTATTGCTGTTTCACCGTGCCTTTGTGACTCCATGTCCTTGTGCTGAGGATCGATGTTTTAGAGGTAATAATTCCACATTGCAGCCAAGCAACGCATTGCCCCCGAGCCGCTCTCCTTGGCGACAAAGGCAGCGACTCGCCCCGGTGCCGAGAGGCCACCTCCCCACCCGTCGTCCTCCCTGCTGCCGCCAGAGCCCGAGGCCGGAAGTCCGGTGGGTGGCAAGAAGGCGGCGCCCGAGGCCGGAAGTCCGGTGGGTGGCAAGAAGGCGGCGCCCGGGACTGAGGCCGGAAGTCCGGTGGGTGGCAAGAAGGCGGCGCCCGGGACTTCGGCGATCAGTGCAGCGACACGTAGCAAGCGTGGGATGTGAGGACGCCATCGTGGAGCTTGGTGAGGCTCGTGCGGGGCTCCTCCACTTGGCGGCCGGATCCGTCGTCCCCATAGCCGGATCTGCCACCCCTATGGGTGGATCTGCAGCCATGGGGGGCGGTCGCGTGCGGACGGTGGGCGGGCGGACGGCAATTGCGGACGGCGGCACGACGTCTAGGGACCCGTCTTCCCGGCGGAGGGCGGTGCGCCGGGAGTTCGTGCGCACGGTAGCGGCGATCGGCAGCCTCGGCGCAGGGCGTGGTGCCTGGTGCGCAGCGTCCGACGATGGCCGTGGTGGCAGCAATGACAGTGCGGGGCGTGTGGCCCGCGTGCGGCGGCGGTTTTAGCGCGGGCCCACGCGCTGTACCAACCTCGGCGTGGGGGTGCTGCCCTTGCGCGGTGGCAGCCTCGGTGGCGGGTGTGCTCCGTCCGTTCAGCGGCGACCTAGGTGCAGTGCGTTGTTGCGTGCCGCTGCTTGCGGCGACCAAAGTGGAGGTGAAGTTCGGTAGCATTTGCGTGTGGAGGCGCGGCGGCAGTGTCGTCCCGGACGGGCTGTCGTGGCTTTAGTGCCGGTTTTGCCACGCCGTGCGCGTGCATCTTGGGGGGTTGGGATGCTTCGGGCGAAAGCCCTCATCGGCGTTGCCGTCGGTGGGATGACAGCGACGTCCTTGACGTCGCTTTCCCCGTTGGGGGCGTCATTTTAGAGCTACAACTCTGCTGCACGGGGTTCTCTGGGTGAAAACCCTTTCCTCTGGACGAGCGATGGCGGTGCTTTTTAGCGTCGTGCCCTTCTTGGAGTCGTCATCTCTAGAGATCCAGCTCGGTGTGTGGCTTCACCGGTCATTTGTCAATAGCGGGTTCAGCTGGGGTCGATGTTTTCGTCGCTTGGCAAGCTGGAAGGGTGTTGCTAAGTCCACGCGAAGGCGATCGCTATCTTGATGGCGGCTAGGGGTTGTTGCTTAATTGCCGGTTGTCTGCTTGCAGCGGATTGCGCGCGGCTGGTGTTGCTTAGCAACGGTCAGTGCGGTGTGGGACTGCGTCGTATGACGGCGCTTACCGCACCGGCGTCATGGGACAACTAGACTTGCAGCGGACTGCGGCGGGTTGCTTAGCCTGGCTATGGCCACCTGATGCGGTACAACGTGAGAAGACGGCACAAGTGACTTCCCTGGCTTGCTGCTATGGCGGCGGTGGCTAGATGCGAGGGTAAAGCAACGAGGCGAAGTCGAAACTGCGACGATGGCTTTGCTGTTTGATAGAGACCCCGGGGGAGCGGGGCATCTTTGCTCACCACTCTGACGGCGACTTCTGAAACAGATCTTGGGCGTAGAGTTATGTGGCGGGTGTGGCGTGGCCCCTGTGTGCAGACGTGAGAGTTGGAGTCCAACGGCGGAAGCGGCGAGGCCCCCGCACATTGTGTTATCGTGGCGGCGACTGCGTGGTAGTCTGCAAGTGTCGGGTGGTGCGTTTTGTTGCAGCGGCATCGCGGCGAAGGATTCTGCATGGCAGCGATCCTTTTGGTGCAATGCTGTCCACTTCTTCGTTTCTTTTTCGACGTAGGTTCACACCGAGGTTTTTCGACGATTACAATAGAGTGGAGTGGATGGATGCTGCGACACTGCTTCGACTTTGTTGCCGTTTAGAGTGGAGTGGTGTGGTCTCGTTTGAGTACAGTTCGAGTAGAGCTGTGTTGCCATATTGATGCCACAATCCAACTAGTCTAAGTTGTTTGGCTTGCGTCGACGTCTCAATCCGACCAGCCTGAGTTATGTTTACTTGACTTGTGCTCGGCGCGTGTTGATGGCCCAATCCAACCTTTTTTTGTGTTTTCTTTTTTTTCCTGGTTATGAGTATATGACCTTCCAAAAACATAATCTTGTATTTTTCTGCTATATCAATAAAAACACACTCGTCGAGTGTCGTTCTTTCAAAAAAAAAATGTTTTAGATGTAACCTCTCGGATCTATTGAAATGTACTAGTATGTTGTTGTCTCACTTATTTTCATCCTGCAACTTGCATTGAAAATTGGAATGATCAGCAATCATCAGGGTAGAAAACTGTGGGTTGGAAGCTAGCGTGTCCAGCTGTGATTTCTTGCTGATTTGGCTTTTGCTAATTTCTTGAACACTCTACAAATGTTGGTTTTTTTTGCTGCTGGACACTACTCAAAATTTCTTTTGCTGCTGGACATTATTTAAGTATGTATCTTTGCTACAAAAGACCATAGTTATTAAAATAATAATTTTCTGGCTTAGAGGATAGAGAAAACGAATAGAGTGATGAAAATACCCCTGCAATGGCAGGTAGTCCCGGTGCGGTGGCACATGCACCGCGCGTTTCATTCCACCCACCGCGCTATTGCCGGTCGGTTATTGTCATCTCGCTCCCACAACTATGCAAAGCATAATAAAATATTGATGGAACAGGCTGTTGATGGCTTGTGAGCAGCCTAGCATTGCGGGGTATTTTGGTCACTCTACTCATTTTCTCTATCCTCTAAACTAGGAAATCATTATTTTAATGACTATAATGTCTTGCAGTAAAGATGCGTACTTAAAGAGTGTTCATTAGCAAAGAAAAGATTGAATAGTATCCTGCAGCAAAAACCTAATATTGTAGAGTGTAGCGGAGCAAGGTTACCCAAACTTTTTGCTCCCTGCGTCACTATCCACCTTTTTCATCAACCTTTGGTATGTATGGTGCATGATAAACAACAAAGGAAATTAGACCGAGACGTCTGGGACGTAGTCGCAACAGAATTCAAACCAGATGGAGATGCATGCGGGCTGCCTGCGATGAAGATGGAAAATCGTATTCCCTAATGTCTTGTCCATTGCATAATGGTCTAATAAGAATACTGTTGTACGATACCAGTTAATTTGTGCTGAACTGAAGTTAAAATTGTCATGTGGAACTGGGGCAGACTTGTTCAGTGCAACCTAGCATATATATTCGTGCTGTGTTGGCTTGTACTACAAACTTGGTTATCTTGGTTGGTCCTTTGGGTTGGATATGGTAAGGTTGAAAACTTGAAATTATTCTGTTTATCTTGTTCGGTTTGATAGAGGATAATGGCTCGTAAAGTGAACTTCCAAAGGGTACAGTATACTGTGATTTGCATTCTTAATGCTTAGTACAGTATACTGTTGGATTACAAAAAAGAAAAATGAAGGGATAAAATGAAAAATGTAAGGGGAGGGAGGTTTGCGCCTCAAGTATGAATGGCACACAAACTTTCGCCTTGTTCGAATTGCTGGCTGGAAGTTGGCTGGAATAGGGAATCACTGTAGCTACTAGAAATAGCCAGCCGATAGAGGGGAGCGGTGGGAGTGCGGCTGGACCTAGGCAGCCGTTCAGCTAGGCTGAGCAGCCCAGCCAGCCCAGCCATTCTAGCCCATCCGAACGGGTTGTTTACTGTGTGTGTTGTCGGTTTTTTACAAAACCAAGTACTTGGTGCTTGCTTGATATTGAAAAAGAGGGAAGAACATGCATTGCAGTTGTAGGTAGCGATGCTTGATCTACTTGTGTTCTGCTGCAGATTGCCGAACCTGCTGAAATAGAGAGGCCTTTGTATGGTTTGCACGAAGATGTTGGTCTGCACCTTGATACGTTCCTTTACGTTCCTTTGTTTGTTTGTTTGTTATTATTGTTGATGGATTTCTTCTAGGACGTCACATCACATTGCGTCTTCGTTGCATCAACACTCCGCTGCTTTGCTAGTAACCCTTATGAATTATTATACGGCATTATACTTTTCTAAGGATATCGTTCACAGGTTTCAAATCAAACTTTATGCATTTTTAAAACAATGCAAACTCGCAAATTTTAACTGACGAAGATGCGTGGAAGAACTTTGCTAGTGCACTTGCTTCTCTAGCTAACCCTTGTTGTTCGTTGCATCAACACTCCGTTGCTTTTGTTAGCAACCATTGTGATATGGCATTTCCTTTTATAAGGAAGTCGTTCGCAGTTTTGAAATCAGATTCTATAAATCTCTAAAACCATGGAGAATTCGCACAACCTTTGCGTTGATTGTTAAGTGGTCACCAATTTTGAACGAGATCTAACAACAAAGAAGCTTCCAAAGATCCACAATATTTGTAAACGTGCACGGTGGCGACCTGCCCATTTGTTCCGTGTCTGGTGTGGGTGCCCGTGCCCGGCTCCCTTTGCATTGATCTGGAGGCATCTCCCCGCCCGCCCCGCTCTTAGATCCGCTAAACCCGGCCGCACAGAGACACCATGGCCGCGGCTTCCCCTCCGCCCCTCCCCCCCGCCGTCTCCTCCGCCGACGTTGCCGCCGCTGCCGCCGCCAAACCCGCCGCGGCGCGCGCCTTCGTCTCCCGCCTCCTCGGAAAAAAATTGGATGGGGACCGTCCGCAAACCGCCGATTGTGCGGACCCTCTCCCGATGGCCGACGCGTGGCTACTCCAGTGATCCGACGCCCACTGCTCACTCGGCTCCCACACGGACGATTCATCCCCATAGCGCTCGGCTTGCAAGCTCCCAGGCTGCAGTACAACTGGCTCGCAAAGTCGAAGCGTGCTCCGCCGGAATTCGATCTCGAGCTTAGATGTCCGGCTATCCTTCGACGGTACCATGGTCGCCAAGCTCTGCATTCTCATCCTGCCCAGGGCCTGAAGCGTCGCCGTGGAAGCCGGACTCCGATCCGGGACTGCGTGGTGATCACGGTCCAGGGGTGGACAACTCGACGGGAGGCTAAGACGGCGTGGAAGATCGCAGGGCTCTTCGACATCCACCACTGGACGCGGCTAGCCTACTAGCTCTACACACGATTCTCCTATCCAAACAGAACCGGACGCGTTTGCACTGGCTGTGGTTCCAATGGACGGAGCCGGAGCGGCCATGGGTTGGGACAGATCCTCTGGTAAATGCAGTCGATCGCCAATTGTTTCGAGCGAGCACGGTGGTCATTTTATGGGACGGTGCAACGGCTTCCTTCTGGCAGTCCGCCTAGCTTGATGGTTTGGCCCCCATGGACATCTACCCAAACTTGTTCAAGCTGGCTTGGAGGAAGAACCATACAATCAAGGAGGAGCTGGTGAATCAGAATTGGACGCGGGGCCTTTGGCGGATGCAAAGTGTGCAGGAGATGGCTTGTTTTGTAAACCTTTGGGACGCAGTGCAGGCGATTCAGTTGACTGATCAGCCTGACTCCATCCGTTGGAAATGGACAGCCCATGGCAACTACTCGGCCAAATCGGCTTACAATATTCAGTTTGCGGGGTCTCATGGACAGTTCATCAGCTCTCACATCTGGCAAGCGGAATCGGAAGGGAAACACAAGTTCTTCACTTGGCTGCTCGTGCAATCCAAGCTACTAACGGCAGACAACCTACTCAAACGTCAATGGCCTTGCGAACCAGTGTGTTAGCTTTGCAGTCAGGAGCTTGAAACGGCTGATCATCTTATTTTGAACTGCTGCTTTGCGAAGGAGGTTTGGCACAAGATGTCACAGTGGACGTTGGGCTTTATCACAATGCCGTCTACAAATGTTTTGGTAGCTGATTGGTGGCAAAACGAGTTAGCAGGTCTACCGAAAAAGCAAAGACGGGTCAAGGCAGCACTCCTCATGTACACTGCTTGGAATCTTTGGAAGGAGAGGAATCGACGCATCTTTGAACATGTAAACTCGGATGCAGTGCGAGTCATGCAAGAGATCAAGGCAGAGGTCGCGGTTAGAAGGCTTGCTTGCAGTGGGCCTGAGCTCACTTTCAACCATGATTAGTGTTTTACTTGGTTTACTAACTTCGGTGTTTCTGTGGGTTGAGTTTCCTTCGTTTTTTGTAATATCGGTCTTGTACTGAACCTGCATGCTTCTTCTCCTTAAATAAAATAGCAGTGCTCCTGCTTTAACCTTCAAAAAAAAACAGAACCACGCTCCGATCAGCTAGCTAGCTAGTTTTTTTCGAACAATATATGGCTGGGCATGGATGGCATAGAAGTCTAGAAGAGCGCGATGGATCGATATTGAAGAACAGAGCTGGGTTCTCTTCAATTTCTTGGGTTCTCTTTCTGACTTAAATTGCTCTCAAGATCATGGCCGTCGTCTGCGTCGTCCACGCGAAGGCTTCGGCCTTGATGTAGTGGTTCGTCCTAGATGTGGTGGGCTATGGCGAAGAGGATCGAGCAGGTGCGTCAGCGGCGTGCCGCCGGAACTGTCACCGGCGTGCGAGCAAGATCGACCATTAGATGCGTTTTTGCCCAGTACGAGCGCTGCGACCCTCCTCGGCTGTAGCGAAGCCAGCCGAGAACCTGCAAGCCAAGCGCTGCGGGGATGAATCGTCCGTGTGGGAGCCGAGTGAGCAGCGGGCGTTGGATCGCTGGAGTAGCCACGCGTCGGCCATCGGGAGAGGGTCCGCACAATCGGCGGTTTGCGGACGGTCCCCATCCAATTTTTTTCCTCCTCCTCGACTCCGCCAGGCGCGCGCTCTCCGGCGCCCGGCCCAACTACGCCGCCGTCGTCGCGCTCTCCCTCGCTGCCGCGCTCCTCGCCCACCCCTTCTCCCTCGGCTCGCTCATGTTCTCCGCGCTGGCCCTCGGCGCCGCCGTCGTCTGCGCGCACGGCGCGTTCCGCGTGCCGGAGGACCACTTCCCCGACGTGCCCGACCAGGCTGCCGGCAGCGGCAACCAGCAGGATAAGGATGATGATGGTGGATCATCGGCGGCGGTGCTGCTGCTGCTGCCTGACGACTTCCTCGCCGACGTCCTCCGCCGCCTCCCGCCTAGAAGCCTTGCCGCTTCACGCTGCGTCCGCAAGCAGTGGTGCTCCATCATCGACGCCCGACGCATGCTCCGCGTCGACCTCCTCCCTCTCCAGCTCGACGGCTTCTTCGGCAACCCCAACGACTACGAACACCGCCCATCTTTCTTCGCACCCCCATCGACAATGAGCCGAATCATCACCGCCGGCCGCCTCAGCGACTTCTTCGACACCTTCGGCTACATGAGCATCGCGGACCACTGTAATGGTCTGCTTCTACATGGACTTGGGCAACTGACGGTGGTCAACCCAGCCACACGACAATGGGCCGCCTTGCCTGCCTTCCCATCACCATCAGCATCATCATCATCATCATCAGTTGTCGACGATCAGCTGCTTCTATCTGTCGGCAATCAGCTGATTGTCTACGATCCCATGGTGTCGCCGCAGCACTACGAGGTATTTGTCATCCCCATTTTCTATACATATACCACCAGCGACGGAGACGGAGACGGAGACGGCGACGGCGACGACGAAACCCAAACCCAACATCTGGCAGCAGACTACTCAGCAGATCAGTACTGGCCACCGTCGCCATACACAATACACGTCTTCTCCTCGAGGAAATGGATGTGGGAGGAGAGGTCCTTTGTCCGCCAAGGGGATCCTGCCGGAACCATCGCCGATATGCTATCGTGCTCCGACAGCCGCAGCCTGGAAGAACAGGGCGTCTATTTTCAGGAAGCACTCTATGTGCGTTGTCGAAACGATTCTGTAATTAGGTATCTCTACTCTCCATTGTGTATATATATCGTTAATTAATTATTATTACTCGATCCACTCTCTTCGATCATATAATTCACATCCCAATATATATTTGCAGAATAAGCTTGTCAGGTGACAATAAGTACCAGATGATTAAATCACCTGTATCAAGGACCGGAGTTGGTGAGTATGATCTCTCTTACTTGGGAAAATCAGAAAAAGGGGTCTACTCTGCGCTACTTCATGAGGGTGGTGATAGTTGCCCACAATGTCGAGTTTGGTTGCTTAATGAATTTTGCGGTCAGATGGAGTGGGTATTGAAGAGTAAAATAAACCTTCAATCCGTAGCGGAAAATATTCCTCTTCTTCAATTTGCTAACAAATATAGAAAACCATGGATTCGCGACTATAATGCCAAGGATGAACTTGAAGCACCTGCGCAAGACCAACTCGATGGATGGGACTCCGACGATGGTATCATCCTAGAGATCACAGATAACAAGCAGGCCACTACAACAGACTGGGAGATTGGTATGGTTTTCCTTGGATTTCATCCTTACAAAGAGATTGCCTTCTTTAGGGTATCATCAACACTCGTATCTTATCATTTGAATACCTCAAAAGTTCAAGAGTTGGGCCCCATATATGTAACGGAAGTGGAAAGATCATTCCCATACACAGCATGCTGGATGCGGGACTTGTTTGAAAACAATTATTAAGTGGCTTATCAAAAGGTTAGCGTGTACGTGCATGGTTTTGGAACATGCATATAGATCTTGGATTCTCTGTCACTTTAATACTCTGTACATTTAAGTTATCCATTGGGACCTGCTATAATAAAGATTAGAGTTGCCTCTCTAATTTTATTTCATTATCTTCCCATCATGTTTTCCTTTCGTTTCTAGGCGGCCGCATTTAGCCGCGTGTTTAAAGGCATCAAAGAGATGGGAAAGACTGGTTACATAGTTGGGTGAAGATAACACGACAAAATAACACATTTGATAAACTTTAGAAATAGTTCGGAACCAACACATCAAAATCATTTTTTAACTTGCAAATATAATAATGAATTAAATTGTGGACGTATACACTACTACAGAATGCTTTCGTGAACCGGAGCGCCGGTCTTTGGAGGTGGTACTGATCACAAACCGAACTGAAAATAAAATTTCGGCACCGGTTCAAAACCACATTATTTTTTCCGCCAACCTCTGTGAAGGTTTTTTTTCTTCACAGCAGTTGGGATTCCGAACCATTGTGACAACTTTTTTTTTATATCATAAAATATTTAAAGTAGCACTATTTTTACAGCACAATAATATAAAAATATTTCAACCTGTGGAGCATATCAACAGTCAGACTTATGTCACAATCATTTACCTTAAGCAACTCATCAATGAAATCTCTGTATACATTTGGGAACACTGAAACGAGCATTTTTGCCTAGGAACTTTTTTTATTTTTAGTACAATTTTTAATCAAAATTATGTAATAATACCTTGGATTTGAGAAATTACTAATCTAGCTCGCAATCGTCTACCCAGTAGATAAAATCTAAATTTCGTCTAGCTACCGGATGAAAATAAGAGAAATCCTCTGCTAGAACGACGAAATCCATCTAGGAGACAAAAACATATTTCGTCTGTCCAGTAGATGAAATATATTTAAAAATACAATTTTTTGACAATTTTCATCGACTGTGCATGATTTTGCATGATGAAATTTCAATATTGTCTACCCACTGGACGAAATCTAAATATTGTCCACCCATTGGACGAAATCTTGATATATGTCTAGCCACTAGACGAAATCTAAATATTGTCTACCCACTTGAAAGGATCTTGATCACGCGATGTCGTAGCCTAGAGGGGGGTGAATAGGCGTTTCTTAAAAATTTGGCGCTTAATCCCTGCTGGAACTGCCTGGACCGGTCAGACCGGTCTATGCAGGCAGACAGTCCAGTCAGCAGGAACAAGTACCCTCTCAAGCTTGAACCCATAAGAAACTTGGGATATGTGTCTTGCAGAGTATTCCTAATAATATAAACAAGTCCCTACACACAAATAGAGCACACCCAAGAAGATCGAGCGGAAGCACAATTTAAACTCAAAACTATAAATGCAAGGTAAGTAAATCAAACCGAAATAGAGATGATGCAATGAAGACACGGTGATTTGTTTGACCGAAGTTTGGATTCACCCCGTGCACCCACGTGTGAATCCTACTCTCCGTTGAGGAAGCTCGTAGTGACCTCAAGGTCAAGCTATCTCCTCTTCTCCACTATATGACCATGCGCCCTCTTGGCACATGATCGAAGCTGGAACAAACTTGCCGCTGCTCACCACAACCTTAGGAGCTAGCCGGCGACGCCTAGCCGTCTAGGAGCCGATGCTCCAAGAGTAACAAATGCTTCAATCGAGTTGGCCGACGCAACTTCAAGTGCTCAAAGCTCGGGATGTTTCTCTCTTGCTCAAATGGCTATCAAGGAATGGATTCACTCTACCCAACTCAAAGATTCACCTTGAATCAAGCAACTCTCACAAAGAGAGGTTGGGGAGGACTCTCCAAGTGCTCACAAGGCTCTAAAGATGTTCTGAAATGTTCTAGCATCAGCACCCACGAATGGGTGAAGTCATGGGGTATAAATACCCCTTCTCACAAAACTAGCCGTTGCCCTGTCAGTGTTAGACCGGTCTGTTTTGAAAACTAGCCGTTGGAGGCTCATCCTGCTCAGACCGGTCCCTCTCTGTTTTCTGTAGTTAGCTCTCACTCCTTAGGCTAAACTCTTTAGGGACTATTTGAGCACTTTTAGTATTGTCTAAACCTACTGATGTTGCATCCCTCTTGATAGTACGACATATCTATACTCAAGTGTATAAATGAAAAATATACAATTTCCACAATCACAACTTGAGCATCACATTTTGATCATGCCGTCCATTCTTCAATACTTTGAGGGCATCAACATCTTCACTCTTTGAGCATACCCGCTTTGAGCTAGTGACTTTGAATCTTTGATTTGCATAGGAGTGAAATCCAACTTGATTCACAAGTCACTTTCTTTACTTGAATAATGACACTCTTCAACATAGAGCTCTCCATGACTCTAGGATCTCCGGCCTTTGACCCGTATTTGTTTCTTTTCTCCCCCCAAGCCGTCGCTTGCGTAGCCTCTTGAAACATGCCTCTCGGTCCTCTACCTTAATCCTAATCGTCCATCTTGAACTCATATTGATTTGTGTCATGCATGAAATCTTCATTGTCAATTCGAATTCTCAACTCAATCTTATATGCAAGCTTTCCAATTTGAGTCATCATATATGCATCAACTCATGTCTCATTCTCTTTTGTCTTGCTTGCTTCTTTATTTAATAACCATTTATCACATGTGACAAGATCTTCTATATTTGAGACTGCATAAGCATATCACATCTCATTAACAAAATCTTTACTTGTCACTTTGAATCCTATCATAGATCGAAACAAGTCTTCGCAAATATTAGAGCCTTTTATATCAATCATGAATACTTTGCTCTATTTTCCTTTTCTTGTTTTGCTTGTCACATACACATTATACCAATGGGATAAACACGCTTGCTTGCAACACATGAGCCATCTCTTTCAATACACATTTCATAATTAAATACATGTTCATAATCTCATGCAAACAAGTTAGTCCTTTAATCGTGTTGTCAATCAATGCTCCAAAACCCATTAGGGCCTAGATGCTCTTTCAATCTCCCCCTTTTTGGTGATTGATGACAACCCGATTAAAGCTTACAAAAAGATATTCAATAAAGCTTTTGAATTCTCAGATTTAGTTGGAGCTCCCCCTCAATATGTGCATATGAATCGAATTGAACACAAGTTGGCCTCACATGCCAAATTACACATATTAAGCACAAATGAGACTCCCCCTAAATCTTAGCATCCGTGGGGTCTAACAAGTGTGTGTGATCATCATAAATAAATTCGTGATGCAATATGTCATGTAACGCACACAAGCAAACATAAGAGCAATGCCGCTGCCACAGACCGGTCAGACCGGTCCCTGGGACCGGTCAGACCGGTCAACACAAGCCAGCACGCGCTGGGACCGGTCAGACCGGTCCCCTCTGACCGGTCAGACCAGTCACAGACTGCCAGAACAGCCCAAGGCTGAAACAAAAGACATCACATCACTCAAAAATTTCATACTATCATAAACATTCCTTATGTATTTAAAACATGATAAATACACCCAATAGCATTCAATACAAGTGTTCTCAAGTCCACACAAATCCTTAATACGAAAGAGATGGATATGATTTTACAAGATGAGACAAGAATATCCAAACATATCCAAATCATGATGTTCATACACCCATCATCCATACATGATATATAATAAGAGCTAGATGATACAAGATGATCTCAAGATACATATCCCATCTACTCTCAACATGGCACACATATATACACAAGATAAGCTTTAATCCTCCAAACTTCTCCCCCTTTGTCATCCATCAACAAAAAGCGTACAAGAGGAGAAGAGTGTGCTGCCAATCTGAAATCACTGCCCACCTGTAGAGAATCCACCAGTACTGCCCGGATAAGCAAAGAGTGAGTTACTCCAGCTAGCCACTGTCGCCTCAACTGAGTCAGGAGCTAGAGAAAGTGAAGCTGTAGTCCTTGCATATCCCGTATCTGGTGAAGAAAAAGTCCCTCCAAGACCAAAGTGAAGTGAAGGGGGTGCAGAAGCTATAGGAAACATCGCCGACGACCCTGGAACTGTCGACGAACTGACCTGTGTCCCAAACTGAGGTCCTGCACTGAAAGATGGAATTGGCCCCATGAAACTGGAAGTGAACGGCGGGGGCCCTGAGTATGGTCCAGCGAGCTGAGATCCCACAAACTGTCCGGCGAACATCTGTGGGCCTGTGGTGAAAAGCTGTGGACCTGGACGGAACTGAGGTGCAAAAAGTGGAGATCCGTGTCCGAACTGCTGAGCTGAAGATGATCCACCTAGCTGACTCTCCTGACCAAAGAACATCTGCTCGCCCAGGTGGTCATACTGCCCAAAGTCCATCCCCTGGAAGCTCTCAATCATCTGGTCAAGTGAGGGGATCTCTGCTGCCTCTAGCTCTGGTGAGATAGGCGAGAGAGGTGGCTGGAGCTGCATGGTAGTGTACATCCTCTTCTGATTATCCCTCAACTTCTTGTTGTTCTTCCTCTCCCTCTCCTGATTAACCAGAATATCTCTCTGGTTCTTGATCATGCCTGCAAATGTCCTGAACATCCGCCTGAAGGAAGATGAAGACCTGCAAGGAGGGGGAGCATCTCTACCCTCATGAGGCACAGAGCCTCCAGCTGGCTCCTCCTGCTGAGGCACGTCCTGAGCGTGCTGCTGTGCATCTGCATCCTGATCAGGTAGTGGACCATGATCCTCCTGATCCTCCTCCTGAACCTCGTCATATCTGCCCTCAGAAGGAACTCTCACATGCTTAGGATGCTTGATCCTAAGCGGCTCATGCTTCACATCCATCCCAAAATTTCTCCTGGTGACCTTCAGTATCACCCTCATGATATATGGTGCATAGCCACATGTCTTCAAGGGAGTCTCAGAAATATGCTTGATTTCCTCCCAAATGAAGTCACCAACACTGAAGTCACCGCCTCGAGGGTCTGGCTGCATCGTGCTCATAAGATTCTTGGCATGCGCTGAGATGTCACTAGGATTCCCATCCCGGGGTGTAAGTGTCTTCCTGAACAACTTGTTCAGGATGGAGTAGTAAGTGTACAACCCCGTGACCTTGCCTGCATTGCCAACACTATCCCTCGGATACATGAATCTCACCCGATCAGCTGACAGAGGTAAATCATAGTGAAGCTTAGGACGATTCACGTCCTGATCATCAAGTCTCAAGTAACGGCAGAAAGAAGTGTAGGAACACTGGTAGTGATGTCCCTCTGTCATCCAGTAGATAGTCCTCTCATTCCCATTCTCTAGATCATGCCCAAAATATACATTCGCGTAGAACTGGGCTATCACCTCCTTGTTCCAATCATGCTGAAACCCCATAATGTCCTTGATGTGCCTGTCCTCACACATCTGAGCCACCTCATCACAGATTTCATGACCCAAGTTTGCCATATGTGTCCAATCAACCCACTGGGCCTCTGAAGCAATCCCTGCCTTGGCAAGAATGATAGTCTGATAGAAGTCCTGCTGAAACCGAGTGTGAAACCTGTAGTCCACGGTGTCCTTTGGGACATCCAAAGGACTCTGACGCCTTAGCAAACGTGCAGCCGCTGTCATCCCGGTGTTGTAGTAGCTGACAATCTCTACACCGGCCTGCCTGACAGGAATCTGAATAGCTGCGGTCACCACAGGACCCTCCAAGTCTGAGCTGCCTGCTGCACTCTCCTCTGACCCATCATCGCTGTCAACATCATCATCATTAGCATCATCTGCACCTGCATCTGCATCTATCTCAGTGTCCTCATCATCACGAGGATCTCTCAAGTAGGGTGCATCCTCCTCTGTGTCATTTCCTGATGATTCATCAATGTCCATCTTCTGTGCCCCTGTCTTGGCCCTTCTAGGCCTCAACTGACGCTGACTAGGAGCTGCTGCAAGAAGCTGTGAAGCGGACACAACTGTAGCTGCCTTGGTACCACCACTGCTTGAACCCACTCCAGCTGCTCGTGCAACTCGATCCTCATTGAGTTTGCTCCTCTTCTCACGGTTTCTCTTATACATGATTTCCAATCTGAGATAGAGAAATATTGAGCTGAAATTAGATCATGAGAAGCAACCCACAAGATCTGGATAGGAAGTATTTAAACTGCACTAGAAAACTGGAAACTGGGTTATGTCAGTCACAGACCGGTCAGACCGGTCCCTGACAGAAACTGGAGAAAGACTCGGTTTTGATGATCTTTGTTCAGGAAGAATTCTAGAGAACTTTGATAAACAATGTTAAGATTATCTAGCACTTTACAAAGCAAAGTGTGGCTTAAGCTGATGGTTTTGGGTTCTGGCCAGACTGACCGGTCAGACCGCTCGGGTGGACTGGTCAGACCGGTCGGGTGGCGCCCGAACCCTAGGATTAGATTCCGAGCAATGCGAGCCACGAAACTTCTCGTTCTCTTAGGGAATAGTTCCTAGGCCTAGCAGAACTTATTGGACCAAAGGGATTGAAAAGATATGCGCTAAGCTAAGAGATCGGGCGAGGGAAACATGTGATACCTTGGAAGAGAGATGAACTCGTGAGGAACTTCAAAACCAGCTTCACCACTGATTGGTTTCCCCCTTCTAGCCCCAATGCATGTGATGAAGCAACCAAAACAAGGGCTAGAACTCCAAATCTCCAATGGAGTGAAGATGGAGAGAAGAGTGGAGGAGGGGCGACGCACGGGTGAGAGGAGGTAGGAGTGAGTGTCTAACCGGTGAAAAGAAGTGAAATTGACTGTTTTACCCTACGGAGGGGGTAAAAAGGGCAGTTACCAGGTTGGACCGGTCAGACAGACCGGTCAGACCGATCGCACCTGAAGTGCCAGAAAAAAGTTGCCTTCCAGACTACCCGGGTGAATCTCCAGAGTATCCGGGTGTAGCCCAGAGTATCCGAGAAAATATCCAGAGAATCCGGGACATTGATCACAAAGAAGTTTTAGAATGATAACTCCTTGATCAAATGGTTAAGCACTTCCAAAAATTTATATTTTCTGACCTTATGTGCTAACCATGAATTGGATAGGTGGAGGACTAAGTAAGGAGTATTTTGATGAACACATTTTTCCGAAACAAGATCTCCTTGTCACTCCCAAGGAAGAGATGATTTTCCAATATAACTACTCCTTGGATGAGAGAAGTGATATAGATATGAATCTATGGACTTGAGAAAATCTCACTACTTGTGACTAGCCATCAGCCAATCAATGAGAACAATAGTCACATGTAGCTTGATACGGTCACAAGGACCAAGATCCAAAGTTTTTCAAATTTGACACACAACCTATCATGCTAGTTTAGTTTTGAAAAAATCTATCCTATAACACTCATGGCATGTAACAAGTCAAGCTATCACCACACTAGAGAGCTTAGCACAAACCTTACTCAATTTTACACATGATTGACACTTAGTCACAATTAGGAAGGTTTTAGCTAAATATCTAGGTGACAAGATTTCTTGAGCTTGATGCATATAAATGCACACACTAGCATTAATACGATGCTCAAAGGTAAAGCATAATGAGTAGAAAACATACCTTTCCCTCTTAGCCACTTAAACTTGTGCTTAAACTTTTAGACACAATCACTAGTTCTCATAGATGAGAAATAATGTGCAATGTAGCACAAGTACTTCATGATTATGCTTTGTCAATCAATATTTGATCCAATTGATGAATAAACTCATATTAATTTATATTGGATCCATAATGAGCATAATCAACACTATAAGAGACTACACATTCACTCTAGGAAAATGTTAGTCCCAAAGACACAATAGTAAAGAGATCTCCCCCTAAATAAGTGCATAAGAGTTTTGAATTTCTTTTATATGCACTTTATCCATATTAAGAGACTAGGAGAGACTACTTTAACAAGTCGGTCATAAAGCACATAAAAAGATATTTAATTGAAATTGTGCTAGATTCTCTTACTGCCTGAAGTACATGACCCCAAGAGATGCCTATAAAGCATATGCACTGAGAAGGAACCTTTTTGCACATAGCTTTTCTCTCGTTTCTTCAGTTTGCTGTAGTTTTCTGGTCCATACCGGTCCGATCGGTCAGATGGACCGGTCACACCAGTCAAACTGCAGTAACCTTCAATTTGTTCATGTCTTGCTTCAATGAATGTCTACTAGATATATTTGCTCACCTGCACTAAAACAAGACATTGCTCTACACAAGAGCCATTAAACGCATCTCACGGCAAATGGGGAGTAACTCAAAGAAAAATGGTTTTGTCACTTATTTAGAATGTCCCAAGCTCAACACAAGTGACACACTAGTACTCACCAAGAGTTAAGTGACTAATGCATTTTGAAATTAAAAACAAGTTACCGAGATAGCATTGGATGAAGATATGCAAGATTATCCCTTAAACTTGATCAATGACATGAATACACAATAAACTTCAAAGAACCAAGCTCTCCAATGCATCTCCATGTACCTGCAACCTTTTAAGCTTTCTTTGGTGCCCAAATGTTGTTGGGCCCTACAATGTTAGCCACAATAGACTTGGGGACCCAAATAGCTCTTATGCTAACATTGGGTGATTTGATCACCTTAGTAGCATGAATATTCATCTTGTCCTTCCCAAGCTTAGCAATATCATATTGAACAAGTTTTGTGTTAAGCAAATTACTATTTCGGCAATCCTTGCTCATATGCCCTTTTGCTCGACAAGTGTAGCAAATTCGGTGCTTAAGCTTGACGAAGGTGCTCTTGACTTTATTATTATACTTCTGAGCATCACAAGTCTTCTTGAGTGGAAGAGTGGGCTTTGTGGGCTTCTTGACGGGTCCTGCAGCAGCTCTGGCCTGGACCGGTCTGACCGGTCGGGAGTTACCGGTCTGACCGGTCTGGTCAGACCAGAACTGCTGAGGACAGCAGTGGGTCATATGCCCCTTTTTCCTGCATCCAAAGCACACTCTATTTTCTGGAAGCTTTCGTTGACTTCTTGAAAGTCGCTCTTCCTCATCGGGCTTGATTTGACAATTTCTTGCATAATGCCTTTTCTCTAGGCATCTATAGCACTTGATGTGTCCTAGAGACTTCTTTCTTGAAATCTTGTGCTTGATACTATTTTGATCTTGTTGAAGAGTTGATCTAGTGATGTTTGAACCCTTCTCAAGCTTCTTCACCACGGAGTCGTGGTTATCTTGAGAAGGTCTCACTTTCTCCTTGCCCTCCAACTTAATCACTTGTTCTTTGAGTCTTTTTACTTCTTTCATAAGTTCTTCATTTTCTTGTGCAATGAAGCCATCACAAGATTCTACAAATACTTGCTCAATACTAGATTGGCTTGCTTGAGAACAACATAGTTTAGTGCAAGTCAAGTCAAATTGAACTTGTGAGCATATACAAGTGTGGAATAGAGGTTCATAGGATTTTACCGTTGTAGCCATAACCTCATGAGCCACTTCAAGTGAGACATGTGAGTTCACAAGCATCTCATAGGATTTTTCAAGCTCCGTATGAGTTCCTTGCAAAGCCACATGCTCACTAGTGAGCTTCTCCAACCTTGCCTTGAGCACTTGATTCTCCTTCTCTAAAGAGTCAATCCGACACAAGGAGTTAGTAGACAAATTCTCTGATTTTCTTACCAAGGAGGCATAGATGATCTTGAGCTTGTCAAGCTCTTCTTTGAATTTCATTGCTTGATCAACTCCTTGGTTATCTCCTTTCTTGATTTCGGCTGTCAAGCACTTGTGATCAACATCACTCGAAGATGTTGACTCATATGAAGCTCTTGCTTGCCTTGATCGCCGTCGGGAGCATTTTTTGCTCTCTTTGCGCTGTCCCCTGGTCAGACCGGTCTGACTGGTTCCAACAGGGAACCAGCAGACTTTGCTCCTTTTCTTCCTTGATCATCGAACGAAACCACAGGAGGATGAGTATGATTCTCTGAAGTAATATACTCCTCTAGTGACCATCTTCTTCTTGATCTTCGTCGTTACTATCTTCTTCACATATTGCCTCTAGAAGTTTCCAAAGACTATTTGCATCAAGACGTATCTTTGCAAATTTCTTCTCCTCTTGTATAGAATCTACAAAATCTTTGTCCATGCTTTCAAACAAGAGGTCAATTACACGACGATTACACAACAAGCATTCCTTTTCTTCATTTGACAAGTTTTTAAATCCTTTAGGTAGAATACTAGTCTTTATGGCTTTCTCAAAAGAAGGACCCATGTTCCTTAGCATATTACGAATATGAGCTGACCAAGAAATATAGTTTGAGCCATTTATACCAAGAGGCTCAAACGGTACCTCGCAAAATGTCGACATAGTGATTCTCCAAGCGGTGAGGCTTTAATCCGGAGACCAAAGCTTTGATACCAATTGAAAGGATCTTGATCACGCGATGTCGTAGCCTAGAGGGGGGGTGAATAGGCATTTCTTCAAAATTTGGCGCTTAA
This sequence comes from Panicum virgatum, assembly GCF_016808335.1. Lineage (NCBI taxonomy): Eukaryota > Viridiplantae > Streptophyta > Magnoliopsida > Poales > Poaceae > Panicum > Panicum virgatum. Next base: position 15,904,323 of record NC_053150.1, on the reverse strand, counting down.
TCCCTGCTGGAACTGCCTGGACCGGTCAGACCGGTCTACCAGACCGGTCAGACCGGTCTATGCAGGCAGACAGTCCAGTCAGCAGGAACAAGTACCCTCTCGAGCTTGAACCCATAAGAAACATGGGATATGTGTCTTGCAGAGTATTTCTAATAATATAAACAAGTCCCTACACACAAATAGAGCACACCCAAGAAGATCGAGCGGAAGCACAATTTAAACTCAAAACTATAAATGCAAGGTAAGTAAATCAAACCGAAATAGAGATGATGCAATGAAGACACGGTGATTTGTTTGACCGAAGTTTGGATTCACCCCGTGCACCCACGTGTGAATCCTACTCTCCGTTGAGGAAGCTCGTAGTGACCTCAAGGTCAAGTTATCTCCTTTTCTCCACTATATGACCATGCGCCCTCTTGGCACACGATTGAAGCTGCAACAAACTTGCCGCTGCTCACCACAACCTTGGGAGCTAGCCGGCGACGCCTAGCCGTCTAGGAGCTGATGCTCCAAGAGTAACAAATGCTTCAGTTGAGTTGGCCGACGCAACTTCAAGTGCTCAAAGCTCGGGATGTTTCTCTCTTGCTCAAATGGCTATCAAGTAATGGATTCAATCTACCCAACTCAAAGATTCACCTTGAATCAAGCAACTCTCACAAAGAGAGGTTGGGGAGGACTCTCCAAGTGCTCACAAGGCTCTAAAGATGTTCTGAAATGTTCTAGCATTAGCACCCACGAATGGGTGAAGTCATGGGGTATAAATACCCCTTCTCACAAAACTAGCCGTTGCCCTGTTAGTGTTAGACTGGTCAGACCGGTCCCCTAGACCGGTCAGTTTTGAAAACTAGCCGTTGGAGGCTCATCTTGCTCAGACCGGTCAGACCGGTCCCTCTCTGTTTTCTGTAGTTAGCTCTCACTCCTTAGGCTAAACTCTTTAGGGACTATTTGAGCACTTTTAGTATTGTCTAAACCTACTGATGTTGCATCCCTCTTGATAGTACGACATATCTATACTCAAGTGTATAAATGAAAATATACAATTTCCACAATCACAACTTGAGCATCACATTTTGATCATGCCGTCCATTCTTCAATACTTTGAGGGCATCAACATCTTCACTCTTTGAGCATACCCGCTTTGAGCTAGTGACTTTGAATCTTTGATTTGCATAGGAGTGAAATCCAACTTGATTCACAAGTCACTTTCTTTACTTGAATAATGACACTCTTCAACATAGAGCTCTCCATGACTCTAGGATCTCCGGCCTTTGACCCGTATTGGTTTCTTTGCTCCCCCCAAGCCGTCGCTTGTGTAGCCTCTTGAAACACGCATCTCTGTCCTCTACCTTTATCCTAACCGTCCATCTTGAACTCATATTGATTTGTGTCATGCATGAAATCTTCATTGTCAATTCGAATTCTCAACTCAATCTTATATGCAAGCTTTCCAATTTGAGTCATCATATATGCATCAACTCATGTCTCATTCTCTTTTATCTTGCTTGCTTCTTTATTTAATAACCATTTATCACATGTGACAAGATCTTCTATATTTGAGACTATGCATAAGCATATCACATCTCATTCACAAAATATTTACTTGTCACTTTGAATCCCATCATAGATCGAAACAAGCCTTCACAAATATTAGAGCATTTATATCAATCATGAATACTTTGCTCTATTTTCCTTTTCTTGTTTTGCTTGTCACATACACATTATACCAATGGGATAAACACGCTTGCTTGCAACACATGAGCCATCTCTTTCAATACACATTTCATAATTAAGTACCTGTTCATAATCTCATGCAAACAAGTTAGTCCTTTAATCGTGTTGTCAATCAATGCTCCCAAACCCACTAGGGCCTAGATGCTCTTTCACCACTGGATGAAATTTAGAAATTATCTACCCACTAGACAAAATTTAGTAAATAAACATTTCTCCCATTATTTGTAGTGTGCTCCATATTTTGAATCTATTTTACAAGGTACATTTTAATATAAACTTAATTTCTTTTCTATTATAAACTATGTAGGCATAATGTTAACTATCAATGTACTATTACAAAGCAATGCCCTATTACGTCTGTACTACTACGGTAAATGATGCGTGAGACCTTTGCTCTTAACTGGGTACTTAAACAACAAAGTGCAGTGACACGTGCAACACGGTAACCGCGTGTTATATCTAAACCTAACATGCCTTAGGGAATGTAAGTTGCCGGGATTATATGGCGGTGCTTTACTGAGTGCACCAGGGACATTTCCCCTTTCTAATAGCTTCGAGCCCTGCTTTCTTAGCATGGCGGACCCTCTCTCGCTTCCTCTCCTTGTCAGCTTCATGTTCCTCCGCCTCCTGACTTGTTCAATCCTCTTCTGTATATGATCCTGGTCTTTCTTGCGCTTCTCCTCCATCTGTTCCTTGTGCAGCATTTGTTGCCACCTTTCCGCATCCCACCTTGCTTCGCCCCCAATGTGGTCCTTAGCCTGTTGAGATTGCTCGGTGTCCAACCACTACACGAAATCACATTGAGGTGGTGGTGTCTTTCCCCAAATTATGTTAGCAATCAGTAACTGGTCCAGAATTGCGAAGCTCTGCTAGTGTATTGTAGTACTTTAGGTCGGTCCTTGCCGTAACGCTTGGGTGGGTCATACTCATAGTTGTCGCACATGAAGAACCTCATCCCGAAGTCGTCCCCCAGAATCGAGGACTCCATGAGCTTGCAGAAGGAACCGCAAAAGCACATAGGAACCTGGATTCCTTGGGGGATAGTTGCGCACCGCTTACTTCATGGAATATAGGTGGATCCTGAGGACGACATGGCGTTGAGCTGTGTGGTGCTTCTGGTGTGTAGTTCTATGGTTCCATGAGCTGCCTGGTGGCCTTATTTATGGACCGTGTTGGAAGGTCCTTGGGCTATGTCCATGCACATCCAGAAAAGAATGCACTGAGTTATCATATCACTGGTTGTATGCGAGCTCCACAGTGTAGTGCGCCGAAGGCCTCCAGCGCGCTACTCGTCCTAGTGGCACTGCAATGTGCTATCCCATCAACCGTAGCCCTCACGGGCCAAATAGGTGTGCCGGCACTGCACTGTCCTATACATAGTCTGCACCGGCATATTTGTGATAATGTCATTGCCCAGTTGAAAGCTGTGACCTTTATCCTGGATGTGTCCCATCAGTTAGAAATGGTCGGGTTCAAACATTGAATGAATAACTCGTAGCTTTTAAAGCAACGTACACTGAATGATTCCCCGGCATTCAAAAAGCATTAAACATATGAACAAAATACACAAACGTACAAAAACCTACCATGAGCTTTGTGCTATGCCGCATGTCTACCTCTACGATACTTCAAGCGGCATACATACACCACACACCTAAAACTTTAACAAATTCTGCAGTGACATGTGGGGCACCTTGCTATCGTAAACGAGGGCCATTCCAAACCTAACATGCCTTAGGGAATTTAGATAGACAGATTTTAAATGAATATAATAAAGGTTACACCTAATAGTGTGGCCACCTAGCATATTGTGTGGCACCTTCGCCATAGTAACCTCCCATTGTTGTTGTTGTTGGTGGTGGCGGTGGCAGCGGCGGTGGCGGATGCGCCTCCTTCTTGTGACAAGGACAGTTGCAGTATGGATCACTGCAGATTGTCTCCTGTGAAACGGCAACATTGCTGTTGTCATCATCTTCCGTGCCGTTGTCACTGATATTCATTTCTAGATCAAAGATATGATTATGCAGGTACTCAACGTATTCCATATGCGGATGAATAGGAGCAGGATCCACCCACCCAACGAACCCGCATCCGTTCGAATCATCGGAAGACTGAAACATGTATCTATGGTAAGTAATAGGAATGAAGTGGGATGCATGTAACAAACAAAGATTAGTTAAAGTTACCCATGCTCGCGGGCATTTGAAGAAATGACGGCCTCCATCCTCCCCCTTGGTCATCATCTGCACTAAACAGTTCTCACCATGCATACATTTTGGCCAATCCTCTTTGCGGTTTTCGTATCCTCTTAGAGGTTTTGTGGTAGCGAAGTCACTTTTGCTCTCCACTAGAAACTCAAACACTGGTTCTGGATAAATCTCAGAACCAAGAGGACCCTCCCACACAATCGGTGGTCCCTTTCGTACCCCCTTTCCTCTCCCAGCCCCAAAACCCTTTCCACTGGGCGACCCCCGGGACATTACTACTCAAGCGAGGCGGAGCTACCGAAGCGAGTATCAATGCATCCGCCACTGGGGATATATATATAGGCAGAGATTGGTTTACTTGGCATGATATGGAGGTGTAAACTCAGCAGAGAAGGTCATGACATCGCGGCCTTGGCTTAACGACTACCCGTCATAGTGCCAGTGCATTGTCCTATCCCATCGATCGTAGGCTCGCACATGCCTATTAGTTGTACTGGCACTGCACCGTCCTACTCATGATAATGGCACTGCACCGGCACATCCCATCGCCCAAAGCACTGTACCGGCCTACTCGTGATAATGGCACTGCACCGGCACATCCCATCGCCGAAAGCATTGCACCGGCCTACTCGTACATAGCCCTGCACCGGACTGCACCTCATATTACGTATAATACATCAGGTAGCAGTATAGAAGATCATGTCTACGAGTATAGTACAATATGAGTCCTACATTTATGCCTGGCCCCTACCACTGCCCTAACGGTCCACTCGACCCCTCTTTGGCTTCCGTGCCAAAGCGGGTGCTCTAGGTCTGTTGTAGTTTGCTAGTGAGAAGTAGACAGTAGGGCGTACCTCACATCTATGTGGCATGTCAGCAAGCACTGCATCCTCCTCCATGATCTCTTGTGTGGCTGGTGTCGTCTGTGGGTATAAGTGAACAACTGAGACAAGTCCATCTCTTGCTGTGTACCACCGTAACCAAAGCACTCGGCGGCAGAGTAAGAAGACCCAGAACCACCGTGCCTCTCGTCATAGTGTACTGGAGTTGCATATATGAAATGCCATTGAACGTCACAATAAGTTAATTGTCACTAGTTCAAAACATTAGATATGCACAATAAAGCTGCAAGTACGGACCTAGACCTAGAGCTAGTGTTGGGGTAAACCCAACATAGCCTGTAGTTGGGAATGACGTAGAAGGTCCATGCGGGGTAGACATGCTGGCTGCTGATATGCAGATGGACCCACTGTGTGTGCAACTGGTGTACGTGGTAGCTGGACTGGCGTAACTCTAGCTGCAGTACTCATAGCCGGCCGTGGAGGTCTGTCCCTCATAACTGAACCGCTACGGTCCTTGACGATGACGTCTGTGTCTTGGCATGTGAGGACTTCAATGAGACGTTTCGCCTTCTGTCATAGGTGAGAGAACATCTCAATCACATCATCGTACCTCCAGCTTGAATCCCGCCCACAAAGCAATGCAACAGCTGCTGATGCATCAAGCTCTATCTCTGTACCTATACCCACTTGAAAATGTTATTCACAAATAGTTAATCATACTACTACAATATAACCATGAATGTGTATGTGTACAATTGGAACAAAAATAAATGAACAAAGGAAGACGCATTGCAACGTGTATTGCTTGACCAACGTATCCTGGGTAAAGTATAGATCGAGTTACCCTTGGGCCATCGTTCTCTGGCTGGTTGATGCGTACAAGCCGTGTGCGAGTGCGAGGCACGTACCATTATAGGTACATGTTGTACGAACCGCTAACCTATGGTGCACCCTAGCGTGCAGCTGTTGTTCTGCACTATAGAAGCAATCCAATGGAGCTCGTTCTTCGGCTTGTATGCATGTACGTAAAAGGTGCATCTGGGCTGCCTACACTTGACATTGTACTTTGTTGGGCTTGAAACCTTAACAAACACCTCTTAATGACTTCACTGCCCACCTTGACACGGTGTCCTTCAATTGTTGCTTATTTGGGAATAACTGATCCCGCTGAATCATACTGTTGCCATATTGGTACCGAACCTTGTGCATGTCTGTAGCATCCATACTTGAAGCATCTGGCCTATGCCAGTCCTTAGGAATAGGAGCCTAAGTGGCCATGTTATCATCATCATCTTCTTCTTCATCGTCCATCTCATCCTCCATATTCAGATTGTGCTCTTCTTCAAAGGCATTGCGGTCAACGACTACTAGATCTTCAACAATCCTTGGGGCTATTTCTCCACCATCAGCTACACCATGAACTTCAATTTTTTTCCCTCTGAGGGACACCTTCTTCTCTACTCTCTAATTGGTCGAAAGGCACATCGCCATAGAAACCACTCTCATTCTCTACCAGCTGCGATGAGCTTGCCTCACTGACAACCTCTTTCACACATGGCTGGACTAGAATAGTTAATGGAATATTGCACCGCCTACACCAGTCTACCCATTTTCTCCACTTATATGTTCGATCAGCAAGTCACAATAGTTGAACCGTGACCGAATATAAATTCCCATCCAATTGAAACATCGCTACGAACCAATCTTTGAGATCTCTTATGTTGGCAGTTTCAGGACTCGGATGTTCAACGGTCATATTGGGAAACAAACTCAAATCAACACCCGACGGCCCAGTAACAACCTCTCCGGAACCATAAAGTATCCGAATCTGATTTACGCTACTCATGGTTGAACCTGCTACAAATACACAACAATAGTTATAGATTGCAAATGAATAATTCATTATTGCCATATTAATATAATATTACCAACTCTAAAAGAATATTGTTCTAGAAAGTATCTATAAAGTACCATATAAAAACTAAAGGAAAACCTAAGTTAGACCAATTTTTGTCCCAACTTAACTTCATCTAACTTTCATCATGTAAACTTAACTGAAACAATATATTTAAACCTAGAACTACCCTGTATTAAAGTGTAAATATAAACTAGGTATAGGTATGTATTTAAAGTACACTAAATTCCTATAATTTATTTCAAAATCTAAAACTAAAACAAGTTTATTCCAAATTTAGTTCACGTTCTAACTAACCACATATCTGAACTCATCTTAACTAATTCTAAATCTAAATCACGAAAACAATAATATTGTGATAATACTTAAGCAAAAACATCTAAACTAATTTTTGGGAAAAAATTGCAAAATTCACCTTACTCTGTTTCCCTCGGGCGCACAGCTCCCTCCTCCTGCCGCCGGCCTCGCTCTGGGGCCTGCTCTCGCGGCCGCATTGCCGCACCGCAGCTGCCAGAGCCACCACGCGTGGGCCTGCATGCGCGTGCTGCGCTGTCCGCGCCACCTGCTCGCGCAGCGCCCACGGCCTGCCTGCACGCGCGCGCCACGGCTGCCCGTCACCACCTGCTCGCTTCGCACCCGCTCAACATGCGCTCCGCCAACACCGCCTGCTCGCGCGCTGCCCGGATCTTGCCGGGGTAGAAAGGGATAAAGGAGATGAGGAGGGAGAGAGAGACTGTAGGTCGGAGGATGATCACAGGCCTAATAAAGAGAAATCGTCCGCCGGTTAGACGAAAATAAGGAGATTTTCGTTGCCTGCGATGACGAAATATAGTTTCGTCTGCCACGAAAATATTTTCTTTCATGTTTCTTTTCGACGAAATACGGTGGGGACCACTGTTTAGCACTAAAGCCGTCTATTTGGTAGACAAAAACTAAATTTCATCTGCCCGGTAGACAATTTATTTATATTTCATCCGACGATATCTAAATTTCGTCTTCTGGGTAGACGATTGTGAGCTAGATTTGTAATTTCTCGAATCCAAGGTATTATTACGTAGTTTTGATTAAAATTTGTATTAAAAATAAAAAATTCTTTTGGCTAGAGCATGTGGATCCATGTCATTTTCCTCATACTCCGAAGGATGTGCTGTGAAGAAAATTAGATTAGTGATCAATTCTGTAATTAGCTAATTACTTATATATTAATGATATCATTAGCGGTTACTGATTATGAAAGGGTCATTACGAAGGGGTGTGTCCCTTCGGGCCCTCATGCCCCTTGGGCTTGTATATAAACTCTTGTACACCTTAATGGAATAGACAATCAATCATTCACCTAATCCTTTCTCTCTCTCATTTTTACTTTCAATACATTATCATCCACTTTGCTCTCTATTGGGCACAGAAACAGAACTCGCCGAGTAAGGCCTCCAGAAAACTCGGCGAGAACTCTCGCAAAGAAACCAGAGACTCAAAGATGGTGGCCGCAAGAACACCAGAAAAGAGGCACCGATAGGCATCACAACAGTTGGGTAAGAATGAATCCTTCAGGCTTATGTTTCTTCCCCATCGACGATGACGGCTGGCCCTTCCTTCGGCAGCGGCCTGACCATGACAACCCCAACCTTCGACTTTGTCGGACACCCTAAGGCGGTACATCCGGACTTCATCCTCGGCACCAAGATGACGGGCTAGGGCATACCACCATTCTTCAACGACGATGACGACATATTTGTGCCTGTATTGCCGCCCTCAGTGGCGACGGCACCACCACGGTCATCCTCGGCGGCAGCAGGCACCCAACCCCCCATCCTCGGTGGTTCCCACACAACACTCGCCATCGGCGGCCGACACCTTCTCAACCACCACCTTCTTGACAACTGGCCCACATCGCGGACGGGGGCTAGCGCCCGGTAATGTCGGTGCGCATGGGGATGGACGCAGATGAGAAGAAGAGGGGGAGGCCCAGAGAGGCTACACCGACACAAGCACCCTCGGTGCATGGATACATCATGCTACGCCGATGGCGCATAGCATGTGGTTACACGCGCCAATGGTAGCACTGGGGCATGGCGGCGGTCGGGTCCAAGGAGCACGGTGGAGCAAGATGAAAGGGGGATAGGAGTGTAGCGGAACCGCCCAATTTATCCCAGCTTAAGAGCGTCCGATCATCAATTACAGGGATAAACAAGTCAACACTCTTAAAACGGAATATATTTTGTAGTCCGTCGGGCTTCACCAGAACTTTCCACCATACAACAGTGCCATAGTCATGCTTACAGGATCGATTTGCATTGGAGCATCAGATATTACACACAGACATTGAAAATAGATCGTGAAACTAGGAAAGTTTTATTACATAACAAGCATAAACCTTAGTGCAAATTGACTCTACAGAGTTTTTCAAGAACACACCTACCGTATTAGGGTTTGCTTCCATACAGGAAATCCGTTTGGGCATCTGGCGAGGAGCTATCTTTTTTTTTTTTGCGAAGAATGAATGTAAGGAATAGTTTTACAAACACAGATACCCTTGTGCGCAGGATCCTTGCAGCTTGCCTGCACTAGCTTGTTTGGTAATTATGGAAGCACTAATAAGCTGCTCGCGAACTTTTACACTTTCCATTCTCATGCCCTAAGAGTATAGTTTTGATTTTATTCACCTAATGGTTATGCTAGATTTTTTCTTCCCTTTTTCACCAGCAGCAGCTGTTGAGGGTACGGTTCGTGAGAGGCAGGCTCGTTGAAGATCCATAAGACAGGGAAAGAAAGAAGGTGAACTGAATGATTCTTTGTGTCCACTCTATAGGTTCCCCTATTTATTAGTGAACATGGGTTTTGATTAATGGTGCAGGAAATTGTTTGGGTCAGGTGGAAAATCAAGGTGCCAATATTTAGCCTAGATTATTTTATTGGAGGCACTCAGAAAGGATATATTTGAGTGATTGTTCGTGTACGTGGACGCGATTGGTGCATACATGCATCCCTGGCTTACCTATTTTCCTGGTGTCTGTACAGTGTACCTTATGCCCGGGATTTCACACTACGGCCCTCCTACACACAAGTGCCAATACTGCGGTGCACAGTTCTGGCAGCAGGAGCGCGTGAAAAGGGCCTACTCAGGTGAAGGTGGTTGTATTCATTTTCGTCTTTGTTGTCGTGGAGGTAGCATGGGACCAACTAATGAATGGATCACTTCATCATAGGTGCTTTGCTAAGATCTAAAGCCATGGGTGCTAAATGGAAGAAGCAACTGGCGTGCAAGCTGTGGCCAGCAGGCTTTTATAGGCCAAACAAGGGAGGGAAACAACGGGAGTTTGGATTTTGCATTCTCTTGTTCGTGGATATTTTCAATAGCTTCCCACAGTGATATGGTGATTTGGTCTTTGAGTTTGTCTTCTCTTTAAAATATTGTTGTGTGGAGTGACATGCGCCTCGGAGAAGAATTAATTTAGCTATTGTTTAGTGCAGTATTTTATTGTAGTGCACAACTTTAAATCATTTGCTCTGGTGTTCGAACCATCAGTTCAGAGGATATACTACTAGGGACACATATGCATCATTTTATCTATGTATTGTTCTGAGTGAAGCATGCTAGAATTGCCTTCTCTCATGAATAGAGGGAGTAAGGTATATTCAGAAATGACATACATAGCACTGCCATGCCTTACCCTATTTGCATTTGTTGGCATAGATAGCGTTGGCACGATTTACCAAAGTCAAATAAAAGAATTGGCAAATTTCGAATCACCCACCATTTATACAATAGACAAAACTCACCTGTGTATATTAGCAAGTCCAGAGGCCCTCACCACCATAAAAACTGAGCAGAAATGTATAAACAAAGATGGCAACTTCTGTCGTATGAACGTGCCAATCGAGTTGAAATGAGTCTCAATTTGCAGTGAATAATGAAAAGGCATCATGTGCATCATCTGATAACATATATTAGTTACTAGCATCAATGCATACAGAAAAACATCAGCAGAAGGTTTTCAAGGCCAATGCTTGTACAAATCTAAGCATAGATATTGAAATAGCCATCCATACTTCAGTCAATCATAGTACAACACACTCAGCCACTAAAAGTGAACATAATTCTTGTATTAGTGCCTTTTCGCAACCACATGAACATCCGCATAGGCATCGCCTACCCAAAGAACTCATTTATAATAGTAAGTGCAGGGCGGCGCACATCGCGTTCCCATGCTATGGTCGTGGCAGTATGGTTTGATCCAGTGATATGCGAGTGTATGGATTCAGTGGCATCGAGAGAATAGACAGGCCAGCCCCAAATATCAACAATATGTATAATCTTTGCGATCTGCGCTTTTGCAAGGGCTTGTGTATTGGATTTCATCTCTTTTATAGAATCACAGAGACTCTTGCGTCCCGCAAAATACTCGCTTAGTTCGGGCACACCGATTGCCCTAGCCAAACCGCTGCACCCAGCAGACTTCTGCACTGATACGGAATCAAAATATTCTTTGAGTTCCTTGACCAAGCCAGCATCAACACGACGGCTAAGATTTTTCTTGAGGACTATCTCATCACACTGGATGCGTAGAAGGCAGCTTTGGAACCTTAAAGTTGGTCGGTAACTCTCTACTGCAAAAGGGTCAATGAGGGAGGCATCAAGCTTGTCAACAAGGAATCCATGGATTAGTGAGTTTGATCCACCAACCAGAACCGGTATGTGACCGTGCCTAACAATAGACTCTGTAATTGTGGTCACAGCAGATTGGAAGAGAGGTATAGTAACATCATCGGTAATTGCCGAAATGGCCCCGATGAGGTGATGAGGAATACCATGTTGATCATTTAGGCAGACCTTGTTGGTGGTGATGTCAAGACTAGAATAGATTTGCATCTTGTCGACATTTACCACTTCACCACTGATCACCTTGGATACATCAATTGATAGCTTGGTTTTGCCTATACTAGTAGCACCCATGATCACCACTGGCTTAATCGACAACATCGATGCTTAATCAACAATATCGATATCGAAAATGCAATATATGGTGAAATAGATCTCAGGATGGAGCGCGGAGAGGAAGGAGAAAGTGCTTCTAGCATAGTGAACTGTGGGTTCACAAGCCCAGGTTATACAAAGAGCGAAGGGATGAGGAAGGGAAATGATGAGGAAGGGAAATGTGTGTTTAAGACCCATGAACCTTAAGTCTACCAGCAGATGTTATAGCCCTTGAACTTTAAATTACTACGGTGTGTAGAGTGATTTGCTAGAACAATGTTCAATTATCGAGGAAATGTAGTCTTTTACATTTTTACTACATAGGAGGTGGGGATCCAAACACAGGGAAGTCGAGAATAGAGTTCATAGATATAGCTGTGTAGATTTGCTTGACCATAAAACACTGGAAACCAGTAGAGCACGCATGGTCTCTGAAAAATTGTTTGAGCGCCTTTTTACTGCAGCCAACTTGCTCTAGCCAATTCTGTTCCAACTCCCTCTTCCTGCTTCCTTCTCATTCCACCACATACACATAGACACACGTGTGCCCATGAAACACATGGCACGCCAGGCTTGCATCCCACCACCACTAGTACTCTATCACCTCGACACCTCTACGCCGCAAAATGACGCACCTACCTATGCTACTCCTTTACCCATGCCAACTGTCCTTCGCAGTATGCGACATGAGGGGATGTTGTTCATAGATATAGCTGCGTAGATTTGCTAGACCCTAAAACACCATAAACTAGTAAAGCACGCATCATTTCTGGAAAAATTATTGAGCACCCGTTTACTGCTACCATACCGACTTGCTCTAGCCAATTCTGGTTCCAACTCCCTCTTCTTGCCTCCTTCCCATTCCACCACATACAAACAGACACACGCATGCCCATGAAACACGGAGCACGCCAGCCTTGCATCCCACCACCACTGGTACCATGTCACCTCGACACCTCCAGGCCGCTACACGGTGCACCTACCTATGCTACTCCTTTACCCATGCCTACTGTCTTTCGCAGTCTGTGCCATGGTGGCAACCAGCATGCGGCACAATGGCAGCCAAGACAAGGGAATGTCAACTTAAGCCAGCCCAAATCCCTCCAACCAGTATTGGTTCCACTTCCCTCTTCTTGCCTCATTTCTATGCATGTTGCACATAGGCACAGGCGTGCCCATGAAACACGGGGCATGTCGGGCTTGGATTTGACCACCATCGGCACCCTGTCAACTCAACAGCCCTACATCACTACATGACACACCTAGCTCTGCTACCCTTTTACGCATGCTGCTACCCCATTATGCATGCGTTACACTGACAGTTGGCATGAGAGGATGCTCACATGAGAGCATGTCGACCTAAGGTAGCCCAGCTTCCTCCACCGATTCTATTTCCACCTCACTCTTGTTGCCTCATTCCCTTCCGACCTGTGCATGTTGCACATAGGCACATGCATTCCCGTGAAACACAGGGCACATCGTACTTGCATCCGACTACAGCAGGCTCCATGTGACCTCAACAAGCCCATCCCAATACACAACACACTGGCATATGAGTCCACAGTGGTAGCATTGAAGATGGGCCATTGAGCTGCTGGCTGCTCCCTCCTCTTACCTATTAAATATGACAACAAAGAACTCCTTTTCCCATGGTGAAGCACCCATAGCTCCACTACCTTCCCATTCATCCATAACCTTTCACTTTCTTCCTCCATCTCACCTTCTCAGAGAACTCTGATCTGGTGAAGAAGACGGGCTCCCTCTTCGTCGGCGCCCTTAGCAAGGTAAGCAGCTTGTGAGCACCACCTAGAAATTCATACCTTCCTCTCATGTCCATAAATGGTGACCTCCTCCTTTTTGTGGGAGATGGAAGGAGAAGGATGGATCACCAGCCATTGCTTGAACAAAGAAGGTTTCCCTAAGCTCCTATACAGCGCCATGGCAAGGTTGGTATTCTGGACCACCCAAAATACATGGGAAGAGAGTATGAGGAGTACAACACAGAGCGATGTGAAGTGACTATCTATATCGGATCAAGTAAAGACTTCCCTGACATAAAGCCATGGTATGTGACCACCACAGGGTTTCGGTTTGAGGACATCTACCAAGCTGTTGCCAAATATATGAGAAGCCAATCTGTCGTACACCAATGCGATAGTTTCCGCATCTGCTAAGGAACAACTCAGTGTGGATGACTCGGATGAAGACCCTAGAAGGTTGTGAATTACGAGAAGATAACCCAACTATAGTGTTCATGGCAAGGTACTTGCTCAGCTTATATGAGTAATATGATAAACAAGCAACCAAGCTTAAGGAGTGCAACCACAGGGCAGAAGAAACTGAGAAGCAGATCAGGAAACTTTGTGTGCAACTTGCTGTGGCTAAGGCCCAAGTGACCTTATTTGAAAGTCGTGAGATCGCTTCAATTGAAGCCTTAAAGCAAGCTGAGGACCACTATGCACAAGAGTTAAAAAATGCCTACCTAGTCACTGGGGTGAAAAGAAGGGCTCTCGCATTGGGCGTTAAAGAGTGTGATGTGCTAGATGGAATCCCAATTGTAGCCATGGATAATGGCAAAAGGAAGTTTGCTGAAACCCCATCAGCACCTCCACCCATGAGGTCTCTGAGGAGGCTTCGGACCTAGAGCCTACCAAGGAAGAAGAAGTCCTCCCGCAAAATCAGCCACCGGCAGAGAGCAAAGTTGGTCTTCCTCTTGTCCCATTAGAAGACCCTTCATCCTCAGATGAATGTTCTAGCTAGATACTCAAAGCTCTAAGGGAATGAAGGTACTGTTCGAATTTAGAATTCTAGAATTAGTTTTAGCTAGCTCTTTTAGACTAAGGGAACTGAAAATTACTTCACTTGTGTAAACCCTCGTGTAAAGGATATGTGCCGTCATACAGTATAAGCTCTTTCCTCCTATAATGTAATAACCTCACACCTACTTCATCCCTAATGGACAACCGTTATGATAGTTGATGCTTCCATGTATTATACAGGTTAGCCAAACCTACCACATTCCAATATAGATTTAGATAAAAAAAATACACATGATCTTTAGGGTTTTGTGCTATACCAATTAGTCACCCACAGCTAAGCGGGCATCAGTGGCTAGTTTCAAGAATTGGACTCTGGAAGCTTTAACAAACAATTATAGGATGAGACTCGCTAGCTTGCGGTTGCTGCATGCCCTGCAGTTGAGCCATTGACGTATATAATAAGTTGTATAGTAGCTAGAAGGTGCCAAAAGTCAAATGCTGGATTCTACTTTGAAATAGCTAGAGTTCAATCTAAATCATTCACATATTTAATTCTTTAACACCTCTAACTTCATCATATTTTTTTACTTCAATCATGACAAAATGATAGAAAATTGAAAGCAACTATTGTTTCTGTTGTGTAGTAGAAAATTGAAAGCAACCATTGGTACCCACTTCCTCAAGAAAAAATGTTACCCAAGGAAAACACAGGTAAATAATGTGCTACGCTAATGGATTACATGTAGCCTTTGTATTAATTTTTTCCATGGCCTTTGGGAAGCAAATTACTAAAAGTGCAAGACTTCATATATTTTTGCTCAAACTACTAGCACAAAAAATATGGTATATAGCTGATCACCTATACAGCTAAACTAGACATTTGAAAGAAAAGAATAACATCACATTTTGTGAAATTTCATGCAAATTTTGGGAGAAATTAGAAGCAAACCACACTACCATGAACCCACATGTACAAATAGTTTTAAAATCACATGAAAAGGAGCCTAATAGATATGAACAAACTAACATATATTAAAGTAATTAAAGTACATATAATAATGGTAGAATGAATTCCGTCCAAGAAATATTAATTCTGGCTAGAAAAACCAAAAGGTAAAATCCAGAACAGCTGATTATAACATCAACTAAGTCGCCAAGCAGTACCAATGATATTTAAAAAAAGTCTCATGCATCATATGCCTCTCCATCATTAGGTTAGCAGTTTCGTTTCTTGATTTCCTTCAGTAGCCATTCCTTCTTTAACTCCATTGGAAATGCTACGAGTATTCTGAACTCAAAAACATTGCGTCTAAGTATATTGAATGCCTTGAGGAAATCATCACGGGCCAACTCTGGTATTCTTTTTAGTTCTGCAACAACAGCTTCAGGAGAAGCTTTCTTTGGTATTCCTTGAGGCTCTGCTGGGTTTTCAAAACAGTCATCTTCTGCAGCCTGGATACAAATGATATAGCACATCGAGTAAGTTATTATTCTTGTTATCATTGACAAAACATAAAGTACCACCTAATCACAAATTATATGCTTGATTGGGGGAAGTACAAACATTCGAAACTCAACTAGTCCAGTTCCATCAACATATATATAGTCATTTTGTACGCAGGTGAGGGATTCAGGGTCTTACAAAAAAATGCATCATCATGTGATGATTATGTAAAATGGATGTGTAAACCAGTTAATTTGGCAACAATAGACAGCTTGCTACGCTTGTTAAAAGTAGTATAGCTTGCTATTTTTTTTGTAACGGTGTGCTGAATAGTACAAAAAGACATCTTAATATTCCTATATATGGGTTTAAGTACTGCAAATTATACTGTGCCTTCATTTACTTGTATCAATATCTAAGATATGAACGCTAGAAGATCATGCCAATTAAAATATAGAAACTATTTGGATATATATAACTACAAAAAAAAGAAATTATTGCACCTTGTAGTCAGCACCAGGTGACTTAATCAGATCTTTCATTTTGTTGTTGTGTCCTGAATTCATGAAGCCTCCATCACCTTCTATTGGATGAAAACTGTCAGGAAAATTTGCACTCTCTGTAGGTTGAAGAGCCAGCAATCGTTTTCCTGCAACCTTGCCCTTGTGAACACCGCATTTATTCTTTCTATGGGCACGACCGACGGTCTCCTTTGCCACAAATGTATTATAACACATTTGGCACTTCATTAAGTGGCCTAGATATTTAGATTCATATTCATATTGGAATCCACACTTATCACAGGATGTCCAGAAAGGTTCCAGCAGTGTCTGCAACTCTGGCAGCGTCAGCATCAACAACAGGGGCTTTGTTTAGATCCTAAAACGTAAAATGTAAATTTTTTGTAAATCGCTTGCATGGTGTATTAAATGTAGTCAAAAAATAAATTGCATTATACCAATGGACTGTAAATCACGAGACGAATCTAATGAGCCTAATTAGGATGTGATTAGACACTAAATTGCTGCAGTAATACTACAGTAAACATGCTCTAATGATGGATTAATTAGGCTCATTAGATTCATCTCGTAGTTTACAGATGAGATCTGTAATTAGTTTTGTGATTAGTCTACATTTAATACTTCACATGTTGAAGATTCATTTCCAAAAATATAAAAATGCAAAATGCAAACTGATCTAAACACACCCAGGGTAAGCAACCATCCGGAGCGCCATATCATGAGATGGAGCAGAAGCTGCAGTAGTTGAGGTTGCACCATTGATCTCCTCCATTTTAGTTATACGACGACTTGCTGATCTTAAAACAAAAGAAGCAGTTTTCAACCTTCACACGAATGACAAAAAAAGAGATCGACCACCTAAAAAATCAAGAATACATGCCAAAAATTTATCACTTATACAAGGGCTAGATGCAAAAACAATATTCTGGTTCCTCAAATATATATAATATGAAATAAAAGTATCATTTTACTATATAGCTCCATATTCATTCGTTCGTTCATAAATGAGACATGATGCCTCTTGAGATTGCGAGCCCATTAAATACCAATCTCACTTTATCTCATTTCAATCAATTATTTAAAAATACAACCCCATATTTGTTGCAATAGATTCCAGGCATATAATATCATTTTTAGTTTAAGCAAACTTGGAGCGATAAAACTTCACCATAAAAGAGATCGATTGAGAAAGACAAGATAAAACTATATCATATGGTTTCACATGCATGATGACGAACTTAATGTCTTCATTTAATTTAGCACATAAAAAATTGTATGACATAAATAAATATATATATAAGGACGGGCAACCAAGACAAGATGAAATCATGAAGCTACACTAATACCGATCTCCAAATATTGTAAACTCAACAAATAAATTATAAATTTGCCAAAAGAAATACACTGCTAGAAAATCTCTCATTAGTACCGGTCGGGAACCCCCGGTTTGTACCGGTTTCCCGACCGGTACCGCTCCTCCGGTACTAAGTGCACGCGCACTTAGTACCGGTCAGCTGGCCCGGTACTAAACGACCTGTTTAGTACTAAACTGCTGGCTACGCCAGTAGCTAGGCCGAGCAGTTTAGTACCGGTTGGTAATACCAACCGGTACTAAACGATTTTTTATGCTTTATATTTGTTCTCTTTTTCCTTTCAATTTCAATTAATTAGTATTAGTAGTCGTACTCGCAGTGGTTTGTGTATTTGTACTCGTACTCGTATCTAGAATTCGTATTTGTATATGGAGCAAAGAAAATAAAAAAAATTATATACATACATGGATAAAAGAAATGTTAGAAATTATATACATACATGGATAAAAGACAATAATATTTACAAGTATGAATTCTCATAAGTTTTTTCCGACAAATTCTTCAATAATTCTAATCATCTGCATCGTCATCGGCACCGGCATCCTTCTTGCGGCGTTTGTTGAGTTTATCAGCTCGAGCCACACTTATCATTGGATCGGAATGAAATTCACCATTTGGATTTATCACCTCATCCAACAGAAATCCACAGAGTGCTTCTTGAATTGCCCTGATTCTTTCCGGTTCGATGAGGTTCTCTTTCAGTCTCCAAATCTATCAACAACAAATAAACACCAATAGTTTAATTTAGTACCTGCATGGAATTAGATACAAGAAATTGTTACTAATGTTATACGTACTTTGAAGTTTTCTTGTGTCACCCTCTTGGTATCTCTGCAAAAAAGTGCATGTGCTCACATACGTAGTATCCGCAGAGGTTGGTTCCTTGCTTCTGTCTCAAACACTATATACAAGAGGTTGGTTCCTTGCTTCTGTCTCAAACACTATATACATATATACATGTTATGAAATATTCATGCTGTTTGAATAAATGAAAGTAGATGTGCGATATTCGTACCGGCTTGTTATGGTTGAATTCAATCTCAGTCGGTGTTGACGCGACTCCTAATTGTGTTTTGAGGAACCGAGACCATGCCCTTTGCATGATGTCTACGAGATTTTGATATAATTCTGGTGGCTTATTCAAGGAGTCCCACATAGTAACTCGGGACCGAATTTCGATCACAAATAGGATCCAGTGGAAACTGTTGATACATACATATGGATACAAGAAATGTTAGATATATACACTTATTGGCAAGTTGAAGTGACTCAAAAAGTGAAAGGACTCACTTGAAGTTGTACGGCAACAGAATGAATGTGCGATCGTGCTGCTCTTCCAAGGACATGACTAAATTATTCTCGGTCCGATTAGGATATTAGCGTACACACTCCTCATGTATAACATTCGGATCTATGAAGCCAACATTGTAAATCCCGCTCTTCCGGCATTCTTGCATTTTCATCCTGGACAATTACAAATAAAAGGAGGGAATGAGAAATCTAAACAACTTAGTAGAGCTAGAGTATACAATTGACAGAGAACACTTACATAGACCATACACTGACGAGGGACTTGTCTAGGGCGTCTTGATGGAATAGAAATAAAAAATGGTCAAAATCAATCCAAATGTCATCCATTCCCCGATAGAAATGGGTATGTTTAATTCGAGCAGTTAGCATTATATACCCCTCTGCACATGCTTTCAAGTACCACTGATGTAACTCATGCATTCTTGTTGGTAGGGTGTCAATCAACTCTGGCCACATCAGAGGTTCCCCCAGTACAAATGGCTTTCTTCCTGCCCCTTGGTGAACCGGGATTTTTTCCTAACCTAGGAGCTGAGCTTTTGTGAGGTTCATTTCCTTGACAAACTCAGCAGTAGCTTCATCCTCTTTTGAAAGCACTACTAGAGGGGGTACGCTTTGTTTGGGTTGTTCGCCGAGCTGGGGGACTTGGTTGTACCTCCGATTACTCTTCTTCTCCCATGATTTTGTAATCAAGTGGTCGTAGTCCGACATCAGTGGAGGCTTTGGTTGGCACATCATGGATAGATAGAATTTCTTCCCTGCCGGATCCACTGGTTCCTTTGGCGGAGGCTTCTTTGGCTTCAACTTCTTGCGCACGTCTTCTTGCACCCAAGCATCCAATTCCTCTGGAGTCATTTCGTAACCTGACTTCTCTGGCGCAGGCTTCTCTTTCTTCTTTTGTTCTTGGGTCTTCTTATATCTTGGAGGTGGCGGTGGCGGCACCCAAGAAGATTTCTTCTTCTTTGCGGGGCGAGGAGATGACGGAGGCGGACTAACACTAGGCTCCCCGGAAGCGGCCGGTTACGGCGATGGACTAACGCTGGGGTCCTGGGCTACGGGCGGTGACGGTGGATCCACATTGGGCCTCGGAGACCCTTGAGCAGCTGGCGGTGACCTCGGAGACGGGATAGGATCCCTTCCTGCAATTTTTATGTACTATTTTTTCCAACAGATCCAAGTGTGGAGGGCCTATCCTAGTTCCTCTTCTCCATCGCCTCCAGGGATCTCAAGGTCGAGGTCTTCCCATCCTTTCTCGACACGGTCAACCATGACTCTAGCATATCCTTCTGGAATCGTCATGCCATGGATTGTCCCGCCTTGAACAGGGACTTCAGCAACCCTGTGAGCGACTACTTTCAGTTTTTTCCTTAGCGGAAATAGAAGCTCACAGAGGGTCCTCACGGCGATGTCGTCCACGGGGTAATGTTTCGCAACTATTTCCTCTCGATCTGCGGCTGGGTGTTCCGTTGAAGCGACGCTGCGAGCCGACGGGGCTAGTCTCCAGCTGAGCCATTGATCTGGCTTCTGGTGGCTGCTGTTGGCTAGCTGTAAGTGCACCTTCGATCGAAGCAACCCATTCTTCTAGGGCACGCACCTTCTCTGCTACATCAGCCTTTCTTCTCTGTCGGCTTTGATACGTCTCTATGTCGCCACTGAAGCCATGCTTTCATGGAATTACGCCCATGCCTCGCACACGTCCTGTGTGTTCCTGTGTGCCAAGAGCGTACGTCAGCTCGTCTTTCTCTCTATCTAACTTGAAGCTGCTTTCGGACACGACCTTTAGTGCCACATCGAGCTTGTCAGATGCTTCCCTTATGGCATCGCTAGTGACGAACGACCCATCTTTCATATTCAATGAGCCTCCATGAGCGTAGAAGTAATGTTTTGCTCACAATGGCCAGTTGAAAGTCGCCGGTACGATTCCTCTGGCAACGAGATCATCTTCCATCTCCTGCCATTTCGGAATCGCCGACGCATATCCTCCTTGTCCAAGATGATGGAAGTGCTTCTTTTTGCTCGCATTCTCCTTGGCTTGGGCTGTCTTCTTCTCGCTATCCTCGGACGACTTGTACTGCACGAATGCCTCCCAATAAGGACGTTGATTTTTGAAGTTTTTCTCGAAGTCCGGCGTGAGTCCCTTTTTAAAATAATCTTTGTTCAAATTTTTCTTGAACGTCTGAAAAGCAATAGCCATCTTCTTCATGACCCAATCCTTAAACAGCTATTCTTTGTCCTCCGGAAAGGTGAAGTGCCGTTTGACATCTACCCATAACATTTCTTTCTCGGTCTCAGGAACGACGTCAGCATCGATATCTGTGGCTTTACTTTTCTTCCATAGCTTGAAGCTAATGGGAATGTGGTCCCTGACATAACATCCACATTGATTCACCACCGTCGTCTTCACACCCTTCGGAGACTTTGGTTCACCGTCAGGATGCAATGAAGTGATAATAGTGTGGCCCTCCATGATTTTCTTCGACCCTCGTTTCCGTTTTGGTTTCCTAGTCGATCCGGATGCCTAAAAAATATGTATTTAGTATGCATTATACTTACATACAGAATTAATATGTATGTTTATATATATAAGCATGAATTGTATATACCTCTGCGCTATCATCTTGCACAGTCTTTTGTTCTGTCTGGTTATCATCGCCATCGCCAGTATCATTAAGGTATTGGTTGCCATCGTCCTCGGCAGCATCCTCTTCGTTTTGGTGCGTGCCCGTACCAATTATGTCCGCAAGAAAGACCTCGTCAGCATCCTCAACATATGTTTGATATGCAATTTTGTACTAATTGACAATGTATAAAAAATTTACAAGTGCACCTTCAATAAAGCCGTACAACGCATACAAGATCAAAATTTCTAAAATTTACATCATATACATCTTCTATAAAATGTGCCCGGGAATTTTATAAAATGTGCCCTGAATTTTCTAAGATTTTCTACTAATACACAATTCAACTTAAGCAATATAACTTCAATAAAGCTATAAAGACATGAAGATTTTTGTACAATATACCTAAGCAATAATTTTCCATAATTTTCCATAATTTTTCATACATTTTCCAAAATTTTCCATAATTCCTCTACATTTTCTATAATTTTCCATACATTTTCTACAAATTTCAACAAATTTAGTACAATTTGCACAAATATCTATAATTTTCTATGAATTTTCTAAAATTTCTACAATTTTCACTATAATTTGAAAAAAATATCTATAATTTCCACTATTTACTTCATTTGTATAAATATCTACAAATGTTCGACAAATTTACTATAATTTTTTACATGAAAAATATTGTAACCGTTCGTACTATTTTCTATAAATTTTTACTAATGTTCACAAATTTTCACAAATGTTCGATGCAATTCATCATTTTCTATAAATGTTCACAAATTTGTACAAAAAGTTCACAAATTTCGTCGATTTTAACAAATGTTCACAAAGTTCATAAATATCTATAGACATTCCATCGATTTGAACAAATTTCTAACAATATCATCAATTTTCTGCAAATTTCTAACAATTGAATAGCTTTGTTGACGTCAGCACGTACTCGTGCTTACGTCAGCCCCAGTTCTCACAATGGCGACGGCGGTAGTAGCGGCGGCGGCATTCGAGGCGGCGGCGTTCAAGGCGGCGGCGCTGGAGGCGGCGGTGCGGAGGTGGCACTACGGACGGCCCGGGGCAGCGCAGGAGCCGGAGGCGGAGGGTGCCGGGAGCCGCGCGGCGGGAAACGGCGGCGTGCGCGCGCGAGGAGGCGTCGGCGGCCGGCGTGGAGATCGGGGGCTCCCGCTTCCGAGGAGGAGAGGGACCGGCGTCGCGGTGGAGAAGGCAGAGGCGCGACAAGGCGTCGGCACGGAGACGGAGGCGCGGCACGGCGGCGGGGCGGAGGCAGAGTGGCGACCGGCGGCAGCAGCGGCGGCGAAATCGATCTGGGCGGAGGCAAGAGTTGAAGGTGAGGGGGAACGGCCGGGGCTGTGTTATATATATAGGGGTGCCACTTTAGTACCGGGCCGTGGCTACGCCCAGTACTAAACTGGCGCCAGCGCAGATTAGTAACGGGCGTAGCCATGGCCCGGTACTAAACTGGCGCCAGCGCAGATTAGTAACGGGTGTAGCCATGGCCCGGTACTAAATGGCCACATTTAGTACCGGTCAAGGGCATCGCCCGGTACTAACCTGCCCCATCTGGCGGGAAAATTTTCACATAGCTCTTTAGTACCGGGCCGTAACAGCTAATTAGATAGCTCTTCTGTTTTCTTTTCGAGTGTTTTACACGTTGTTTATTCATAATAAATTAATTATAAATACAAATATATATTGTTTTCACCATGCAAAATTATATTTCTGTATTATAGGTTACTATGTTGGATATATTTAATGTGTATGCACTTAATTTATCATATTGAGTCCAAATTTTTTTATATCTGTTTCAATTGTGTTTTCTGTGCAAACTATTATATAAATGCATAAAAAATTTAAATCTCAGTTATTTCATACATGTTAATTAAACAGTTAATTAAATAGATTTTTTGTTTTTTGGGTGTTTTATCATATATGTGCATGCACTTAATTAAATAGATTTTCTGTTTTAATTATGGTTATCACATTGAGTATGCACTTAATTAATTTATCATATTGAGTCTAAATTTTTTATATATGTTTCAATTGTATTTTCTGTGCAAACTATTATATAAATACATAAAAATTAAAATATAAGTTATTTCATACACCATATATTACATCAATCACTTGGTTACATGAACATGAAAGTATAATATAATGATTACACATCATTGTTTAATGGAACGTTGACAACCTTTCTTTTTACGAATGTCCCTTGATCATGATCGAGGCGTAAGTAAGGAGCGTCCTCTTTGGACAAAGGGATGCTAGGGTCAACATCGACAGAGAATGGAGGACGGTCGTAAAACTGATCAAAGTCTTCTGACTTGTCCGAAATGTCTTCAACTCCAACGATTTTTCTTTTTCCTGGAAGAACTATGTGGCATTTTGGCTCGTCGTCGGACTTGCCTTGATTTTTCTCAGTTTTTCTTGCCATGTCCTTTACATAGAAAACCTGCGTCACATCCATAGCGAGGACGAATGGTTCGTCTTTATATCCAATCTTTTTGAAGTCCACTATTGTCATTCCATACCGGTCTATCGTTACACCACCACCTGCTCGGTTCACCCATTGGCATCGAAACAAAGGAATCTTCAAGGGGCCATAGTCAAGCTCCCATATTTCCTCTATGACACCAAAGTAGCTGTCCTTATTTCCATCATGGCCTATTGCATCAAAATGCACACCACTATTTTGGTTCGTGCTCTTTTCATCTTGGGCTCTTGTGTAAAACATATATCTATTGATCTCGTATCCTTGGTATTGCATGATTGTGGCCGATGGTCCCCTAGCAAGCCATTGTAGTTGTACATCAATCGTGCTGTCACCTATGAGTTTTCTTCTCAGCCAAACCGCAAAGATATCTATGTGATGACGTGTAATCCATGCCTCAGACTTCCCTATGTTTTCATGACAATATTAATGTGTTCATCCATATATGGGGCCACGAGGGATGAATTCTGTAGAACGGTGAAATTTGCTTTGCGGATTTCATTTTCAGGGATGTGCATATTAGATTTCTTACCTAGTGTGCCCTTTCCTTCCAATCGCCCATCATAGCGTGACATGGGGACCCCAATCGGACTAAGTTCATCAATGAAATCAACACAAAACTCAATGACCTCCTCTGTTCCATAGCCCTTGGCGATACATCCTTCTGGCCGAGAAAGATTCTGAACGTACTTCTTTAAGACTGCCATGTATCTCTCGAAAGGGAACATATTGTGTAGGAATACAGGGCCTAAAATGTTTATCTCTTTCACAATATGAACCAGGAGGTGGGTCATAATATTAAAGAACGAAGGTGGAAAGACCATCTCAAAACTGACAAGACATTGGACCACATCATTCTATAGCCTTGTGAGCTTATTTGGATCGATTGCCTTCTGCGAAATTTCATTAAGAAAGGCACATAGCTTCACCACTGCTAATCTTACATTTTCTGATAGAATACCCCTCAACGCGACTGGAAGCAATTGGGTCATCAAAATGTGGCAATCATGAGACTTTAGGTTTGTGAACTTTTTCTCTTTCATATTAATTCTTCCCTGCATATTCGAGGAGTAACCGGACAGTACCTTCATACTGTTCAAGCAATCAAACATGCTTTCCTTCTCCTCTTTGCTGAGAGTGTAGCTAGCAGGACATAAGTAGTGCTGTCCATTTTCTCTCTTCTCAGGATGTAGGTCTTCTCGTTGTTTTGTTTCTTTCAAATCACGTCTTGCTTCTAGTGTATCTTTTGACTGCCCATACGTACCAAGGAATCCTAGCAGGTTCACGCAAAGATTCTTCGTCAAGTGCATCACATCGATTGCGTAGCGGACCTCCAGGACATCCCAATATGGGAGCTCCCATAGTATGGACTTCTTCTTCCATATTGGGGCATGGCCGTTTTCATCATTCGGAACTTGTTTGCTTCCACGGCCCTTTCCAAACACGACATGGACATCCTTCACCATCGAGAAAACACGCTTCCCGTTTCGGAATATAGGCTTAGCACGAGTTTCTGGTTCCCCTTTGAAATGTTTTCCTTTTCTTCTTAAGGGGTGGTTGAGGGGAAGGAATCGACGATGACCCATGTACACGATCTTCCTACAATTTTTTAGATACAAGCTGTCGGTTTCTTCTAGACAATAAGTGCATGCCTGGTATCCCTTATTCGACTGTCCGGACAGATTGCTAAGTGCAGGCCAATCGTTGATGGTAACAAAAAACAATGCTCGCAGGTCAAAATTCTCCTGTTTGTACTCGTCCCAAACACAGTACACCTTCCTCCTTCCACAGCAGCAAAAGTTCATCAACCAACGGTCTTAGGTACACGTCAATATCATTTCCCGGTTGTTTTGGGCCTTGGATAACCACCGGCTTCATCATGTACTTCCGCTTCATGCATAGCCAAGAAGGAATATTGAACATACAGAGGGTCACAGGCCATGTACTGTGACTGCTGCCCCACTCGCCGAATGGATTCATTCCGTCCGTACTTAAACCGAACCTTATGTTCCTTGGGTCGTTATCAAAATCTGGGAAATCTCTATCCATGTTTCTCCACTGGGACCCATCCGCAGGGTGTCTCAGCATCTGATCTTGCTTACGCTCTTCTTTGTGCCACCGCATCAATTTAGCATTGGATTTATTTCTGAAAAAACGCTTCAAACATGGTATTACAGGGAAATACCACATCACCTTAGTGGGAACTTTTTTCTTGACGGGCTCCCCGTCGACCTCACCAGGATCATTTTGCCTGATCTTGTACCAGTTTTGCATCACAGACAGGACAAGCATCCAGTTTCTCATATTCTTCGCCTCGATAGAGAATACAATCGTTAGGACATGCGTGAATTTTCTGTACCTCCAATCCAAGAGGGCAAACAACCTTCTTTGCTTCGTATGTTGTAGAGGGCAGTTCATTTCCCTCTGGAAGCATGTTCTTTACGATTCCAAGTAGCTCCTCAAATCCCTTATCGGTGACACCATTAGCTGCCTTCCACTGCAGCATTTCAAGTGTGGTACCCAACTTTTTAAGCCCCTACTTGCAATCTGGATACAATATTTTTTTGTGATCCTCCAACATCTTCTCAAACTTCTTTGACTCCTTTAAAGTTTCATAGTCTCTTTGTGAATCCACTAGAACCTGACCTAATTCATCAGGTGGTTGGTCTTCTGCTGCATTTTCTCCAGCCTCGTCCATTTCTTCAGCATCGTCCATGGGTTCATCTTCAAAGGCTCCCGCTTCATATAGATGAGCCCAGTCTGCAATATTATGATCATCATCTTCTTCACCATCTTGCATCACAACTCCAGGTTCACCGTGCTTGGTCCAAAGAGTATAATTATCCATGAAACCCTTTTCATAAATGAGGGCGTGTAGAGTGCTCCTCTTAGAGTATTCCTTTTTATTGGCAAATGCGGCACGGACAACACATAAAACCTTTCGATGAATTGTGGGCCTCGCATCGACGCCATGGTGCACCGGTCGCCATACATCCATTGTCGGTCCATCGATCTACAATTTTGAATTAAGTAACAATATTATTTTACTTGTATTCATATCATTTAAATTGGCACATAACATAATGAAATACAAAAGCCATTTTTGCGAATTTAACATTGAAATACAACATTAATAGAAGTCCAAATTAATAAGTACATGTTGCAAAGGTTTTGTTTCAGGGTCACTTCCTCTAAAACCATCGAGGATTTCATTATTGGGATCAAGACCGTACTCCTTCATCGCGTCCTCATATATACCGCATCGCATCGTGGATATCGATTCTAGCCCCAAATATCAGAGTTTTCACCGAAGGATCAAGGTTAACGACATATTCATGATCCAAAACATACATTTTTTAAACTTCTCGATGGTTTCCATATGAGCCTGTTGTCGGTCAAAACCCACCGGCGAGTAGCGACAGGCAACATGAAGAGCCGGGAGGTCACCGGGGCGCTGGCAGGCACTGCTCCCTCGTCAACGGCCCGCAATCCTAGCACACGCCACGGCTTTCTAAGACGCAGGGCGTGCCACCTGATCTATACCCGATCAGGAGGGTGCGAACTTGCTTTCGACGATTTGCCTACAAGCACAGACACGTGTAAACATTAGTCCGAGCCGTAGTCGGCTCCCCGGGATGACTCTTGCATCGGCTTTAAAGAGCCGATCGAGTCCCGGTGTCAGATTGGATCTACATAACTGCAAAAATTGTTTCAATTAAATCTAGCTACTCTAATCCACGACGGTAAAAGCTTCACTGCTAGATTGGAACATCCTACACGTAGTTAGGCCTAACGAGCGTAAAAGATAACCGAACCTTAACCAGAAAAGAGGCCTAAGAACAAGCAAAAGCCGATTCCCGGATCAATCCCTATTAAGATCAAGGCAAAGCATCTAATACGTCGCCAGATCGTCCAACCCGTTTGCAAGGCCTAAACTAGCAGATATTACGCCAATTCTTAAGTATAAGAACAAACCATGACAGATTAGATCTACTAGATAAAAAAGAAGCAGAGTGTCATCTCTACGTGACTAATTCCATGCAACGAGAATTAGTATAAGATTAAAACATGATCGCGCAGAGATGACATGATATTTGTAGATGATAAGCAACAAAAGCACGATGAATTTACTAAAAATCATGCTACGAATATCAAGATAACTTGCACTACTCGCCATCAAAAACACTTCAGTAGGAGTAATACCAAGGTAAAAGCAAGAACAACGCTGCCCTGATAGCAAAAAGCGATCAGGGCAGCATGGCGCTTACTTGGACGAAACCCTAGAATTAGGGGTGGCGGTGCGCCGAGAGTTGTTTGCAAAATGTGATGACGTTCTCCTTTTACAAATATCACAGGGTACATATTTATAGTCCGGAGACTTGGAAAACAATCTAAACTAACGTGTCCATATCGGACTCTATCTCTAACTCAATCTGAACTAAATCTAAGGATACATGGCCCAGATGGCCCAAATGCTCACGCAGGAGCCGATTCGTAAGCCCCCTTCAATTTCTTCATTAAGCCTAACTCAATCGCGGCCCATTAATTAACCTGTTAATTTATGGCGATAACACATGCCCACCTAGTTTTGGCAATGATAATTCCAAAACCACTTTACCGCTTCATCTTCCCATTGATGCTCATTAAAACGCACCACAACCACCATGAAAGACGCAACGTTTCTGTAACCGGTTCCTCGTGGAATGTGAAAGTGCCGATTCATCTTCCATTTTCTCCTTATTTAATCTTACCCTGAACCGACTCCTTTCGCCACAAATACATCTTCCTCCCTCAGCCAACAGCGCAGAAAACCACAACTTCCTGTAGCCATGGCGATCTCCTCCTCCTCTGGCTCCAACTCCATCAGCTCTCCTCTCTCCCCCTCTTCCTCGAGTTCCTCTGCCTCTTCCCTCGACCCCATCTCCGAGAGCCGAGAATCGACGCCAGAGTATGACCCAACGGTGGCGCACGAGGCACTCGCTCCTCCGCATTGGGACGCAGAGGAGTTCGACTTCGAAGTCGTCTCCAAGGACGATGAGCCCAAGACCGACGACGAAGAGCACCGGCTCCTGTTCCAGGAAGAGCCGAAGCATAGCAGTGATGACTACTTCTCCTGGGACGGAGCCGACTCCTCCTCAGAAGAGGAAATCGACCCCTCCTATGTTGAGGACGATCCGATGGCCGAAAGGGCCTTCCGGTTCCTTGGCGGAACGAAGCCAGCAACGACAGCAGCACTGACGAGAGCAGCGGCAGCGACGACAACGGCGATGACAGCAGCGGCGGAGACTTGCCGACGCGAAGCCCCAAGCGCCGTAGGTATTAGGCACCTACGGGTGGTAGGAAGTACTGTAGGAGTAGTATTGTAGCATAGATTGAGCCGAAGGATACGTTCCTTTGTCAAATCGGCTCTTTCCCTTGTAAAGACTTTACATTTAATGAATAAAGTCCCTCATCTCTTAGTTTCTTGCTCGAACAACCCTCCAAATGCCGATGGCACCGCATCGAGCTTTATCAATAACCAAGAACCGACGAAATTCAAAATTGGAAGCAACTAGTATAAGAACAGAACATCACCTCCACTTTGAACCCAACTCGAAATAGATATTCCAAATCCGAGCCCAATTCGAGAATCCCACTTCATAAGTTTGAACGAAAACTCACAGCATCCAACACTTGAACCAGAGCCCGCAAAACAACCAAACCCTAAGTTAGCAGATCTGAACCATGGCGGACTCTGAAGCTCAAATAGCGAGATCTCCAAACATCGATACGGCAATCTTTGGCCTGAAGGTAACATTCAGCCCATCCTCTCAACTTTTTTCCAGCTCAATTAAGCTCTGAAATATGACACCATATACAAATTTCTGAATTTTTGAAAACTCCAGGCGTCAGACATCCTTTTGCCGCATCCTTCCAATCTCAACTCCTTTTGTCTTGGCCCACGAGCTTATGAAAATCCCACGGATCTAATCTCCTGTGAAGCGAATAGAATCCCTTTCATGAGTCAAGACATTAATTTAAATTCCTGGGCCGACTGCTTAAGAGCCTGGCCTAATCCACCTGAAAGCTGGATTACATGGTATAGCAGAGTAGCAAAAACTTATATGCCCTTGTGGCAAGAACTAAACATAGCTGATGCACTCAGTCTATCATTATCCCCCCTTGATAAAGATGAAAACCTTCTGAAGACCATCGGATATTTCTGGTCCGACGCTCTAAACTATTTCCTCTTTGGTCATGGACCCATGACCCCTACTCTGCTAGATGTTACCATGATTACTGGCCTAGACATTAGGTCCCCTGATCCTGCAGCTCACAAAATGGTAGAAGTCCCCTTCAAACTTTCATCTAAAATAGACTGCACAAATTGGAGCACTTACATGAACCAGCACATGAAAACGAAAGGTCCAGTAGGTAAAAAGGAACACACAGCCTTTCTAAATCTTTGGTTAGAACATTTTATCTTATGTGGTCCTTCCTTAGCCCCAACCAAGAATTATCTTCCTTTGGCTTACCATCTGGCCCATGGCAACCGCACTAGCCTAGGCAAGCTTTTCCTCGGAGAAACATACAGATGTCTCCATTTGATGACAACTAGCTTGCTCAGCCAAAGGAAACTCAGAACTGGAGGCCCTTGGTGGTTCATTCAGTTATGGGCACAACTCTACTTCCAGAATCAGATTCCAAACTTTCAAAGCTTAGCCAAGAATTCCTTCACTGACGAGAATGGCAAACCAATTAGATGCACCAGCTATGGCCAAGCCCTATTCAGCCTCCCTGGCAGTAAACTGAACTCAACAGATGCAACAAAATGGTTTAGAGTTTTCTACAAAGGCCTAGAGAATCCCCTCTTCTTTCCATTCACTGAATCTGAAGCCTTTGAAAATCCATCTACCTTCAGGCTGGATAGCTTTGCCGATGACATCAGCACTCGGCATCTATATTCTCTAATGATCCGACCTGGCTTCCTTCCTGTCGGCATAAGCACTTCCAACAGACTCATCAAACCAGATTATGAAACCTATCAACCAGTCATAGCAGCTCGGCAATTCAGCCTAGGACAAGTCCCTCCCCACTTCCATATTCACCACTTGGTGGAGAGTAGAGCCGATCTATCTGATGGTCTTACCAGTTCAAGATGCTACAATATGTTTGACAACCTCCACATTCCAATACCAGCCGATCTATCCTTTACTCCCTCGTCAATCGGCTTTAACACTTGGTGGGAAATGTGGAAAACTCATGTATTCAGAAAAGATTTAGGCCCTCTACTGCAGCAAATTGATCCTGAATATGCAATCCCCAAGGAAGGGGTACTGAATCCGTGCTCTTATTCTTTCTAAGCCCTCTCCCATTTCTCTCGGCTAACCTTGCTCACCTTGCTTGCAGCAACAAGATGGTCCAGAACCCATGACCAATAACGGGGACCCATTCCACTTTCTCCCAACTGCCCCTGATGTTTTTTTTGTAAGGGATCACCGCCAATGAAGAAAGTGATAATGACTATTCAGCCAGACTCACCCCAGTCGGCCTTTAAGCGGAGACAAATCTCTGGAAGTGCTGCCCCCCGAGTCCCAACTAAGAAAAGGAAGATCTTCACACGATGAATCATCAAGAAGACAGCACAGCCTCCCTCAGATCGATCAGAATCCAATACCAACTAGGTAATTCACTCTCCGAAACTTTTTCTAAAAAATTCCTTTCTTATGCACATGTACTCTGGTTGATTGTAATCTTTCCTCCAGGACACAGCTGAAGACATCCTTAGCACTGGAAACCGATCACAACAGAGAACCGCCGCTCATGAAGTCGATACTGGAACAACTGAAGTCCAAGAACAGGGAGAACCACCCATCATCCCAGCAGAAATTCGCAGTGAAGAAACTGCAACAGCCGATGTCGCTGTTGTTGCCCCAATTGAGCCGATCACACTCGGGCCGACCATCGCTTCTTCCTCACAACAGGTAACACCACATGAGCCGATTCTAAATCAGCCGATAACTCTGTTGATATAGCTTGCTCCCAAAACTAACTCTGATATCTCCACAGGGCTTCAATATTTTAGATTTGCTCTCCTTTGACCCGACATCAATGGGTCTGATTGCCCCTGGAGCGAAGGTACCACCACCACAGTAGCCGATTGACCTCGCGGATCAGCTTCAACACATCAAAAATCTGCTATCTGCTCCAATCAGTACCCTGGTCGATGACTCCAGCGAAATACAGAAAGGCCTCGAGCAGATAGAATCCCAACTCCCAGAGTCACTTCGGGTCAAGCTCTAGCCAGCCGGCCATCTTCCCTTCTTTTGGGCAGAGGTGAAAGCAGCGCAACAGAGGATAGAACTAAGGCATTCTCAAATTCCTCTGAAAGCCGACATCGCTGAAAAGTGCAAGATGCTAAACCAGAA
This sequence comes from Panicum virgatum, assembly GCF_016808335.1. NCBI lineage: Eukaryota > Viridiplantae > Streptophyta > Magnoliopsida > Poales > Poaceae > Panicum > Panicum virgatum. Next base: position 15,871,710 of record NC_053150.1, on the reverse strand, counting down.
GAAGGCAACTCTGGATGCCAAAGCCGATATCTCAGTGAGTACAAGGCGACTCAGCCTCCTGGAGAAAGAACTGGCAGAACTCGAAGAAAAAGTCCGCACCACACAGAGACTGATTTAAGAGGAGAAAGCCTCGATTGCAAACTCCAAGCAAGAAGCCCAAGAAATAACCGAGCAAATATGCGCAGAGTTTGCAGAAATCAACACCTTGAGTCAACAGATAGCAACGGGTGATGACAAAGACGACGAAGCAGCCATAGCAAGAGCCGACGCCATACGCGCAGAAGCCATGCATGCCATAGAAGGATTCCTGAACTAGTCGAATAATTCAAAAAAACATTTAATGTTGCCTGTTAAACTGAAACTCGTATCTATTAAAAACATCTTAAGTCGATGGTTACACATCGGCTGCCTTGCTTCTCATATAATTTTTACTTGCTGGCCAACTCAACGTGTTGGCATCTCTCACTTTTGCTTTTTTTTACTGGCCAACTCAATGTGTTGGCCTATCTCATTTTTTTTACTGGCCAACTCAACGTGTTGGCCTTTTATAATGCAGCTAGATGGATCTCATCGGCTCTTGTTAGTCGCCTTCCCACATGCTCGAAAAATGCTTGAGGTGTTGGCCATTGACGGCTACAGGAAACTTGACACCATCTAATTCTTCAAGCATGTACGCATTTCCAGGCAGGACCTGATCAACCTTGTACGGTCCATGCCAAGTAGGAGACCACTTACCATACTTCATGTCTTTAGTTCCCAATGGTAGCACTGCCTCCCAAACTAGGTCTCCAACCTGGAATTCTTTCGGCTTGACCTTTTTGTTATATGCACGAGCAACTTTAGCCTTGTTTTCCTTGATCTTCGCAAGTGACCAAAGTCTTAGCTCTGTAAGATCCTCCATATTATCGCTCATCAAGGCTGCATACTCTTCAGCCAACAGATCATTCTGAAACTCAACACGCCTTGATCCGGCCGTGATCTCCCATGGCAACACAGCGTCTTGACCGTAGACCAGATCGTATGGTGACGTCTTGATGGATCTGTGACACGAAATACGATATGCCCACAAAGCCTCTGACAACACCTCATGCCAGCACCTAGGATATTCATCGATCTTCCTTTTGATCAGCTTGATAAGGCTCTGGTTGGATGCTTCAGCCTGTCCATTAGCCTGGGCATAATATGGGGATGATCTGATCAGCTCGAACCCCGTGTCATCGGCAAACTTTCTAAATTCCTCTGATATAAAGACCGATCCTCCATCGGTCGTAATGGTCTGAGGAATCCCAAACCTATGAATGATGTGCTATTTAACAAAACTGATCACATCTTTCGATGCCACCGACCTCATGGGTACCGCCGGGTACCGCCTCCACCCATTTTGTGAAATAATCCGTGACAACTAACACCCATTGGTGACCTTTGCTAGATGGCGGGTTAATCTGGCCAATCATATCCATGGCCCAACCCCTGAACGGCCATGGCTTAATGATACGATTCATTACTGATGCCTGGCACCATCTGAATCTTGCCGAATCTCTGACATGCCTGACATCCCTTGTAATACTTAAAGCAATCCTCAAGCATGGTAGGCCAGTAATATCCCGATCAGTCTAATCAGCCATTTCATCTTATGAGCCGATTGATGAGTACCGCAGGTTCCTTCATGAACCTCATGCAAGAGCCGATTCAACTCCGAAGGCCCCAAACATTTAAGCAGTAGTCCTTCCAAAGTCCTGTAGAACATGTCGTCCCCTATCAGAACATACTTCATAGCTTTGAGTCTTATCCTTATGGGTGCCCCCCAAGCCGAATCCTTCAAATAATTGAAGATATCGGCTCTCCAGTCTCCAGGTTCTACAAACTGAACCTCTACATTGACCCCATCGGCTGTTTCCTTGTATCCGGAAGCCATCTGTGCCAAGTCATTGGCTTCACTGTTCAAAGTCCTTCGTATCCAGTGGAAATTAATGTACCTGAATTGTGACATCAACTCACGGCACTGCATCCATATCAAAAAAAGAGCCTCGCTCTCACATTTATATTCTTCCGTGAGCTGAGAAATCACCAGTTTCTTATCCCCAAATATTTCCACTGCTTCTGCACCAGCTTCCAGGAGTAATCCCATCCCCTTGCGAATGGCCTCATAATCTGCTAAATTATTGGTGCATGGAGTAGCCATCCTGATGGAAAAAGAATAAGTCGCCCCACGAGGCGATACCAAAAGAATTCCTACGCCGCACCCATCATCACAAGCCGATCCATCGAAAAACATGGCCCAGGCACGTACAAAAAGTGCAGACACGTCAGTGTTGACCCTGTCTGCAATGAGATCCGCCAGTGCCTGTCCCTTGACTGCCTTTGTAGGTTGATATCGGATATCGAATTCTGACAACGCAAACATCCATTTTCCTAGTCGGCCTTTTAGAATAGGAGCCAACAGCATATGCTTGATGACATCCGATTTACATATGACGATCGTTTCTGCCGAGAGCAAAATATGTCGAAGCTTTGTACATGTAAAGAATAAACAAAGGCAAAGCTTTTCAATCTCAGGATACATGGTCTCGGCGTCCAACATGTGCCTGCTGAGGTAGAAGACAACCCTCTCCTGATCGTCATGTTTCTGAATCAGAACCGAGGCGATGGAAGTGTCACCCACGGACAAGTACATGTAGAAAGGCCTGTCCTTTTGAGGCGGAACCAATACTAGAGGCTTCGACAAATATTCCTTGATTTCATCAAGAGCCTGCTGTTGTTCTGCCCCCGAGAGAAAGTCATCCTCGGACTTGATCTTCACCAGACCCATGAACGGCTCGATCCGCCCAGACAGATTGGAGATAAATCGTCTGACAAAGTTGATTTTGCCGATGAGCTTCTGTAACTCCTTCTTCGTAGTAGGCGGCTTCATTGTCTTTACCGCTTCTTGACTCTTCAAGCCGATCTCGGTTCCTCGCTCATGTACTAGGAATCCTAAGAACTGACCGGCCGATACGCCAAAGGCACATTTCTTCGAGTTCATTTTGAGCCCAAACTTCCGAGTCCGCTCCAAAACCTTATGCAAATCTTCCAGATGCCCCCCAGCCGATGTGTACTTGACCACGACATCATCAATGTAGATTTCTACTAACTTGCCGATGAGATCATGAAAAATGTAATTCATGGCGCATTGATACATTGCACCGGCATTTTTCAATCCAAAGGTCATAACCAAGTACTCGAACAAGTCGACCACGCCTGGTACTCTGAACGCGGTCTTCCTTATATCCTCTAGGGCCATGAAGATCTGGTTGTAGCCGGTGTTACCATCCATAAAGCTCAGCATTTTGTGACCGGCAACGGCGTTTATCAATGTTTCTGCCACGGGAATCGGATATTCGTCCTTCGGCGTCGCTCTGTTGAGATCTCTGAAATCCACGCAGACTCTCCATCGGCCATCCTTCTTCTGTACAGGGACCACACTGGAGATCCATTCTGCATACCTACACGGCCTGATGAACCCTGCATCCAACATCTTTTGCACCTCTTTCTTAACCTCCTCCAGGACTTCAGCCTTCATCTGCCTTGCTTGTTGTTGAAACGGCAGAAATCCTTTCTTAAGCGGGAGCTGATATTCGACGATGCTTCTATCCAGACCAGGTATTTCAGTATAATCCCACGCGAAACAATCCCGGTATTCCCTCAATAGTGCTATCATCGGCTCACGCAGGCTCGGGTCTAGCTTCTTGCTGATAAATGTTGGTCGTGGCTTATCTCCGGGACCGATATCAACTTCCTCCAAATCGTCAGCTGATGTAAACCCGTACCCCAACTTGCCGTCGCCTGTAAAATCAACTGTGGATGCAGGCGACTCATCATCATCTGCCACGTCGATAGCAAACACGGAGATATGACAAAAGAAAATTTTCGGCCGACCGCACGGGCCGGCCGTCTCTATATTACCCCTCGAAACTGAATGCTCATTAACTAACCAACTGCCAGAGTAGGCTAAAGTCTGTCCGCAATGTAACAGTTTTGACTCTAAACAAGAATTGTCTATTTTTTGGGGCCGGTCGCTGGGACCGGCCTCTCTAAACCTGCTAGGCTCCGTAACGTGACAGGATGTATTTATTCTGTGAGGCCAGTGGATAAGTCCAACCTCAATCCGTTTTTTGTCGCTTCGATCCGATCACAATCTTCCAGCGCGATCCTTGAGATCGGCTCTTGCCCTTCCGCGTCCCAGGCGTTCATGTCTGCGAGCGAAACCTCGCTGGAGTCATCTGCACGGACCACCTCCACTTCATCGCCATCCCATTGGACCAAACACTACTGCATCGTGGAAGGAACACAACAATTGGCATGAATCCAATCCCTCCCAAGCAGCACTGTGTACGTACTCTTATTGTTGACGATGAAGAACGAGGTTGGGATGGTCTTGCGGCCAACTGTCAACTCCACATTGAGGACGCCTTGTGCCTCCGATGGCTGGCTGTTGAAATCATTGAGCATCACGTTGGTCTTGATAAGATCAGCAGCAGAACGACCCAATCGGCGCGGTACTGAGTATGGCATTAGATTGACCGCGGCGCCAGTGTCGACCAACATCCTGTTCACAGGCTTGCCATTGATGAGGCCCTTGAGATATAATCCCTTCAGGTGCTTGTAGCTTTTCTCCTTGGGCTTCTCGATGATGATCGACTGTGGGCCAAGATCCAGCTGCGTGACGGCCAATTCCTCTGGTTGGGGCGCCCGAAACTCCGACGGGAGCACGAATACCATATTCACATTAGCCGATGGCTTTTCATCGGCTCTTGGCTACTTGGGGCGCCATTCCCTCCTTGGAGGGCACCTTTCCACCCTTCGCGGGTGCCTGACTTGCTCCGCGAGATCCGGATGCACTTTCCTCAGCACGTCGAGGTACCTTGCTTCTGCCTCTTTGAGATTGCGTAGGCGCTGCACTCTGTGCTTCTGTGAGCGGCTGAGCCCGTCAGGACACCATCGTGGATGATGATACTTATCTTCCCCTTCTATCTCAAGATCATCCCTGGATGGCCGCTCAATATGGTTGTTGTGACATGTTTTGGGCCCCAAGCGCTGGAACACCGACGTCTCGCCTGGCTGGCATCCTCGAGGCCTGCACTCCAGGCAATCATCGATAGTAGGCAATCGGCTTATGCCGGAATTCCAACAGTACCTGAAGAACGGGCAATGCCAGTAGTCACGTATAGCTTGGCGCCTCCCCAGCGTCCTCACCGTGCGGTGCTCATACTCCTCCTCTTCCGATTCATATCGGCGGCACAACTTGTACTGATACTGGTATTTTTCCAGAAGCCGATTGAAAGCTGGGAGTTGATTACGGATGTGACGCACTTGTTCTTCAGTAACATGTTGCTGCTCCGGCTCGTCTTCATCCTGGGACCGTTTGCCAGAAGCGGCCTCTTTCCTCTACTCGTCACGACAGCGTATGGGTCCCGCCATGTTAATCTGGAACGCCAAGTTCTAGCCCTTAGGTCTAAAATCCGACAGCTCCACTATGTTAGCTTGTCGGAATGGTTGACTGTCCACCTTCATCGTGTGTTGGGCCAGAATTAATCGACCTTGCTCGATAGCCGATTGGATCTGCCGACGCAGCTTCTTGCAGTCATTCGTGGCATGGGTGAACGAATGGTGCCATTTGCAGTACAGCCTCCCCTGCAGCTCTTGTGCCGTTGGCAGCTTGTGATTCTCTGGGAACTTCAACTACTTTTGTTTGAGTAGTAGATCGAATATTTGCTCTGCCTTGGCCACATCAAAGTCAAAGCCTTTCACAAGCCCCTTATGTTTGACCCACTTGCACGGGACAGGGTTTGCCCCCCCCCCCCGGGTCTATTCTGCCACAGCCACTTCTTGTTCCCCTCCAGAATCATCGGAATCACCTGCTTGGGCCATATTCACATGGCGCTTGAATCTTTCCTGCTATAGATCAGGGTGATAGTGTTCATACGCCGTGAGCTTCTTTACCATATGTGCCAGAGAGGTGAATTCCAACTGAAAAGCCAGATCCTTGATCGGCTTAGCGAGCCACAAAACTACCAAATCGACTGCATCCTTCTCTGTGATGCGCAATGAGTAGCATCGATTCTTAACTTCTCTGAAGTGCTGCACGTACTCCGACACACTTTCCCCTCGCTTCTGCTTGATTTGGGCGAGGTCAGCAATCCTGGCTTCAGCAGCCTTTGAATGATACTGGGTGTGGAACTGATCTTCCAGCTGTCTCCAAGTCCGGATCGAATCTGGGGCCAATGACATGTACCATCCAAAAGCTGAGCCCATGAGAGACTGACAGAAGAACCGAACCCTCAGAGGATCCGATACCGAAATCATCCCGAGCTGAGTTAGGTATCGGCTCACATGCTCGATGGAGCTGGCCTCTTCTGACCCGCTGAACTTGGTGAACTCCGGGAGCCGATACTTGGGTAGTAACGGGATCAAGTCGTATTCGCTTGGGTACGGCTTGGAATAGCCGATCGCCTTTCTCTTGGGCAGAATGCCGAACTGATCCCTTAGTATTGCCTTTCTCTTGGGCAGAATGCCGAACTGATCTCTTGGGCTCAGGACTCGGCTCGGTAGCGTACTTTGCTAGCTATGCCTGTTTCTTCGCATCTGCCCCTGAAGCTCCTGTACCCACCAGATGTCCCGCGCGCGTTGGATGGATGCTGTCAGGTATGTACACGCACGTGTAGCCGTGCGGGGTCTCCTTAGGCGGCTCGTTCAGGAACTGGCCCTCCCCGGGATCACCGCCGATCTTGTAGACGACGTAGATCGGCGAAGCCTGCGGACCTGGATTTGTGAGCGAATATGATGTTGGCGGCCTAGACTGAAGTGAGTCCTCTCCCCTGTGACTCCGCAAGATTGGTCCTGATGAGGAGTACTGTTTCTTGATCACCTACTGGACGACACGATGTGCCACATGCTCGAGCTCATTCACCAGGTTTTCTGAGTGCCGATGAAGCGTGTGAGCCACCATGTAGTTCATCTCCTGGCGCAGGGCTCTGGTGCGCTCCTCTGATGGTACGGACAAGTCAATGTTGTCGAGAGCGCCTTCGGGTGAGAACCCCTTCCACCTGATGCCGTGGTTGCGGGTCCTCTCAAAAGAGCCGATGAGATCGGCTTCAAACTGAGCTTTGGGGTCCTTGTGCTCTGGGGTCAGCTCTTCATACGTGACAGGGCTGGTGATCGGCGCTTGGCTTTGAGGTCCAGTCATTCCGGCGGTAGACGTTGTTGCTGATGAGTGTCCCACTGGGCGTGCCAGAATGTGTTGTCGGTCAAAACCCACCGGCGAGTAGCGACAGGCAACACGAAGAACCGGGAGGTCGCCGGGGCGCTGGCAGGCACTGCTCCCTCGTCAACAGCCCGCAATCCTAGCACATGCCACAGCTTTCTAAGACGCAGGGCGTGCCACCTGATCTATACCTGATCAGGAGGGTGCGAACGTGCCTTCGACGATTTGCCTACAAGCATAGACACGTGTAAACATTAGTCCGAGCCGTAGTCGGCTCCCCGGGACGACTCTTGCATCGGCTTTAAAGAGCCGATCGAGTCCCGGTGTCACATTGGATCTACATATCCATATGGTAATGGATAAAGCAAATAATTGCAAAAAGTGATTCAATTAAATCTAGCTAATCTAATCCATGACGGTAAAAGCTTCACTGCTAGATTGGAACATCCTACACGTAGTTAGGCCTAACGAGCGTAAAAGATAACCGAACCTTAACCAGAAAAGAAGCCTAAGAACAAGCTAAAGCCGATTCCCGGATCAATCCCTATTAAGATTAAGGCAAAGCATCTAATACGTCGCCGGATCGTCCAACCCGTTCGCAAGGCCAAAACTAGCAGATATTACGCCAATTCTTAAGTATAAGAACAAACCATGACAGATTAGATCTACTAGATAAAAAAAGCAGAGTGTCATCTCTACGCGACTGTAAGGATCGATGGACCAAGAGGGGGGGTGAATTGGGCCTTTTTCAAATTTCTAAGACAAAATAAAGCAACCTTAACATATGCAATACTAGTAAGGCTCAATTCACCAACCGGCTAACTAAGCAAACTACACAAACTATCAAAGATACACCAAGATATGAAACTAAGCAAGGTAGAGCTAAGTTATAATCTCTAAGGTCAAGCACATGAATAATTGCATGAAAGTAAGTGCTTGAAAGTAAAGAGTGGGCAAGAGACAACCGGATTTTTTCCCGTTGTGTCGATGTGTTGGCACACACCCCTAATCCACGTTGTGACACTCACTAAGAGTCTTGTCACCTCCCATGTCACCGAGACGAGGGCGCTCACTAAGAGTCTCCGTTCACCATCCCAGCGTGGTGGAGTTCAAGCCATGTACAAACTTCTTCGGGCTCCCACAATACTTGGCAAGCTCCGGAAGAAACACCTCAATCACCAAGATCGCCTAGGTGCTGCCAATCACCAAGAGTAACAAGCTAGGGCCTTCACTTGAGCAAGAACCCATTACCAAGAACGGATGCAGACAAGCTTCTCTCTACTCAAGTCCTTAGTCTTGATTCTTGAATGATTGAATGAACAGGTGTGTGAAGGATGAAGCTCAAGGTGGCTCTCAACAATAGTATGAGTGTATGAATGTTGCCTGGTGTCAAGAGAGAGCAAAATGACCCATTGGAGGGGTATATATAGGCAGCTCACACGAATAAAGCCGTTGGAGAAAAGCTGCCAGAAAAGTACGCAACGCCGGTTAATCCGATGGTCCTCCAATTGTCATCGTCGGTTTAACCGATGAATGTAAACTGCCCATTTGGAAAACTAGCCGTTACAACTTGGGCAGATTAACCGACGTATCATCGGTTTAACCGGTGAGTGTAGTTGTCCACTGATCAACTGAAAAACCAATTCTTTGGACAACTGCACCGATGTTAACTCAAATCCATCGTCGGTTTAACCGGTGAGTATAACTTCTGAAGTCCCTGGAAAAACCAACTCACTGGACAATTGCACCGACATTAATTTCAAACATCGTCGGTTTAACCGGTGAATGTAACCTTGAAACACCCAAAAAAACCAACATTATGGACAACTGCACCGACGTTCATTTTCATATCGTCGGTTTAACCGATGTATATACTTGTCCAGACTCTGATAACTGCGTTTAATCGACGTATAGAAAAATGGAGTCGTCGGTTAAACCGGTGTATAGACTTTTTCTGATTTTGCCTTTTTCTGATTTGAGTCTTGAATGAAATCCAAATATTCTTGAGATATAAGTTGAAAACCACTTATTTGAACTTCTTTAGAACCTGAGTGACCATAGTGTGCATCCATTTTTGATTGATCATGTCCATGCTCAAGTTACTTAGCCTTAACCCCTCTTAATAGTGCGACCTCTACAAAACTATAAAACCTATACTAACCTAAGTGTCCTTCTCAACCTTACGACACTTAGGACTAGAAAGATCCTTAGTCTTGTTATATATTTGAGTTGAATACCGAGATCGCCTTTTTGAATAATGAAATTTAGGGGCCTCTTTAACATATGACCAAATGAGCGATAATGTTTCATTAGTCACAATAATGGTTGTCATTAATCACCGAAACATACCTAGAGGGCCTAGATGCTTACAATCTCCCCCTTTTTGGTGATTGATGACAACACAAGCATAAATATAACGAGAGAGCGAGAAAGGTAAACAGGAGAAACACAAGCAAACTCGAAAAAGAACCAAAGAGCTCAACGGCTCAAACGGAATTCATAGATATGTCTCAAAGCACAGCATACTCAAGAATCAAATGTACATATCCGAAAAAGAACCAAAGAGCTCAACGGCCCAAATGGAATCCATAGATATGTCTCAAAGCACAACATACTCAAGAGTCAAATGTACATATCCATGAACTAATATCAAATGAGATACAAAACATCAAAGACCTGTAACTACGAGCTCTCTCTAGCTCTACCCTCCCCCTGACTCCAACTCCCCCTAACTCTCTCCCCCTTTGGCATCAAAGCACCAAAAAGGCGAGCTACGGGTCCTGCTGTCGCGGCACGGCGAGGAAGCAGTCCGGGTCGTCGTCGTCGTCATCGTCGGACGGAGAACCCTTGGTGACGGACGGGAGCTGCTGGTCTGAGCTGACTGGGGGTGTAGCTATCGTGGAGGCTCTCGTGCTAGCACTGCCTGGGAGAGGGTCCGTAGATGTGGTAACCGGGTCAGCAGAAGAAGTGTCAACATCTGAAGTCGTGACTGCTGAGGCTGCCGGCTGTGTCGACTGCGGAAGTATAGCCTCCTCTCCTCCTCCCCCTGAAGGTAGTGTCTGTAGTACGACGGGGAGGGCGACTGACTGAACTGCCGATGGTGAGTCCTGAAAGAGTGTAGTCGCTGGCAGTGGCGAGAAGAGCAGACGACCGGCAGACCCAAGGAGTGCGGACATCGAGAACGTGGTCTCCGGTGTCGCCGAAGTAGCTGGGGCTGCAGTAGGGGCTGGAGCTGGAGTGACTGCAAGCTGAGGTGCTCCAACACCCTGAAGTCCTGGCTGCTGCAGGGCGAGTCCGGTGTGAGTGTAAAGTTGTGTGATCATTCCGAACATCGCCATCATGTCCTGCTGCATCTGCTGGAACTGAGCGTCTGTCCTCTGTGAAACTCGGTCAATGAGCCCGACAAAACGCTCCTCGGCTGCAGCACGCTCTCGGGCAGCCTCCCTCTGAATGGCTGCAAGCTGAGCCTCATGGGCTCTCCTGGCCACCTCCTGTGCTATCCGATCCTCTCTCTGCTGAGTGACAAGCTGCTGAAGGAGAGAGGTGAGCTCGGACGGCTGAGTCACCTGGGACTCTGAGACAGTAGCAGCTACTAGTGACGAAGGAGCTGGCTCTCTGGACCCTCCTGCCTCATGGTCGTGACTAGCTGGTGCCGCAGGAAAGTACTCATCATCCTCAGAGGAGTCTGACTCAAGCTCAGACCAGTGAATCTCATCATCTCCTTCGGGAAGCTGTGCCTTGGCTGCTAGTAGTGCCTCGTCCTCCTGTGCCACTTGGGCCTGCACCTCTGGTGACAGTCGTGCCATAGCAGCTCTGTCTGCCTGTCTAGCCCTCCTCCTGTCATGTGGTGCTGTGGGACGGTAGATCGGGAACCTGGGGGCCTCATCCTGACGGTAAACTGCACTAATAGGTGACTCAGCTGGCACGATCATAGAACAGATATAACTGATCCAGTGAGCATAAGGAAACTGGCGCACTACACCCATCCCGTCAGTGATCACATCCTCTATCTCAGCCAGAATAAAATCCACTATATCAAATGGCTCGTGAGTGAGGATGTGTAGGAGCAGTAGCTGCTGCAGGCTAGTGAACCCCTCTGGGCAGCCACTCCTCGGTAACAAAGTCCTCCGGAGGGCCATGTGAACTGCGTACGCCTCTGGGGTCAGCAAGCTGGGGATTCTGGCATACGAGGCCGGAAACGGCTGGCAGAAGCACTGAGAGATCGCCTTGTGAGAAGGTGCAATCCCACCAATCATCGCTCTGTGCGGTGGATCTGCATCTCCGTATACCCTCTCGTGTAGGGAGAAATCGACTAAGTCGACTCCGAGAATCCCTGCAATCATCGCCCTGGACAAACCAAAGACCTGGCCTCCAAACATGAAGTGCACGGCTCTGCGCTCGGGAGCTATCCAGGCTGTGGCATAGAACACTCTGACCCAGTCCTCAATATATCTGTTTTGCTCCATCTCAAGTAGCCTGGGCAGACCTCTGAAGTGTGCAAAGTGCTATCTAACGTCCGCTCCCCCTGCGGCTGTCCTCAGAGAGACCTAGTCTAGCACTGTGTGGGAAGATCCTGTGCCCTCGCCTCTGGTAGGTCTCGTAGAAGCTGGCCTGAAGAAGTGTCCAGAACCTACGGTCGACCCTGCTGTCACGGGTCATGGGGAACCAGTCCTCCTCTGCTACACTCCACCTGAGCCTCTTGACCTTTGCCACATTGGCTTTGGTCAAGTTCTGGAGCAGCACACCTAGCTCCAGACGCACAACAGTGTCCATACGGAACACTGCGCACTCGGCCTCTAGGGCCTCGGCTCTGCGAGCTGCTGCTGCAGCAGCTATGGACCTACAAGGCTCCTGTGGCTAGTGACCTCCTCTCATCCTCGGTGCAGTGCGACGCTCGGTCGCTGGCGAAGACTCTCCTGCTGGGGACGTCTGCCGAGTTCGACCAGAACGTCGTGGAGTCGGTGACCCCTGAGTACTCTTCCCCTGAGACTGCTCTGACTGCGCTGCATCTGAATCTGCATATGAAACCGAGCGATCTGACTCTGCTGCTGCTTCAGTCGTGGCCCTGGCACCTCGGACCCTGCCCATACCTCTGTCTCTGCCTCTGCCCCTGGCTGGCTGCTCCCGAATCGCGAACGGACGGGCACGGCCTGACGCCTGCTCCTCAGCGGCCTTGGCCACCATCTCGGCCCTCTCGGCCTCCCTCTCTGCACGAGTCCACTTTCGGACTGGCTTCTCGACCACGACCTCCTTCCCCTTCCTTTTCTCGCGGCTCATCTCGGTCAGGCAAATCGTCGAACACCCTGCGAGCGCTGAGCGAGTGTGTGTGTGGGCTACGGCGCGAAGTGAATGGCGTGCAAGTGCTGCTGCGTGGGCGGCGTGAGGTGTATGCGGTGGCGTCTCTGAGCGCGCGGCGGCGGCGCGGAGGCGCACGACGGCGCGTGGCGGCGTGGAGCGGCGCGGGCGCAAGCTGCGTAGGCGGCGGTCGGACAGAGCGCAGGCGGCGGTGCGGGCCGGCGGTGATGCGAGGCGCGGTGGCTGCGGCTCGGTGGCGTGCAAGCGGGCGGCGTGGAACAAGCGGCAGTGGCTGCGTGGGCGAGCGGTGGCGGCCCCGCGATTTTTCTTAACGCCGGTTAAACCGATGCTTAGTTTTAGAACGCTGGTTGATTGCTTCGGTTCAGTTCACCCGAGACTCCAGCAGAAACCCATCTGAACACTGGTTGAACCGACGATATGCATTTTGAACTCGCCAGTTGAACACTGCTATCACCGGTTGATTGATAGGTCAGATCTGTGTTGTGTTCACCGGTTGATCCGATGCTCTAACAATTGCATACGCCGGTTGAACGCCTGGTTTTGACTGAGCTGTGACTGAACTTAGTAACGCCGGTTAAACTGATGGTGTTGTTCCATTAAGCGTCGGTTTAACCGGTGAACCCGAAAAACCTTCACTCAGCTCACTCTTCTATGCTAAGTCCAATAAATTTATAAAATTCAACTAAACACAAGTTAATGGACTTGCATAGGCGACTTTACCCCTCAAAATATTTAGGATAGCACACTAGCTTAAGAGATTTTCTTTTCGAATACAAGGAAAAGCCGCAAAGCGAGACAAAGCGCCAAATAAAATGTATGAGCCTTGTCATAGGAATATTGAAGATAAAGAGCTTCAAACTCATCATGACATGACTCACTAGGCAATAACACACCTAACACTTTGCTCTTTTCACTTTTCATGAATTAAGATCTTGCATATGAAACAAGTCTCATTTTCATCAAGTGATCTCCTTTGTGACCCTTATGCATGCAATGATGGTGCAAGCTAAAACCATATGCGAGAGAAAGATAAACATGAAGTGCACATCTATATGACAAGAAATGCATAACAAGAATTTAAGTTCTACTTGTCAAGTTTGAACCCACGGGAAGCTTCTTCATGATGAGCCTTTCTACAAGCCTAGAGGAAAACAAGTGGACCACCACCTCTAGCTAAACCCATGCTCATCACTATCTTACCATGGTTAGACAAGTGTCCTATATGTATGCATTCTTCTATATGACATGACAACTTACATGACGTTTGCCGCATCTAATACATTTAGCTCATTCCTTAGCCTAACAAAAGTACTCTCATCTAATGGTTTTGTGAATATATCCGCCAATTGCTCCTCGGATCTCATACCTTGAAGAGATATGTCTCCTTTAGCTTCGTGATCACGCAAGAAGTGATGGCGAATATCAATGTGCTTTGTGCGAGAGTGTTGAACCGGATTTTTAGCAATTTTTACGGCACTTTCATTGTCACAAAGGAGTGGTATCCTATCTAGTTTCACACCAAAGTCCAAAAGGGTTTGCTTCATATATAGGATTTGGGCACAACATGCACCGGCCGCTATATATTCCGCTTCCGCGGTGGACAAAGCCACGGAATTTTGCTTCTTACTCGACCAAGAAACTAGAGAACGCCCAAGCAAGTGGCAACCCCCGGAGGTACTCTTGCGATCCACACGGCTTCCGGCAAAATCCGAATCTGAGTATCCCAAGAGATCTAAGCTAGCGCCTTTGAGGTAACACAAGCCTATGCTTGGGGTGTGCTTGAGATACCGAAGGATCCTATTCACAGCCGAGAGGTGTGATTCCTTTGGGTTTGCTTGAAAGCGGGCACACAAGCACACACTAAACATTATATCGGGCCTAGATGCGGTAAGGTAAAGCAAAGACCATATCATAGAACGATAGAGGGATTGATCAATCGGTTTACCGTCCACATCCAAGTCGAGATGCCCATTGGTTGCCATGGGTGTCTTGATCGGCTTGCATTCATCCATCTTGAACTTCTTCAAGATATCTTTAGTATACTTTTCTTGATGGATGAATGTCCCTTCCTTCAATTGTTTGACTTGAAAACCAAGGAAGAAGGTCAATTTGCCGATCATGGACATCTCGAATTCCCTAGACATCATGGTAGCAAACTCATGGCTTAGTGAATCATTAGTTGAGCCAAAGATAATATCGTCAACATAGATTTGACAAATGAAAAGGTCCTCGTTGACGTCTTTTGTGAACAATGTGGTGTTCACCCTCCCAATCTTGAAGCCTTGCATGATTAGGAAGTCACGAAGCCTTGGAGCTTGTTTGAGCCCATAGAGTGCCTTGTGCAACCTATAAACATGGTTAGGATTCCTCGGAACTTCAAACCCGGGAGGTTGCTCAACATAAACAAGTTCGTTAATAACGCCATTTAAGAATGCACTTTTCACATCCATTTGATATAACTTGATATTATGATGTGAAGAGTAAGCAAGAAGGATGCGGATAGCTTCAAGTCTTGCGACCGGAGCAAAAGTTTCACCAAAATCCAAATCTTCGACTTGAGAAAATCCTTTTGCCACAAGTCTTGCTTTATTGCGTATCACCACCCCATATTCATCTTGCTTGTTTCGGAAGACCCACTTGGTGCCGATGATGTTCTTGTTTTTCGGAGGAGCTTCGAGGACCCAAACTTCATTGCGGGTGAAGTTGTTCAATTCTTCTTGCATGGCCATCACCCAGTCTGAGTCCTCAAGCGCTTCCTCTATGCTAGTGGGTTCAATACAAGAAACAAACGAGTGATGTTCGCCAAATGAAGCATTCTTAGAGCGAGTTCTTACTCCCTTAGAAGGACTACCAATGATTTGACCAATTGGATGATCCTTGGAGATACGACCATGCTTCACTAACGGTTCATGCGTGGATGTTTGTTGAGGTGGATCATGAGTGACTTGTGCTTGTGGTGGAACATTTTGCTCTTCTTGTTCTTGGACTTGAGGTGTTGGCGTTGGAACACTTTCTTGAGGTTGTGGATCATCTTTTTCTTTATCTTCATCCACTGGGACTGCCATGGAGGTGCTTGGTGTAGATGAGGAAGGTCCTCCCCCTTGATCATTGCCTCCATGCACCTCTTCCGGCTTGATATCCCCAATGGACATCTTCTTCAAAGTTTCATCAATTTCCTCATCACCTACATTGTCATAGCCAATAACCTCCTTTTGGGAGCCATTAGATTCATCAAACTCCACATCACATGTTTCTTCAACTAACCCGGAGGTTTGATTGAATACTCTATTTGCTTTGGAGTTTGATGCATAACCAAAAAAGAATCCTTCATCACATCTACTCTCAAACTTACCGAGCCTTTTCTTCTTATAAATGAAGCATTTGCAACCAAAGACTCGAAAGTAGGATATATTTGGTTTCTTCCCGGAGATGAGCTCATATGGCATTTTCTTGAGGAGTCGGTGGGGATACACTCGGTTGGATGCATGGCAAGTCGTATTGATTGCTTCCGCCCAAAACTTCTCGGACGTGCCATAATCATCCAACATTGCTCTTGCTAGAGTGATTAGTGTCTTGTTCTTTCTTTCCACCACTCCATTTTGTTGAGGCGTGTAGGTGGCGGAGAACTCATGCTTGATGCCTTCTTCATCGCACCATTCTTCAATCTCCATATTCTTGAACTCGGTGCCGTTGTCACTCCGGATCTTCACAATTGGGGAGTTGTACTCCCTTTGAGCTCTTCTTGCAAATGTCTTGAAGACTTCCGGAGTTTCAACCTTATCGCCTAGAAACATGACCCAAGTATAACGTGAAAAATCATCAACGATTGCTAGGCAATAGAGGTTACCACCAATGCTCTTGTATGTAGTTGGACCAAAAAGATCCATGTGTAGTAGCTCGAGTGGCTTGGAGGTAGACAACACGTACCCGAGCTCTACATTACTATATGCCCATTCATCGCTTTAAGTTAAAATAATGTATGAAAATAAGTAAAAGTCACTAGCAATCATATAATTAAGTTTTTAGCTATGATAATATTTATATATATACAAATAACGTGATGTCATATTTACAAATATTTATAAATATACATGTCACGTTTACAATGCAAGTACTAGGCCCCTTACAACGTCGATGCGGGTTGTCTATTGATATAGCCGTCGTGATAGAACTCGCCTCTAGGATCGAGGATCTCCTTCATAATTAATCATATGAGTTGCTCCGATGCGGCTCTTATCCTATCCACATCGTAAACTTCATCCCTAATTTGCATCATCTATTAACTTTTAAAAAAACTCGATAACTAACTCATCGTGTCAGGATAATTAGAAAAACATAGTCGTGAACACTTTTCATATGTGCATTTGGCGGGAACCGACCTCCAATAGTATAAATAAGGCCTCTCTCCACCCCACCCCCACCCCCTCCCCCTCAACCCACACACACACACACACACACACACACACACATTTCATCTTTCACACCTCAAGGCTCTCTCTCGCTCTTGTAGTATAGGCTAGTGGAGTTAGGCTAGTATTCTCATTAGCGAATCAAGTCATCCTCGGGTTCTGGTATGGCTTTGTATTCATCTTGTCAGTACTCTATTCATAATATAGAGCTTGATCATGGTTGCTATGCTATCTTGATAGTTTACAATACATGCTTTTTTATCATGAGTTGTGTGACGGATATGGTTAGGCCAGATGATCCAGCTACGACTATTGGTTCATGCAAAGAGGTAACGGCCCTAACGTACCTTGGCCGGGACCTTCTCCCCGTTATCCCATTTTCCTGGCTCAAGCAGCCCTAACCAATGTTCTAACATAACCTTTGCTTTGAATAAATGCACTAGGACCCTCTAACCTAGCCTAAGCTCTAGCTAACTTAATATAGGATAGTTTAGTTTTTTTTCTTTTGTTCTTTTTTTTCTTTTTATTCCTTCCTTGAGTGTGGTTGTGTGTTGTATCACATTACCCTGTTATTCTCTTTATCATGACTTGCCCCTATAGTTGGCAATGCATCCCGAGCCCATTAGCCTGGCATGAGGCCCGTTTTTTTGGACCAGCCCAAGCACGGCATAGTCCCGTTGACCTACGGGCCCAGGCTGGCACGGCCCGGGGGAGGCGGACGTGCTTGGGCCGCACCCCAGGCCCATTACACGGCACGGGCACGGCTTGTCCAAATGGTCACCTGGTGGCGGCCCGTTCCCCTCCACCCCACCCCCAATGGCTCCCTGGAGGCTTAGACCCTGACGGCCCAGCCCATGAGTGGCACCCATATAACAACCCCCCCCCCCCCCGCCCCGCCTTCCACACTAATCAGCCACCACCACCACCACCCCCCCCGGCTCACTCGCTCTCGCTCTCTGCAGTCGGCTCTCGACCTCTCGTCTCTGGATCCGTCGGCCGCCGCTCGCCTCCGACTGTCCCCAGCTCCGGTGACCGTGCCACCGCTCCTCCACCTCGCTTTGAGTTCACTAACCCTGTATCCTCGGCTCCTCCCTCCCTCCTCTCCCTTCCTCTCTTGGAACAGTGCTGGGGGTGAGGGCTCGTATGAGCTCGGGGTCGCCATGGCGGGGGCGGATGAAAATCCCCTCCAAGGCGCGGACTACCACGCGGACGAGCTAGATCGGGTTGTGGGCTGGCACGGCCCGTTGCTCTGGGCGTGCTTCACGGGCCGGTACAGCCCAAAAAATGGCCCATAGTGCCGTGCCTGGGCCGAAGGGTAGGCACAAAGCACGCAGCAGCTCGGCCCTTGAGGCACGACGGCCCTTGATGCCTTGCGTTGATGATTTGTCTAGCATCAACTCCAGAAGTGGCTACTTCTTCATTGTTGTGGCCACGACCATTGTTTTGGTCGCGATTTGGCTGGTTCCTTGGAACCTAGTTGGCCAAGGATCGTTCACCCCTGGGGCGTTGGGCACTAGCGACCTCCTGTTCCTCTTGGGGCCTTTGCTGTTGCTATTGTTGTTGTTGGCAACGGTTGCCACCCGAGGTGCGGCTAGCTTGCGGAGCTGTTGAGGCTGTGGCCCTAGAAGACGCATAGCATATTGAGGACAAAGGATTTTGTCGCTCGAGCTACGTGACGACATTATGGGTGAGCTGAATTATGCAGTCCGTCTCTGGGTTCCTGGGCATCTGCCTGGGGTATATGGTGGCTTCGACCATTGCAGCAATGGGAGTGTCGAAGATCGCATCTGCTGCATTGTCAATGTCCTGGTTGAGGTCACACAGGTTGAAACGCGCGTGTTTGGTTGCTTGGACTCTGCGTTGGGCCCTTCGTTCGTTCCTCCTCCTGCGAGCTGTTCGCCTAGCCTCATCCTCATCCAGTGGAGCATTTGCAGTCAGGTCAAGTCGTCCTCCGAGATCTGATCTGGAGTTTCGTTGGGATCGTGCTGGCTGAGGGCGTCCTGATCTTGCTTGTTGAGGATGGTCACGTAGATGTGGTGTTCTGGGGTATAACTCTCAAGGTCTGACCTGTAATCGGCTAGCTCAGTTCCCCCAGATCCTGTCTCCCGAATTGCGGTGAGAGGAGTACCATGTTGATACGATAGGTCATCAATGCTAGCGGCTTCTCCTAGGTGATCGAGTAGTTTTGCGGGCCCTCGGCCACTGCAGGGCTCGGTTTGGAGTTGTGCTAGAGCATCAATGATTATATCCAAATTGTCATAAGATGACTCATCTGAATCCGAGTATGCATCAAAAACAGGTGCCTCCCGGCTAGCAGTGACATGAGAGTTTTTGACGTACACTGGGTGGTCCAAGCTAGCTCCATATGATGACTCATCTGAATCTGAGTATGCATCAAAAACAGGTGCCTCCTGGCTAGCAGTGACATGAGAGTTTTTGACGTACCGTGCAGATGATTGGTTGCGTAACCCAACAGTGGCTTGAGCGTAATGAGTCCCAATCTGGGTGGAACTTGGGTTGAGATTGATCTGAGTCTGAGTAGAACTCGAGTTGGTGTTGAATTTCTGCTCGATCTCCTTGGCGAGATCGGGAAGCAGTATCTCGCCGAGATTGCTTGATCCGGCAACAACGTCGCAGCTTCCCGACGAGATCACCTCCGGCTCCATGGGGTTGTTTAGGTGGCTGTTGAAACCGCCTGAACCATTGGCGACGTAGACCTAGGAGCCGAAGACGAAGGTGGTGCCTTGAGCAAGCGCCATAGTGTTGAAAGTGAAGGTGGCCATCAAATTCGCCGATGAACTCGACAAATCCCCTACCTGGCACGCCAGCTATTGGTGTTTAGCCGCTATGCCTGCTCAGGGATACCCTTAGCAGTAGGATTATAGGTAAGAGATCGACTAGCTCTGGAACTCGATGGTGCAAGGAACATAAGAATTTAGACAGGTCCAGGCCGCAAGGTCCATAATACCCTATGTCCTGTGTTGTTGCTTGTATTGCCTTAGGTGTTGTTATGGTTGTCTCCATTTTGAGGGGGCCCCTGCCCGCCCTTATATACTCTGGGGGACAGGGTTACATGGAATGTCCTAGTTGAGTACTATTGGAATTCAACTACAACCTGGTCGGGTAGTTTCCTTGTACTACAGCTAGTTGTACGCCTATTCGGGTAGTTACAAAAAAGGTAAGGTACATCCATGTGCTATCCCTTACTCTAAAATATTCTATGCCTATGAGCAGTCCCGCTGCCCCGGGTCTGATAGCCTTTCTCGACATAACCATCACCAAAGCCAAAGCATTGGTCGAGAAGATGGTCTCCAATTTGGGGTGGAGCGAAGAATGACTCCAACCCCGTATGAAGGGCATGCATACCATCAAGAAGACAGATATGATTGCTGCCAAGCTGGACCTCCTAATCAAGAAGATGGAAGAAGGGAGCAAGCAGCAAATCCATGCTCCCATTTACGCCATGGGTTCGCACTTCACGTGTGTAGTCTGTGGCAATGATGGACACTCAGGGAATAACTACCTCGAGACCCGTGAAGACACTGCCCACATCATCATCAACAACAGGTATCGTCCACCACAAGGATGCTAGAGGTTGGGACAAGCACGCCCACCAATCTAGGGAGGTAATAATTTGAACTCTTCTTTCAATTCGAATTTCAATTTGAATCAACCTTCCCTGAGAGAACTAGTTTTAGGCCAAACTAAAATCGATGAAAATATAAATAAAAAGTTTTTGGCCAATGATAAAACCCTGAAAACTTTAAATGTAAAATTTGAAACTTTGTCTTCAACTCTTAAAAATCAATTATGTTCCAATAAAATGATTGAGTCTCGTTTAGTGCAAATTGCTGTTGTTGTTCCTATTTCTGAAAAAGTTCAAGTCGTGACCACGAGGGGTGGTAAGTCCACTCGTGATCCACCACACCCTGACCATGCAGAAAAGGTAACATCCCCACAAGAAGAAGAGACATAAGAAGACACTAGGGAATTCGAAACGGCCCCAAGGAATTTCATTGACACTAGTTTCTTTCTGTTCCTACTCGCAACCGGAGGACAACTGTGGATGAGTAGTTCGCACATTTTGTCGAGATGATCCAGAAAATACATGTCAACGTCCCTCTACTGGACGTAATGCATGTACCAATATATGCCCATTACATCAAGGACATCATCAACAACAAGCGACTTTTTCCCACCATGGAGGTTGTCAAGCTCACGGAAGAGTGTAGCGCACCTATACTCAATCAACCTCCGGAGAAGAAGAAAGATCCAGGGTGCCCAACAATCACAATTTAATTGGGGCACAACACTTCGACCGCGCCTTGTGTGACCTAGGAGCACGTGTCAGCGTAATGTCTAAAGCCGTATATGACAAGCTAAACTTCACACATCTTACGCCGACACCAATGCAAATCCAACTAGCTGATTCTTCAATACGTCCAGAGGGTATCACAGAAGATGTTCCGGTGAAGGTCAGGGAATGCTTCTTCCCTGTCGACTTCGTCGTGCTTGACATGGACGTTTCCAAGGAAACTCTGCTTGTCCTTAGATGTCCATTCTTGAGCACTGTGAGGGCACAGATCAATGTCGGAGCTGGAGAAATCCGCTTCAACATCAATGGCAAGGAAGAAAATTCCCATGCCAACCGAAGATAGAACAGTGCTCCATTATTAAAATCAAGTATGGGCCAAACCCACATGGCATTAAAGAGGTCATAGTGACACCAAGAAAGAATGAGGAAGAAGGAATGCTGGGGCTAGAAACACAGACCCCGACATCCCAACAAGATCAACCATCCACATCAAGGACCAAAAAGGCGAGAAAGCAAGTGCAGCAATCTGTCTCTGCCTCTCCTAGGATGGATGCTCCAGCATATTGCAACGCAGGAGAAAAGTCTTGCATGTGGAACATTAAACGACGTGCCCTTGCCAAAGGTAAATTGTATTTATCTTATATTTATTTTTTCCATTTTGACTTCTTTTTAGTTTTTCACCTCTTTTGATTTTTCCCACTGCATGTTTTAAGCACAAAATATTTTCCTGCATGCTAGAATTTTTCTAGCACCAATTTTCCTTTTATGAAAATACCAAAAATATTTTTTGAGTTTTAAAAATTCTTTGGAAAATTTTATTGAACATATTTTCGGAGCAAGTTTTAACCGCGCACAAAATTTTCAAACTTCGCAACTGTTGGAGGAGCTACTGGCCAAAGGGCAGACCAGGCAGGCCCACCAGGGGCCCGGTTGACCCCATAGGTCGGCGGGCCCCTGGGTCCTGCTAGGCGCGCCCAGGTTTTTCAAACCTTCAAAATATTTTGAACCAGCTCCCTCCAAGGTGCACGCACCCCTTTGCCTTCAAATAAAGGTCGGGAGAGGGTGCTGAGCTCTCACACTGAACTCTCTCACTCACTCTCCCTCTCACAAATTCTTGCTCGGATTTTCATTGGATTTTGGCACAAGTTTGATTTCGAGGAATCTCTTTCTCTCATTTCTTTGCTGCAAGATCACCCATACTCTTGGAGGAACAACTTTCAGGTAAGAATTTTGTTTTAATTTCACTAACATAACTCAAATCAAGTTGTTCTTGGTTCGTTCTTGTTGCATGCATGAAGAGTGTAGGTCGAAAGCTTTCAGGTGCTCTCAAGAAGATGACGGGGTGTTGGTGTCTCTTATTATCAATATGAAATGGTATTCCGCAAGCGCTCAGAATCACTGGTGTAGCACTTCACCATGGAGTATTCCGGGGTATTGTGAAAATCTTCATGGAAGCACTATGGTTAAAGTATATCGTAAATTGTAATGACAACCTTTCCTGATTATATCGACCAATTAATTCAGCAGGGGTAAGCCAGATAAATGGCCAGGCAATGACCGTTTGACACAGGAGACTCTATACCTTAGAGAGGTAGCAGTTGGGAGGACAACGAGCGAGAAAGGACACCAGATACACTTCTAAACTACTGAGCTAGCCTCACTAGAACAGACCTAAGCTTCTTCCTTGATGACGAGAACTGGAGCTTACTTCGGCGGCTTCAAAGAAGAACTCAGACTCAGATAAGAAGGGAGTCCAACGACAGTTGGCAACTACTGTTATGAAAACATCCGAACATGGTGGACTACGAAGGATGGACAAGGCTGTCACCACTTGCCGACTACCATTGCGGTACCGTGGGGTGGAACACACTATCTGGCTAGTACTGAGTCAGACACTATGCTTGCACTTGGTAGTAGTATTTCTCTTGAGACCTTCAAGAGAAACCCCCCTCAACCTAGCGAACTGACTTGAGCACACTAGTTCGGGCGAGAAACCCCATAAGACAAGCTCCGACAAACAAGAAAGAAAATATAAACTGAACTAGAGGTAAATTTCTTCCGCAGATAAGTACTCGTACTCGAAAAGGTAAACGACTTGCAGAAAGTAAAGCTAACTCAAAGTAAATAAAGAAGATTACTTATATTAATGAAGTCATAGGAAAAGATACAAGAGCTTATACCGAGCTCCGATGATGACTTCGAATCCTCGAGACAAGCTCGACTCGACTCTAACTCCCAACTACTAACCTACTCTAGAAATGAGAGAAGAGAACTCCTTGGTGTGTCTTACAAGTGAGGATGGGGGGCCCTTTTATAAAAGTTAGAGGTTGGTGATTGACTGGAAGCTGCAAGTGTAAGCTACCTCTAACTTGGCCTGAACTTCAAGCGAAAGGGCGACCTCAGTGGCTGCAAGGTGGGGCCGGGCGGCCTCCTCTAGGCCGGTCGGCCCGGGGTGAGTGCCATCTGACGCCGCTTTTCTAGCGGATGCTCCTGATCCCTCCTGGAAGTCTGTTCCATTGGTGCATGGTCCAAAGACACTTTCTTAGGCTGAGCAGCACGGGGGAGGCGGGCAGCCTGCCTTCGGAGCCCGTTAGCCCTCTGTTTCACTGATAGTGTAGATCAACGCTCCACATTGCTTCAGGAATGGGTATCACCGACATTTGCTTTTCTGGGCACTGACTTGTGGGTCCTTTTAATACCTGTCCATGCCTTCTGGGTCCACCGACTGAATTAGGGGCCAATCCCTGGTTTAGGGGTATTGTCAGCATGTCACGTTGCTCCTATAGCAAGGATGCACCCTGTTGACGGTCGTTAAGTGCGAAATATCACCGTCAACTATACTCAATAAAGAAGGAAAACTATACCTCTTACTCGCATATTTGTATCACTAACCTAGCTCCACAGTTGTTTTCCAAAATTTATAATTTCAGGAGCACAAGTCCGGAATAAGATGAAAACACGATGAATACGCAGACAGAAGACACAGACGATCATATCCTGCGTCACATGAGCAAAGGAGGCCCACAAACCAGAGCAAACCGACCAACCAAACCCCGGCACCGACCATCTGACATCAGGAACCACAGAGCAGAGAACCAGCAAAGGTCGGTGGCCAGTGGCGCCAAGGGGGGGGGGTCGGCCGACCCCACCTGGCAGCCAAACAGGCTGAGTTTTGGCGGGAAGCTTGATCTTATCCTCCTGAGGTCGGTTAGGCGTGTTTCCATGCATAGAGATGGCGGGAACCGACCTCTCTAGCTATAAAAGGGGCCTCCCACCACTCTCTCTCACACATCACTTGGAAGCCTCTCTCTCTACACTCTCTTGTGACTTGTACTCCTTAGAGTAGTGGAGCTAGGCTAGTACTTCATCTCCTTAGCGAATCTAGTCATCTTCGGGGTCGGCGAGCAATCCTCAGCCTCTGGTATGGCTCTGTATTACGACTTTCTTTATATTAATCATTCAGAGTTCGTTCTTGGTTATCTTGCTATGTTCTTAGCTTGCTTAGCCTTGATCAGTGTTTTATCAGGTTATATTAGTTGCATGCTTAGACCAGATGATCTGGGTAAGGATATCAGTTCGTTGTGCTTTCGGGCTTGCCTTAGCATCTTACCTGTCCATCCGAAGGGTGGGAGACCCGGGGGTGCTAGGGTAGTGACCTCATATGCGGGCATGGTGCCCGGGTATGCGGGATTCTTCGGATATGATGGTGCTCCACGGTGTGACTGGGGTAGACCGCAGGTAGTGACAGCCCTGTCGGTCCGCCGGGAAGCTGCTTCTTGGTTAGCGTACTCCCCGACGTTCGGGTACGGTGTAGGAGTTAATGCAAAGATGAAACGGGACTGGATGTTCTCCAGTGCGGGTCATTCTCCCCGATGTCCCTAATTTCCCGGCACCTGTAGCTCTAAGCAACGCAGCTAACGTAACTTATCCACTAACATAATTAGTATAACAGGAATCTTTGCCTATGCTCCCACTAACCTTAGGATTGCTTGTTATTTCTTTATTCATGAGAGTTGGCTATTCTGTGTGTGTCACATTACCCCTGATTATCTTTATCATATTTCACTTACCCCTGTATAGTCAGTGGTCTTCATCTTGCTCATACGTGTCATGGTTATGTAACTAAGTAAATACACTTTACACAACCTAGCCATCCCTTGGGAAAATATAAATAACGATACCCTGAATACTTCTGAGTGAAATGCTACAACGGTATATCTGTGCGCTTGCGGATCCTTCTATAAATGTTAAGACATACCACACAGCATCTTCGAGGCGCCATTGCTAGGAACTAACCACTCCTAGTGATGACGCTAAGAAATGCCAACACACCCATGTATGTTGCGGTGTCAGGCCGGCCGCCACGGTCGAGGCCGGGCGACCTGGATTTTCTCCATTTTCGTCCATTTTTGGGCTGTGATCTCATGCAAGCACAACTCATCCAAAACTTGTGGAGCTTATTAAAATTAAATAAAGTATGCAAGGAACATAGTGCAAAAGCTCATTTTATTCATGAGAAGTTGACGGTCAGAACGGAATATAATGGTCGTCAACACGGGCTCAAGCTCATCCCGTTCGCGGGGTGGGTCGAGCTCCCGTCACTCTCCCGAACCTATACCAAAACGATGAACAATGAGCAAGATGAACAAGAAGAACAAATGGAGGAGCAAGGTGCAGAACCTCAAGCCGAGGACATGGAGATTGATGATGAAGATGCACCATATCTTGTCTTGTAGGATGATCGCGAACGTCAAGCCTACGCCATGCTCATGCCTCAAAGCTTTGGTCATACCAAAGTCTTCGACTTGGACCTTCTCGAGGAAACAGGTATGGAGATTGACTTCGCTCATGTTTGGCATGCGGTTGGATGGACGATTTTGTGCCCGTCGAGAATGGTTCTCATCTCCACACCATCCAGTTTCTTTGCAATCTTCGAGTGGAAAGTAAAGGTGTTTGTTTTCGGTTTTTTAGGAACATATACTATTTTACTTGGCGAGATTTAAGCCAACTCCTTGGTTTTAGTGACCGCTTGCTAGTTTCCCTTGCAAAAGTTTGATGCAGTTTTAATCAACACGAGTATTGGGGTTTGATTTCAGGTCAAGTTGTTCATGGCAAGTTTGCACCATGGTGCAATGAGCTTCAAAATCTGACTCTTCGTTTGACACACAAGTGGGTGGCCGTCACTCTCTTTCTAGGGGATGATCCATGACAAGTGCGGAACGATGAGTTAATGATATTATACACCATGGTCAACAAGATTCAAGTCTCCCCCTAAAAAACAATGGTTAATAAATGGCTCACAAAATTCATGATGATGGGTCCTATTGAGTGCACTTCTTTGAGGATGACCGTGCTTTGATCGATGAATTTTATTTGGTTCAAGGCCACACACTCAAGAAAGGCCCAAACGATTCCTTGGTTTTCTTCTCTTTGGGTTATGCAAATGAAATCCCATTGCCAAACGCGGGGTATCATTTGTATAACTGTTGTTCGCTAACCATACCTCTTGTTCCACAAGAGGAAGCCCGTCGGCACAGTGTTTCTGATTTTCTTGGCAGGATTACATGAAGCAGGACCAGAAGGGAAGCAATGCAGCAACCACAACCACAGCTTTCACATCAACACGAGGCTGGTGGTTCGTTGTAGCAGAGTACTAGCTCCAGTGAGTGGGCACAACAAGCCCTGGGGCTGGTGCACCAGCTCTAGCTCTAGTGGGGTCCTGACTACCTCCCGACGTTCAGCATCGTCCAGAGGGTTCAGCTCTATTACTCAGCAGTTGGGCGAGCTGAATGTCTGCGCCAACAACATCGGTGAGTCAGTGGGCCAGCACATCCAGTCCTCACAGGAGTGGCAGCGACACATAGGTGACAGGATCCACACCATGGTCCATGTTGTTGAAGCACTCAATTAAGAGTATCGCTTCTCAGCCACCAAGTCTCTTCCAGGGACAACTTGACTTGCCACCAGCCACCAAGGCTTGCCAAGTTCCCGGTCACCTTGGCCCCGCTTTCTGTGAAGCAACTTCTCCATGAAGGATGGGGATCTCCATGTCCCTCGCACAAAGTCATCTTCACCGCTCCACACCAAGCCGGAGGGTCGATGACTTGTCGGCGAACCACCAAAGCTCCAAGGGGCGGGAACACCAAGGTACAAGGTTGGTTCACACTAGAACCAAAGCACAAGGCAGCAACACTCACTTAAGAACTAACCTAGCACTAACACTCTCAAAAGGTGTGCTAAGGACAAAGGATATGATCACTAAGCACTTGGATGGCTTGGAGGTGTTCTTCAATGTGTACGAGGTCTCCCTGAACTCTAGCAAGCTCAAAATGGTCGTGGTGAGGCATATATATATAGGCCACCAACTCGAAGTAGCCGTTTGTAGCCATTATCTGCTTTCTGCTCAGACCATCGGCTTAACTGGTGCCAAACTGATAGCTTGAAACTAGTCGTTGCTTCCTTCTGACATGCTTTGCAGCTGACACAATATGCCATCGGTTTAACTGTTGCCTGGGTGTTAGTTCAACCGGTCTTTAGGAATTCCTTTTTTGCTGCTGCAGTGCTCTCTGGTCATTAGCCGGGTGAAAGCACCGACGCCTCTTCATGCCACCATCGGTTCAACTGTAGATACTTGATTTTCTTCACCTGATCATCGTGCCTACTCAGTAATGCTCCGATGGCCTCCTACTAGTAGCGTCAGTTTAACCGGTGCCTAAGGCAGTTCTGCACTTGCGTTAGTAATGCCATGTCCAATGCATAGATGACTTAGTGTCGGTTTGACC
This sequence comes from Panicum virgatum, assembly GCF_016808335.1. Lineage (NCBI taxonomy): Eukaryota > Viridiplantae > Streptophyta > Magnoliopsida > Poales > Poaceae > Panicum > Panicum virgatum. The sequence goes on along the minus strand of NC_053150.1, from coordinate 15,843,648 downwards.
GCTACAGTGTTCTTTGCATCCACTTGTCCAACTTGTCGCGGCTGTCATTTGGACACCTCAAGTATATTCTATCTCTGGATTTTCACTGTGATTTGGACGTCTTGGCAGCGGATTGGATACATTGGATTACATACCTAGGATAATCTAGAAATCCTACAATGATTGCATTGTCACACAATCACCAAAATCACAAAGAATGACCTAATGGGGCCATGTTCTAATTAGATGATAGGAGAAAAGAAGACAAAAACATTGCCTTGGTAAGGATCTACAGTAACAAAAAGAGTTTCGAGAGTTTAGTTTGAGGAGCAAGACTATTCTTTCTTTTCATAAATAAAAAAAATGAGTTTCTAAGCAGGAAGAACCTGAAATCTACATCATTCTGTTCTTCAATTACCCAAGATAGCATGGTAGCCATTTAAAAGATTCACAAGGATTGGAAAAAACATGAGTAACCTGTATGCAGGTTACATTCAAAGGAGTGGCATGCATCTTAGACCTCACACCTTTACTCGAGGATGAGAAAAGGGCAACGTGTGGGGCTGTTGTTGACGGTGCTTAAGTCCTAAAATCGACTGTCAACTCCTGCAGCTTTTTCATAACAAAATAATCACCAAACTTAGTTATAGGGCTTGATTCTAATTGGTTTGAGTTTTGATGAATTATGATTTGCAAGCACCCACAAAGTGAAAATCAAGGGAAACACATGCAAACACGGAAGAAATGCATAGAAGATCCTATCCTTCGTCTCACTTACAAAGGGGCTCACCTGGTAGAGCAAACAGGTGCACCATGCAAGATGCACTTGAAGATCATCACCAGAGCCCACTTGTCAGCTACCAGAAGACGATGGACCCGGAGGAAGTCCACCTGTGGGCGGACGACCCCCTGGGTTGGCCTCCCATCAGGTGCACTTTGGGGAGGAGTAACCCTCCTCCACCTCTTCCCCCATGGACAAGGTTTCCATCTAGAAAATGGCGAGAACAAACCTCCTTGAGCTATAAAAGGGGTCTCCCTCCCCCTCTCTCATTCATTCACAACATATATTAGCACCTTGATTCGTAAGCTGTGCTTATGGAGGCTACCCCTAGTCATATTTGCAACTTGGATGCGAGTCCTCGCACAAGACCCATAAGGCCTATCACGAGCTCACCCCCCATCACAAGTCACCACATGCTTGTATCCGGCAGCTCCCGCCGCCCAATTCGCCACCGCCCGCCGCAACCACATTCAGCTTTCTACATCTCTTCCCTAGTTCTATCTCACCGGTTGTCTAACTGATCGCCGGCGACCCTCCCTCAACACGACACACCCGTCAGGCTTCCCTACCCCCTCATTTTTCTATGCACGGAAGTCACAGAAAACCTCGGCAGCCCCACATCCCCGAATTCCATCGGTGAGCTCGCCGAGGAGAACAAAAGTTTCTGGGCCCACCTATAGTGACCCGAACATAGCTTTTACGATGGGATCCGCTTGCACCATGCGTGACCTATAACAGCATCTCCGACAGATTACTCATATCCCATATTCAAAATATATTATCGCTCTATTACCAATAACTATTTTTATGTTTTAGGTGATAGTTGCTCAACAGACTATCAAAATGAAATCACCATAAATAGGCTAGAGGAAAAAAAAACATGCATTTAGAAGAGAGGGAGACGTGTTTTGGTGATTACCAAAAATTATAGATAATGGGGATTAGATTGATAATCGGCTAGAGCATCTACATCACCAACGTATTTATTAATTTTTAGTTTAAAAAGATATATGGGTAATCTGTTTGAGATAGGTCCATATCCAAACAAGGAACTCCGGCCCACAGAAACTTTTGGCCCACGTGAGAAAATATCTGGCATACCGACGTCCCTCCGAAGAATCAACACTGACACACCGGTCTCACCTTGTCCTGTCCCACCTGTCATCGTCGTTCCCGTTTGTGAGATAAATTATTGCCCACGGCCGCTGGATTGGGACTCCAGAAGGTTCCCACCTCCGTCTCCATATCTTCTTGTTGGTCCTCCGCGTGCTCCACCACTTCGCGTTGTGCTCTTGCGTTTCCGTGTTGAGACTTGAGAGAGAGGGAGAGAGGAGCTGCCGTGTGGGGCCGGAGAGTAGCGACCGCGAGCGAGAGAAGGCGATGGCGGGGATCGGGCCGATCAGGCAGGACTGGGAGCCGGTGGTGGTGCGGAAGAAGGCGCCCACCGCCGCCGCCAAGAAGGATGAGAAGGCCGTCAACGCCGCGCGTCGCTCCGGCGCCGAGATCGATACCATGAAGAAGTGTGAGTGGCGCCCTAGTTCCCGATTGACTCCCCCCCTTTTCCTCGGATCGATTTGGGGACGTCTTCGGAACTCGTTGTGCAATCGCTCGGATTTCGATTTCGTCCGTCTTGCTGCCGGTCGTGGTGTTGGACTTGCCAGATTCGACGATTAGGGTTTCGTTTTTTTGTTTTATTCTTTGATGTTTTTGTGCACCTTTGTGATGGGTGGGGATTTCCTTGCTTTTGCCAGCTAGGGTTTGTGGAAGATTCGATCGGTGCTATTGATCTATTACACTGGTGGCTTCCGATGGGATTTTTGCTGCTATATTTTTCGTCATCAATAAATTTGTAAGCTTCGTTTCTCTGATTCGGCTTGATCTGTGGTTGACAATTTTGTGGTTTGCAGACAACGCTGGGACGAACAAGGCCGCGTCCAGCGGCACATCCTTCAACACCAAGCGGCTCGACGACGACACTGAGAATCTAGCCCGTAAGCGACTAATAGTCCTCTAGCTTCTTATGCATTAAGTTATTAACCATTTATTGTAAAACTTGTTTTCTCATCCGTTAGGGGTTTGGTCACCCCAATGATGAATTCGGATTTTTGGTTCACCCAGATATATGATATGAGAAATTAATTAGGATCTAGATTCAGTTATCTCCAAGTACTTTGCTTGTTGTTGTAATCTTGGTGGTGTAGAGATGCAAGTTATGGTCTTGTTATTTTGTTGGCCTCTTGTTCTGATGAAAATAATGTTTTCCCTCACAATTCAATACATATGCATGGAGCTTCGATGGGCTTTCTTTTAGTTAAGGGTGCAATAAATATCTCTGTATTTTTGGATGAGAACATTTTTTGCTTGTTTCGTTGATCAATTATTGTTGTTTTTTAGAAGTGCCTGAGCACGTATTTCACCTATTAAAGTATGTGATCCTTTCTTTTAACTAAGGTGCATGGCCAATATCTGGTACACAGTTATCAAATGTGCTTGTTTATTTAAGTTGTTCAGTGTCTACTGAAAATGAGCTACTAAGTTGTTTGTTGGAGTTCTCAGAGGTTACAAGGTCAATACTTTTTTTGGTTGTGTTGAGTGATCAAAATCTGCTTACAGTAGCAACTTTTTTTGGCTTCCTAGTGCACATGATACATTTGCGATATATAGATATTGGGTTAATATGTGTAGCCTTGAGTTGTCAATGATATTAGTTCTTTGTTCTTTGTGGTGGTCGTCATAGCAAGTATCTATGATATCTTAGTAGGCATATTTCCAGCCTTAAATTGCAATAGTATAGTATGATTTTAGTCTAACTGAAATTCACTAAGTGTATCAAAAGCACTGCCACTTCTGTGCTCAGTATATCCTGATCTTTCTTTATGTTAGTCTGGTGCCAATAAAAGTGCACCAATGGTCATTGCCATATTTTAGTTCACTTCAGACTAGCCTTTACCATGCCTGTGGTTTCATTGAGTGTGGTACGGGTGCTAATACTTTTCCAAATCTGTGGTTTCATTGAGTGTGGTATGATTGCTTGCTTCTAAACAGCTACAATGCTTCTGCTTTGGTGTCTGCTACTGATTTTCCTTTTTAGATAAAGGAAAGTCCCGGCCTTGAACACTCTCAAAAGAGAGTATCTACAGCCAAAAGAGGGGTCGGACCCTCGAGTTACAAGAGTTCTTAGACTCTAAACCTCAAACGAGGAATTTCACGAAAACAATAGAAACTAAAGTCTGCTACTGATGTACAAGAATTATTTTGGTCAAGGGAAATGTGACTTCTTGGTGATTTTGGACTCATATTCTGTTTGAATGTTATTTGTTGGGCTTTTCTTTAGTCCCAATGGCAATGATGACTTCGGTGCAATGCAAATGCACCCAATTTTTGTTTGCAAGTTGCCATTTGTTCTGTGGAGGTGAAGAACCTGGGATGCTCTGATGCTCACACGTTTACGAAAATTTTGTTCATTGAGAAATAAGTTGTATCAGCTTCTTTTCTTCCATACGGTGCTGAATGTTGGCCTACAAAAAGGCGACATGTCCAGCAACTGAGTGTAGCAGAGATGCGGATGTTGCGGTGGTTTTGCAGGCACACAAGGAGGGATAGAGTCCGGAACGAAGTTATTCGGGATAGGGTCGGAGTGGCACCAATTGAGGAGAAACTTACCCAGCATCGGCTGAGATGGTTTGGACATGTCCAACGAAGGCCTCCTGAGGCGCCGGTGCATAATGGGGTTCTTGAGCGGGTCGATAATGTAAAGAGGGGTAGAGGTAGACCTAAACTGACGTGGGATGAGTCGGTTAAGAGAGACCTTAAGAATTGGAATATCTCTAAAGAGATAGCTTTGGATAGGAGCGCTTGGAGACTAGCTATCAATGTGCCTGAATCCTTGAACTTATTTCTTTCGGGTTTCATCTCTAGCCTACCCCAACTTGCTTGGGAAAAAAGGCTATGTTGTTGTTGTTGTTGTAGCTTCTTTTCTTCCATATAGTGCAAGTTTCTTGTACCAATTTTATCTGCATCAGATCAAATACAGACTTAATTGTAGGTGTTTTGGTGTTGACGTGGAGGTATGTTAGGGTTTATATTTTCTGTGTGGATCTATACAGAAGATCAACTTTAGGATCCATTACTTTTCTCATATGAGTTTGTTTCTTAAATGAAGAAATCAAAAGAGTAATCATGACAGGATGTCATCTTTGTCTATATGGACCTAGTATGGATTCATGCCAATGAAAGTAACTTGTGGTTTTCCATGGAAAAATTTCAAAATGATTCAGCACTGCAATGGAATATAAAAGTGCATCTATCCGAAGTAAACATGATCAAGTTCTGTGTGATTGCCCCATGCTTTAGTTTTTACATGCATTTTCATTTCATAAATCATAACTAGCATTCTGATGATAATTGTCGTCTCATGTGGTGGTAGATGAGCGCGTCCCAAGTGACCTGAAGAAAAACCTCATGCAAGCAAGGCTGGATAAGAAGATGACCCAGGCACAGCTTGCTCAGGTAATGATTATTGGTGTATGGCCTTCTAATAAATGGGGGAATTTGTTATTTAGTGACTCCAACGAGTGGCAACATAATATCAAAGTTGATGTTTCACAGAAGATTTTAAGTTTTCCTAAGATGAGATGAAAAATATGCTTCACAACTACTGACAATATGTTATGCTGGAACAGATGATCAATGAGAAGCCACAGGTGATCCAGGAGTATGAGTCGGGCAAGGCGATCCCTAACCAGCAGATAATTAGCAAGCTTGAGAGGGCACTCGGAACAAAGCTGCGTGGGAAGAAATAACTTTCAAACTTGTGCCCCGTAGCAGCATGAAGCTGAAGGAGACAAGGCAGTCTGTCTGCTTATTATCTATGCTTGGTTTTCAATGTCATGCAGACTGTTTCTGTGTTTGGTACATGAGTGAATAACAGTGTCGTGGTGGACCTTGTAATGCCTTGCTGCTTTTATGTGTCATATGATCCCTGGTACGTAAGAGTTACGCTACGTTGTGAACTGATAGCGTAACCTGCGTGGTGCATGATGCCTCAGCTGCTTGCCGGAGTATATATTGTTATGTTGGATAGAGGTAACCAAGGTGGTATTCAGCTTGACAATCTCGTCTAGCTACTTTTTCTAAAAAAAAACCGAACTATGCTCCCAAGTTGTTCGGCTGGGCTGCAACCGCTCGCTGGCTGGATGCTGCGTGGAGCTCCCTCTTGCTCGGCTTCACCAGTAGTACTCCCCCAACCAATCCAGCCCAGCCAAATCTGGGCAGCCGAACAGGCGCTAGTTCACTTCCGGTGGTTGCAGGGAGAAATCGCAAGCTATTTATTATTATACTTACTCTATTCCAAATTATAAGTTTTTTTTGGCAGTTACTCTCTTCGTTTTAAATTATAGGACGTTTTTGGTAGTTCTAAGTGTATACAGTAGTTTTCACTATTCATTCAGATATACTAAATCTATAATTTTACTAGGTGCATAACTAATACTAAGCATCTGGAAATGCTAAAATTGATCTATAATTTTGAACTATGGGCATGCTTGGCTAACAAAATATGGGCATGTAAAAATATAAGTAAGTGTTATTAGACTATCTAACTGTTATTCTAAAACTACCAAGATTTCCATATTTTGGTAGCCAACCAAACAGACCCTGTATTTTTATTAGACATTGCTGGATGTCGTTTAACTCAAGCCGTGAGCAATAAAAAAAATCAACAACGGTTGCAGTTTTTTGGTCGTTTTTCTTTGATTGCGAATAAATAGGATATAGAATCTTGTATACAAATTTGTATTCTTGTTTTGAGCATTGAGCTTGTAAAGATTCAAAAAAGGTAAACCTCAAATTCATCCTATATTTTCTCAAATGATAGATATAAAATTCGGTATGGATTCGGAAACAAATTCGGTATGTTTTTCACTTTTTTTTGTTGTAGGGAGCAAATAATGCATAAAATAATTTATGCAGAATTTTATTCTTATTTGTAATAATGTGCTTGATAATATAAGAAATGATCACCATCCAATTTTATACATATCTATTTTAAAATATTAAATTTGTTCGAACAGTTCAGATTACCGTTTTCAACCCTTTAAACTACTATCAAGTTTCAGGTCGCTTTCTGAGCTACTGCGAATATGCTTGTAGAAATGTTATTTCTTTTTGGAAATCTCCGTTATGCTTATATCAAACTGGAGAGGCTTGACATGTATTTTTCCACGGGGAAATATTTACGTATGTCATTGGTAAAATTACTCTCCTAGACCACGGCATACAATGGAATTATCAATTATTTACTTAAAAAGGAGCTGAAAATATTTATTTAAAGAAATGTTGTTATTAATTTTTCTATTCGGTAATTATTTAATTAAATAATTTGTCAACCATAACTCTGGTGCTTCAACATAGCTAGCATTATCTGGATGTTTAGGGTCCTCCAACACTTCTCCCACTTGGTGGAAAGTAAAGAAATATATATAAGATTGCTGGTTACTACTTCCTTTTAAGTTATTGATTGTTGTGAATTTTCTAGGTATATAGTTTTTGCTATGTATCAGTGTTCTAAACCACCAGCTAGTAAAACTCGTGCTTTGCTCGTCTGGCCCAGATGGCGAGCAAGAAGATACATAGATTATATTAGTTCTGGCAGAACATCCCTACATCCAATTCTCGTTTGCTCGTATATCTTACACTTAGTTTGTAGCATGAGTTACAAATGTATGAGAGAGGGAGTACCTCGGAATCAAGTCCCTAGCACGTGGAGCCTCCACTTCCCTTTAACAAGACTAGGGCTAGGGTTGGTGTACAAGACCAAGTTAAGGCGTCCGCAGTGGTCGGAGATTTGCCCGGCGATTTGGGTTTTTTAATCGATGAACAGTGGCACACAGTGCCGAGCTAGCGACTCTCTCGGCGCTAGCGCGCACACTTGCCGATGCCGTCTCCTCTCTCAGCACGCTCGCCCACGCCCCCGCCGGCACTGTGCCGAGCTCGTTTGAGCCGGCGGCGACGTCGCTAGCACTGACTAGGACCACTGCGGACGCCCTTAGAGAGAGAGATCATGGGTGCATCTCGAGGAGGGGGAGATCTCCCGCGATCCCGTTGCACCCTTTATAGATACGTACTTGTGAGACTGTTGTATCACTTTAGCCAATCATAAATTAATATAGCTAATTAGATTTATCTTACAAATTAGCACTCATCTGTGTAAAAAGTTTTGTAAATAGATTTTATTTAATCCTCTAAATAGTTAGTCTATTGATGTGACCAAGACTAAAATTTTTATGCACAAAGTTACTCTGAGGTCACTATCAATTAAAATCGTGGATCTACCATATAATTTTGTACAGTAACCTAAAGTCGATCCAGAAGATGGGATGGACTGATGGACTCTCTTCATTATTTTCTCACCAACTTAACGCATTGATGCACATAAAGGAAAAATGGATATAAAATTTTTACAAATTTAGAATAGCATTTAGTTAGATGGGCTATTATTTGATCGTGAATCAAACAAGTGCTAAAATTTATAAACTTGGTTATATTTTGTACGACTCCAATTAGATCCGTGATCCTCCGTGGCCAAATCGTCGTCCCATCTTACATCTATATTTTTTTACCCCCTAACTTGGATGGAAGATAGTGATGGGCACACGGCTCGTCCGGGGCTCCCGCGCGCAGGGGTAGACATAGGGGTGAGCTGTTTGTCCTCCAGCTCGTTGCTGGTTCAGTGTTGAGTTGTTGACGCTTGAGAAAAGAGAGCGTGAAGAGGAACAATGCTGATCTTGTTTAGATCCACTCTATAAAATTTTTAAAAGAGAATCTTTGCATATTTGAAGTATTAAATATAAACTAAATATAAAACTAATTACAGAACTCGTTTGTAAACTACAAAATAAATTAATTAAGACCAATTAATCCATCAGTAGCATATGTTTACTACAACAATTACTGTAGCAATTTAGTATCTAATTATGCCCTAATTAGACTAGATTTACAAGCAAATTATGCAATTAATTTTTTATTTCGTCTAGATTTAATACTTCATGCATGTGCTACACATATTCGATCTAATAGTGATTTCTAGTTGGATGTGTTTAGATCTTTTTGGCGTAAAATTTTAGAAGAGAATCTTACTATTCGGAGCACGGATGAGTTGTAAACCACGAGACGAATCTAATGAGTCTAATTAATCCATAATTAATTCATAATTATCGGATGGTTACTGTAGAATCGCTGTTGTAAATCATGGATTAAGTATACTCATTAGATTCATCTCGCGATTTACAATCCATTCGTGTAAAAAGTTTTACAAATAGATTATATTTAGTACTCTATACATGTGTCAAACATTCAATGTGATGTTTTTTTTTATAATTTTGGGATCTAAATATTAAACATTAGAGTAATTATTTTTATCGTATGCGAGTATATATATACACATAGGCAGTCCATACAATAAATATACTGACGTCGCCATTAGTTGGGGTGGTGGCCGACACTGTCCTCTGCAATCTTGGAGCAGCACGATGAGCTAGCAGGTCGTGGCCGACACTGTTCTAAGCACTCTGAAGCTGCCGGGTCTACAGTTCCGAGACGTGACTTATTTCATCGAGAGAGCGTCAGGCACATACCCTCGTGGCCACATGCATTCGTTTTTGTCCTTTTTCTCGACTGGAGTTTTGGATAATGGGTAATTTTGTTGGTCGGTTCGTTTGGCTTATCAACCAATTAGTCATTATTTTTTTCTCTCATACCAAATCAGCACTAGTTATCAGTCGCTAACCAGCCAGCAGTTTTTTCTCTCATAACAAATCAACACCAGTTACCAACCACAACCAAGCAAATAGAGTGAATATTGGTATTTGTTAATAGACATCACTCAACTTTATCTTTGCTGCTTCACATCATTCTAGTATGTATATTTGCTAGTTGACACTATGGCAATAATAATAATAATTTTATGTAATACTCCATCCGTCCTAAAAAATGTAAATCTCGCTTCTCGAGAAGTCAAACACTTTTAAGTTTGACTAATTTATACAAAAAAATTACTAACATTTGTGTCTTCGAATCGACGTAGTATAGAAATATATTACATGATTAATCTAAAAATACTTATGTTGTAATATATATATTAGTACTATTTTGTATAAATTCAGTCAAATTTGATATTATTTGACTCGTCGAGAAACGAGATTTACATTCCTTTTAAAACGGAGGGAGTAGATGATAGAAACCAAAATACCCCTCTAGGCCTTGTTTAGATCCAAACTTCAAAATTCTAAATTTTTTATAAATCATATGCATGGTGTATTAAATATAGTCAGAAAAAAATCACATTACACAAATGGACTGTAAATCGCAAGACGAATCTAATGAACCTAATTAGGTTGTGATTAGATACTAAATTGTTATAGTAAAGCTACAGTAAGCATATACTAATGGCGGATTAATTAGCCTCATTAGATTGGTCTCGTAGTTTACAGACAAATTATGTAAGGGGTGCTAGTTGTTGATGAGGACATGACACATTCGGATACGACCATTGCTTATAAGGTGAGCTTGCTCCTACTTTTTTATAGTAATTTTTGGCACAATTCACTTGGTTCCATATGTACATGTCATTATTTGCTTGTAGGTGCAAATATTTTTCAAAGTACAAGTCCATTAAAGTTTCTATGTCATCGCCACGGGCTTGTTATTCACAATTGGGACTCTGACCCAAGTTGGAGCACACCCCATGAAGATGGAGAATATGTCAAGAAAGTCTTTGGACGTCCTCCACCTTAGCCACCTCCTTAGGAGGCCAGCAAGGGCGTCCAACCCAAGTTGGAGGCCCAATCGAAGTCGACTTCGAGTCCGTTTCGGAGTCCAGGAGCAGTCTGCACTAAAACAGGCGCCACGGTCGCATACGGACTCGGATTTGGGCACACTTTATGTGGTTGGAAAGATAATTCCAAGATGCTTCTAATGGCATTGGTCTCAGGCCCAAATTCGTTCGGAGTCAACAGGAATCGTCTAAGGAATTTGATGTCTAGAATATGTCCCAATGTTGCGTCACTGTTTTTGGGCCGATGGTCCGTGTATCGTGTTGGAGCCCAATAGGGGTGCGTCCAGGGGGTCTTGCATGACCTAAACCCTTATTAGCCGCCGCTGTTTGACCCGGGGCAGCGGGACTGCTTATAGACATAGAATGTTCTAGAGTAAAGAATAGCTCATGGATGTACCTTACCTCTTTTGTAAATTACTCGTATAGGCGTAGAACAAACAGCAGTACAAAGGAAACTACCCGATTATGTTGTAGTAGGACTCCAACTGTACTAAGTAAGGACTTTCCATGTAACCCTGTCCCCCCCGGATATATAAGGGCGGGAAGGGACCCCTCCAAATAATCATCAACACCTAAGGCAATACAAACCACACAGGACCTAGGGTATTACGCAAACTCGCGGCACGAACCTGTCTAAATCTTTGTGTTACTTGTACCATCGAGTTCTAGAGCAGTCGATCCCTACCTACAAACCCTACTGCTAAGGGTATCCCTGAGCAGGCTTGGCGGTAAACACCGACAGCTGGCGCGCCAGGTAGGGGATTCGGCGAGTTCATCAGCGAATTCGATGGCCGGATCAAGTGACGCCAACAACGTGCCGGAAGGCACAACCCTCGCTTTCGGTTCCTGGGCATGCACAGCTGACGGATCGGGCGGCTTCTCCAGCCACCTTGTCACGCCCAATTTGACCAAACCAAAAACCAGCTCCCAAGCCGCCGACATCCGCGAGTCTGCGGATCTTGACAAAAAAGAGTTCCACCCGAACTCAACTCGGACAACCCAGAAATCGTGCCAACTCCAACCCAAACTCTCGGTTCGGTCGAGTTCGACACAAACTCTGATTCCGAAAAAACTCACTTTTCCAAAACCCTTGGAAAGTACTTGACTCATCTCAAGACGATCAAACGCCCTAAGGTCAAAAACTCTGAATTACTCGATGGAGTAAACCGAGTCTCACGATCAATTGAGGGCTTTATCAAACTCGCAGAAACTGCTCTTGGCACACCTAAATCACAGAAGTCAGAAGTGTTGAACCCACCACAGAAAAGGTCGGGCGATATACTCTCAGGGATCGATCGAGTGAATTCCAAGCTCATCGACTGTATCAAGTTAGCCGAAAGCACCTTTCAAAACAAGGAGCAAAGAACGAGAGGAGGAATCTGCGGGGGATCTAGTAAGACAAACCCCCGGCTTGTTCGGTTGGGACCGTCTACCTCCAGGATACCTCAGAGCCCTTCACCAAAACCTGCTCACATTCGGACTCCAGAACCAATCGAGTCCTCGTTCTATTAGGACTTTGATCGCTTCATGAATAGTCTCGAGAACTATGAACCATTCGATGATCTCGAGGATTGGTCTCACAACATCGAGCTGTTCACAGATGCTATGGCCAATCCACCCGAACATGCTGACGCCCTTTGGGAACTGGCCAAGCTTAAAAAGGGAAAAGCCAAAGCTCCAGAACAATCCTGCGATTCAATTTTCGATAAACCCTGGATCAAGGAGCCTGAAGGGCTGATTCCCATTCAATCATGGCTACACTGGATGAACGAGAACGCCCTCCGTGTAGAGATGGGCATCCGCTTATCGCTCACCCAAAGAATACATACTCTAAAATCGGTGGACTAACCGACTCTGAATCCGAGTACTCTTCCGACTCGGAGGACCAGCTGGATGACCTAATCCAGTACAGCAAGCAAGTCGAGTCCAACTCAGCTAGGAACTCCAAGTCCGATCAGGACTCCCTCCCTAACGTGGTCATATATGCAACGCCACAAGGATGGACAGTGCGCCTAAGGAAGAAATAAGATCCCAGCACCTCTGGTTCACAGCCTGCGGATCTGCCTTACCAACAAAGCACCCCTCTAGACCCGTCCTCAAGCAAACAAGACCAGGAAGTTCAAGATCTTTGCCATGAAATACTCATGGTTTGCATCTCCGAAGTTTTGGAACCTGAGGGCGATCCCACGGAGCGTCTCAACCTTGACGACTACAATTCTGATGATTTTGACGAGTACCTTTCCGACAACATGGAAACTACTCCTCCCACAATCACAGAGCCCCAAGCTACCACCAAGCAAGATCCGCCTGCTCCTCCTCCAGCAGAGACTGTCATTATCCAACTGGAAGAGCAGTATCCAGTGGAAGATCTCTACAAACATCGTCGCCTGCTCAACTAGAAAAGGGCATTTAGGCGCCAACGCCTCGCTAACAGCCAGCAGGAATAGCAGGGCGACAACTACGACTACTCCAACTGCGACCTTCGCAACGTGATCAACATGGGCGCGATGCGCGCAATGTCATCATCTCAAGGAGAAAGGAACGCGAGGAAGTCGAGGCTTACAGCCCTCCCTCCAACTATCGCATCACAACAAAGACTTCCGCATCCTTCAAGAAGCACAAGCCGGCAACCATCAGTACCCATCCTCAGGGTAAACCGTGCACCTCGCACCAAGGAGAATCGTCTCAGGGTGAAAACAGGATCAATAAAGTACTGCTACGCAAGTGCTTCATCCACCCAAAGAGTTCTCACACGATCTTTTAGTGTGACTCACTCCGCAAGGCCCTTGGGGCACCTCTCCTGAAGGAGACCTTACCTCAAATCTAGTCGACTGTCATATCGACTAGTTTTTATCTTCGAATAAGTTTTATTCAGTCATGTAAACCATTGCCCACGTCTAACGGGCAAGGGGTAGGCCTTAAGAGTCAGAGTCTGTCACTTTACAACTATTGTAATTTCGACATATCCAAATAAAAGTTGATTTCGCTCATAAATCGACTACTTGGCTTTCGTTCATACGACCAATACCCCATCTCGAAAGTCACGGTCAACATTAGAGCAGCTATCGAGTAGGGTTTACATTCGAGTGCTTTTTTGACATTTACATCTTGGGCAACCCGAAGGAGTTCGTACCTAACAGTTCTGTCCTAAAAGTTACTCCAGTCCATGTTAAGGACATCCTACTCGCCTCGCTCGAGTAGGTTTTGGATATCCCTTCGACATTTACGTCTTGGGCAACCCGACGGGGTTTGTACCTAACAGTCTTGTCTTACGGATTACTCTAGTCCTCGGTTAAAAGGACACCTTACTCGCCTCGCTCGAGTAAGTTTTGGATATCTTTCTGACATTTACGTCTTGGGCAACCCGACGGGGTTCGTACCTAACAGTTCTGTCTTAAGGATTACTCTAGTCCTTGGTTAAAAGGACACCCTGCTTGCTTGCTCGAGTAGGTCTTGGATACTCTTTCGGCACCTTCGTCTTGGGCAATTCGACGGGATTAGTATCTAACAGACTTGCCCAAGAGTTACTCCAATCCTCAGGTAGGACACCTTACTCTCCCTGTTCGAGTAAGTTTGGGATATTTTTAGAATATTCACGTCTTGGTTAACGCGATGGAGTTCAATCCTAACAGTCCTATTCTAGAAATCAATCCTGTCCATGTATAGGACATACTACTCGACATGATCGAGTAGTTTGGGATATTTTCGCAATAGTTGTACACTATTTGGTTGACCAAGCGAGGTCTATCCTAACTGGTCAACTTCTAAAATCCCTCAAGGAGTACAGCTAAGTTCTTGATACTCTAAAATAGGTGGACACAAGTTTCCTGCTTGCTCAGTCTACTATGTGAACCTTTGTTATAGAATCTTTTTGCCTCGAGTACTTGACGAGTGCTACTCGCTTGCTTGAGATGCAGAAAGAAGCCCTATTTTCCCTTAGCATTCTGAGTAGTTGTTGAGAGCTACTTGTCCTCCTATCTATCAAAGAACATCCTTTAGCTCCTAAATACTCATGCTATTCCCACTTGGTTAATCGTACGGGATTCAATCCTAACCGGTCAGCACTACGGCTTCGACTCAGAACCATACAAACTCGATCCTATTCGAGAATACTTTGCTGCCCAAGGCACCGACGGATACAATTCCTTGTATCTACTATTATAACTGAGTGGACGCGATGCTGCCTACACTCAGGATCCTCGAGTACAACTACTCGACACAGCAAAGGATTCCACAATCCTAAAAACAAGTACTTGGCATTACACAAATATTCAACATTTGTTCAAAAGTACTTGTGGCCCTCATGCCAAATCAATTACAACAAAAAGATCAAGGAATCTCAGACTTGCTCAAGGACTCTACAATCTGGTCGGCCACAGTGGAAGTTTCTGCCAAATACTCACAGAACTGATAGTCCGTACAATCAGCTTTGGCTCCCTTCCCAAGAGCGTCCAGACGAGTAGACGGCCAGTAAGACTTCACAAGCCCGAGTACGTGACCAACATACTGACGGGTGATGTTGGAGACAAACCTCTCAAAGGCCTCGGGTACTTTACGGAGTCTCCCCGCTAACGAAAGCGGTTTGTCTCCGTCTCTTTCTGGAATCTCCATGGCCTCAGCTACTTCCCAAGCAGTGTCCCTGACATCTCTCAGCTCCACGAGTTCCCACTGCATTGAGTCTCGGGACTCTGACAAGGTCTTGAGCTGTTGAAAAACCGCCGCCGCCTCCCGGTCAGAGTTCTCCTTGATCTTCTTGAGTCTTTCAATTTCATCTGCATTTTGGTACAAAAGAATATTTAGATCTAGTACCAAGCTTTCCTGAATCTTTAAAGATTCCGCACAAGCTATGTACTCGATAGAAAGAAAACCTTATAAACACCAAGCAGACCTACTGGTCGAATGCATAGCACATTCTAAAGACTAACCTTTTTTTGGATTGGGAGAGCTTCTTCAGCTTCCCCTCGAGTGCTGCCTTCTCGGATGAGAGCGTCTTAACCCTCTCTTTCAGGGTATTCAGCTCTGTCTCATCCTGGGTCCAGCCATCCTCCCATCCCAGTGTCTCCTGCAAAATAAAAGATCAGTACACTACTCGATCTATACACAAGTACTCGAAGTATTCGACTACTTACCTCTAGCAGCTTGACAGCAAGCTCCACCTTCTCACGCGACAAGCCACTTCCCGATGTGACCTGGAAAGTACTTGCCAGCACCTCAGAAACAACCCTTTTGGGCACATCTTCAATCTTTCCTACAATATTCCCTGTATTCTGGGAATCTAGAAGAAAAATATGCTACTTAATTAAATTAAAGAGCAGTAAAGAGATACCTTTCTTACAAGGTGGCACAAGCTTACCTGCAGGGGTCTCCTCGGGCCGATCCTTGTCGCCTCCCTCAGGAAGCTTCACGCCTTCTCCCTCCTCCGGAAGCTTGTCACTTCCGCCATCCTCCAGGACCTTCGCATTGCCCCTTTCGGAATTTGGCAATGGGGAGTCCAGAAGCATGGCATTGGCCATGGCCTCCGCATCTTGAGCACTCATTTCAGGAGTGTTTGGGGGCTTCTCCAGTGCTGATTTGGAGGTCGAGGTGTCCTCAACCTCCACATTCCCCTCCAAGATTGCATCTCTGCAAAGACAAAGTAGTTGAAAACTACTCGACACAAAAGCAGATCTTACATATACAAGTTTCAAGTAACTTACGTAGGAGCTCTTCTCAGAGCAAGACCCTTGATGCCAAACTTACCCGGCAGGCTTCACAACAAGAACCTGCATCCCTGTATCTCCGGCAATATTTACATCTGAACTACTCACCGAATGAGTAGTCCCGGTTCCACTTGACGGGTCCACTATGGTGGAAGGGATAGTCTGCCCCACCATAGCATCATCCCCAGATGCTGATATCCGTGGCATTTTAGCCGCCGGACTGGAAAAAACAAAACACAAATCAACAAATCGAAGACAAAAAGTACTCGATTCCAAAATAACTAGCTACTTACTTGTCGCTAGCAGTTTGGGAGGAGCTGCGACGCTTCCTCATTAAGGATCGAGTACCCCTGGGATGCCCAGTTTGGGTATCGGTACTCGGAGTAGGGCTAGGTTCCCTATCACTCCTCTCTTCAGCTTCCTCCTCATCTGCACAATCAAAACTATACATAAGTATTTATCGTATAAAACCTCATATGAACAAACTTAGAATTGATTAACAGATCAAAAAGTTTGGAAGAACAAAAGGGCGAATAAATGCCTGGTAGTGAAGGACTACTTTTAAAGTGCTCCATGTCCTCCTACAGATGGCAAAATCCTATCAGATTTGTACTATGGTATAATACTCGATTTATACACATTGACTACTCCTATTAAATACCTGCTTCGGTGGATTCGCAGCAGAAAAAGTGTCAGGAACAACTAGAACTTTCTTTACATTCCCCAGCAGTCGTTGTACTCAACTAAAAGCAACATCACCCGAGATCTCTTCTTTCGAGTATCTTGATGAATCTGCTGTTCCCTGATACTGGAATCCAAGCGATTCTCAAGCATGTAAGGGTTGGATCCTTCTCCTCATCCAGTCGAATACGACTGCTTCTCCAGTCAACATATTTTGCCTCAGAACGGCAATTCGCTCGAGCAGTTCAGGGATCTGACTCTCGTCGATTGGTTTTTTATTCCACTCAGGCCATTCAATTGGAGGGCCTGGGGTAATTGATGGAAAGCTTCCTAACTGGTTCTCGACATAGAACCACTTGGGCCTCCACTCAATTACTTTATTACTAAGACTATAAGAAATGTATTCTCTATCCTTTCTTTGTCTAAGCTGGAGACCCGCACCTCCTACTACATCTAAAATAAAGGAGTCGGGCTGAGGTTTCAAATGGAAAAAGAACCAGAAGAGTTCAAAATGGGGCTCGATGCCCAAAAAAGCTTCACAGAAATGCACGAAGGTAGAAATATGAACAAAGGAATTGGGGGTCAGATGATGAAGCTGGATCCTATAGTAACGCAGGAGCCCGAAAAAGAAAGACGAACAAGGAAACCACAATCCCCGTTCCAAGTAAGAAGTGAAAGCAACGATTTCCCCCGTATTTTCATACGGATGATCTTTACCTAAGGCTGGACACAATTGGATAGCAGATCTGGGAACCAAAAGACCATGCGAAACTAAAGTTTCAAGGTCAAATTAAGAACACTTACTCGTGTTCCAGCCCTCTTCCTGGGTTAGCTCTGTATCTGCACCATTCCCCTTGGTCGTTTTCTTGGGAGCCATCCGGAAATCAACATATCATTTCACACACATACAATGGCGGAAACCCTAGGGCGAGGATGGGGAGCGAAAGGGAAGTAAGAACTCTAGATCTGGGGGGCTTGAGAGCAAAGACAGATCTAAAGCAGTAAAAGCAAATGGCGGCCGGTGGGGTAAAACCTAAGTTACCATTTCATTTTATAATGACGGTGGCAGCATGGTAAAAACACCCAACAGGCCAACAGTCTGTTGCAAATCGCGGAAAAAACAGGATTTTTCTGAGACATTCCTTTTTCTAAGATTACATTCTGGAAAATGAAAACACTCACATCCCTAGTCAATTACTCGACTCTTCTTTCCCCGACTGGGATTACATTCCAGAACAAGGAAAAGTACTCGACACAGTACAACTACTCGATATTACAACTCGAGTACTTTTTCCTACCCAACTTTACAAGTGACTCGGGTCTGCACGCACACTTCTTGGCTTTCTGGGAAGCCTGCTGCAGTTAGATCGGCTCGAGGCCGTGACAAAGTACAAACTTGTTATTCCCACTAAGGGAATAATGATACTCGTACTCTGGGAGAAAAGTTTCAAGAGTATGGAGGCAGATTACAGTAATCACCTCGCAAGTCCTCTTGTAGCATCTTCTGGAGAAACTTCTTCTCCCAGAATACGTTGTGACAAGATTAAGCCTTCCCGCTAGAGATGTCAATTTTTGGGCACCCAGAAACAGGCAACCCCAAGGATGTGACACAACAAGACTCAACCCAGCGACCCCAAATCTGCCTCATTGGAAGATGAAAGGACATGATGTTCAAAATGGATCCGATGAGAGCATTGGGGATGCAGGATGAGGTAGCAGGGACTTCTCTTGTCACTCGCAAGTTCTCTTCTAGCATCTTTTGCTGGAAAGGACTACACAAATTTCAAGAGGGCGAGAGCAAAAGTACCAAGGATAAGCCATGGTTGCTACACTTTGGTGCTTCTAGCAAAGGCTTCTCCCCTGCCTTTTATAGCCACAAGGGGGCTTACTGAAGGGGAACCCGTGATTCAACAGTGCACGTTTCACGGACGCATTCGTGGCGGCATTTACATATGCAGTCAAAGAAGCAATAATGCAGATTCTCCAAATAGTAACGTCCCACGTGAGCACTGAATAAAGAGCCACACATCCCGGGTTTTATTCCTAAAGTTATTTCGGGTGCAATCAGTGTGTCGTATCCAATTGCATCATTTTTCTGGGATTTTACCCAAAAAAGAGGTATTTTCGAATACCGGATCTGATGAATCTTGCAAATAATCTAAAGGATAAAATCTGATGCCACGTCTTAAATCCTTAATTCCAAATCTACGCTCGGGGGCTACTCGCAGCAAAAGGGATTTTGATTTAAGGCCAGCAAAAGGGATTTTGATTTAAGGCCCGGGGGCTGCGGGATATGTGCATCAGAGATTTATTTTTCAAATTTTTTGAAAAATAATGAAGGAAAAAGGCTGAAGTGACCCTCAGCCTGATTCTACGATTCAACATAAGGCTCGGGGGCTACTCCATATGGAGCGCAAGTACTTCGCGACCATATATGATCAAGATTTCGGGGCTTGAGCACCTTACAGCCTCGAAGCAACCGGAAGTACTTGGAGAACTACTCGATATATCTGAAGGAAGGCTCAGAAGCAACCAGAAGGATGTTCTGACTACCTGAAGTACTCGAAGACGCCCAGCTAAGTACTCGACACCTGCAGGACTCGACTACGAAGAGATCGGGGCTTGTCAGACCCGGGGTAGCGGGACTGCTTATAAGTATAGAATGTTCTAGAGTAAGGGATAGCTCATGGATATACCATACCTCTTTTGTAAACTACTCGTATAGGCGTAGAACTAGCTGTAGTACAAAGGAAACTATCCGATTATGTTGTAGTAGGACTCCTACTGTACTCAGCTAGGACTTTCTATATAACCCTGTTGTGGCGGAACCACCCAAAACTACTGGGCCCGGGTGTACTGATCTTTGTTGCTAAGCAACTCTGACCCAAATTGGCACTCACCGGTAGTTCCTCGAGTGAAGCCTCAATAAAAGCCACGCTATTCCAGGATCAGCAGACAACACTCACACGAAGGTGAGCCCAGAGATTACAACACAGAACATTTCATACATCTCGGAGTGATTGCAGCGGAAAGGAAATTTATTACAAACCAGGTTCAGAATAGTAAAGTACTACAGAGTTCCATCTACTCAAATTATTCAAGTCTCATTGTTCAGCGGAAGCATTAAAAGATAACTAGCGAAATAACGTGACGCATCGATAAAGCCCGTACGAAAGCGTCACTCAGCGGGAGGGTGGTCAGCACCGGCTGAAGGACCATCCCACTCAACAGACCAGCCCTGGAGGAAAGGTACACGGACCAAGTAAGACTTGCAAACAGATCTTCAAAGTTAGTACCTGAAAAACAGTGCCACAAGCAAGGCTGAGTATACTAATACTCAGCAAGACTGACCCGTCATCGGATATAACATAGTCCGATAACTAGACATGCAAGGCTTTTTGGTTGGTGAGGTTTGTTTTGCCAAAAAAAATGCCACTAAGAGTTGGTCCTTATTTCCAGATTTTATCTAGCCATCTTCTAGTTGGATTAACCGTTCTAAGTTTACATCTAACTCTACACAAACATGGTAGAGCAACCATTTAATCAACCAGCAGTATTATCATCATCATGTTCCACTTGTTACTCTGTGTGACCAAAAACATTAAGCAATCTCATGCCGTGAGAGGCGGACGATTCTGAATCGAATTTCAACCTGGCCAGGGGAACCTAACACACATGTATGGGAACCAAGTCACCCACACAACTTTTCCCCTTTCTTTCCAGTCTGTGGATCCGGGTCACCCTCCCCGACTACAGAGCCCGACGTCTCTGCACCCGTACGTCCGGACAAAAATAAAACCTACTTCTACCAAGAGGGTGAATGGTCGTTCCACTCGCCGGTCCAATCAGGTACTTAAGCTTACCGATTACCATATTTCTCGGCATGTGGCTAGTACTTTCAAACGCTTAACGAAATGAGCCACACACCGCGACCTTAGCCATTTTGCCTACACCAGCGGGGTATCACAACTACACAACCCCGCCCATTGTTCTTATATTTCAGCAGGAATTAAAGTCAGTAAACTCCTATAATATCGCGAAAGGCAGGAAACCTCTCGACTTTTACCGTACCTAGTTAGCGGGGCAACTAGTCGAGAAAAAGATCCGTATAACAAGCATAGGTACCTAGGGATCATGCATCTAAAGTTTTCGATCAACTCCTAGAAAACGTAAATGTGTAATAAAAATTATTACAACATATACAAATAGTAAGATGAATATAATGTGTAAAATAATGGGATTATGCACCGGGGCTTGCCTTCTTGGGCACTGTTCAAAAGTAGCCTTGGGCTCTTCCGAACATTGGTTCGGGTCTTGATTCAAGTCAGTATAATTAAGAGAGATACTCTCCGGAGTGGTAGTATTCACGGGCACCAATTCGTAATCACTGACGAGTAGATTTACCGTTTCTATATGCATGCAGAAATGATATTGTAACAACATGATATAAACATATTTCTTTTCTTCACTATAAAGTTGTAGTCTAGTATAGCATGTGTTTGTTGTGGTGGTCTTAGTTAACTTCATTTTCTATGCAATCGTTTATAGAGTAGTTCTTAAATTCACTTTACTTCATAAAAGAGTTGTGTGGCGGGTTTTATATTAAATGTAAACACCTAGTTGTTTGACTATTTAACTTCATAAGTTAGGATTTGTTTCTGGAGCTACAATTTTTATGTAAGGTACTTCATCTACTCAGCTACTCCCAGTAAAAATTTCAAGTAAAAACAATAAAGCATCTAGCCAGGAAAATTATCCAAAACTGAGCATGTACTAATGAAGATGTATTTATCCAGACTAAACTACACTAGCTCTGGAGTTCAAAAGTTAACAGCAACAAATAGACATGATGTGTGCTGAACTGTAATTTTTCCAAATTTAATCTATGCATATAACAGGATATATAAAATTTAACAAAAGTAACATGCTAGCATTAAGAATAAATTCCACATGGAGTTCTGCACAGGTTATGTGTCTCAAAATTTGACCAGAGCCTAAACATGGACTACACATGCTTTAGTAAAATTTTCAGGCATTATTTCTAGAAGATGAATTACTCATGCATTAAACTAGATATGAACATGCATATTCATTTGGACTTTAATATGACCAGTACTGCATGTGAAACTTTTACCATAGCTATTTCTAATTCTAGCTAGTAACCTTTCCAAAGATGAAGGGCAAAAATGACAGATTTCTTCCAGAACAAAAATAGCAAAACTAAACATGATATCTCAAGCATGGATTATAACTGTAAGAATATTCAGTAAATGGTGTTAAAACTTTGTAGGAATGTTTTTATGACTAAAACAAAGTTTTCAGAAATAAACCTAGATTTTTCTAATTAAAGGAACTATATATCACAAATAAAGACTACTTATCAAGCATTAACTCAAATATATAGTTAATTAGTTCAATAATTTGTTAAACTTGCGCAACAGTAAACATTTATTAACATTCATACACAGAAAAAGTTTCATACACATAACCTCATTATTTCTACCAGCATTAATACATGAGCAATACTAGTAGATTTAGGAATCTTGATCATTTGAGCAAGTAAATGATTTCAAACTGAGTTCATATTTTTACCAGACTCTATAAATAGTATTATGCACATTCCAGCCAAAAATCGCCCATAGTTGATGAGCACAACTCCTAGAACATTTTTGTCCTATTTAAACTAGTCTTTTTCTTAGATTCAAATAGATGCAAAATATGAACATGTGACTGTAATAAAACTTGTAGTTCTTGTTCTATGGATTCCAGAACAGTTGAGTTTATATTTTTCTGATTTTCTACAATTTTATATGTATTTTACAATTTTGCTGCTTTGAAGTTCACGTACATTTTGCACTTTGGCCCCTGAACTTTTGTTTCTTGTCCACAGGAGTCCCTGGCGGAACTCACAGAACAGAGCTGGGAAGGGCGCTGTGGTTCCCGACGAGGGGAGTTACCGGAGGTAGGTGGAAAGTGGGGGAAAACGGAGAGGAGGTCGAGGCGCACCTTCTGGTGGTCTGGGATGGGTCGGGGGCTGCTGGGAGGTGGGTCGTCGGCGACGTACAGGGGTGGCGGCCATTGGAGCTCGGCTCCAGCGAACGTCGGTGAGGTAGGGAAGGGGCGGTTGGGCTTGGGAGCACCAGCGTTCCGAGAGGAATCCATTCAGGGGCTCGGTTGGAGCCGAGGAAGGGTGGATGGGGGTTGTCCACAGAGCTCCGGCGGAGGCTGGCCATGGAGGCGCTGTACTGGGTGGACAGGGCTCGGGCGTGCGGAAGGAACTCGAGCTCTACCTTTTATAGGCCCAGGGGGAGGGGGAGGGCGAGTCTGGGCTGGGCGAACTGGGGGTTAGCTGCCCGGGGAGGGGCGGCTAGAGGTGACCGGCGGCCTGCCGTGACGTGCTTGTGCAGGCGCGTGTCGAGCTAGTGCAAGGCGAGGTGTCTTCCTTCGGGGCTAAGGGAAGTGGAGGCCGGGCGCGTGGCAAGACTCGGCAGTTGGCCAGGGCTGGGTGCGGCGCGTGGCCGGCCAGGTGGCCGCGCCGGCGTACGGACGCCGTCGTGGGCAGGGAGCAGGGAGGCAGGCGAGGGAGATGGTCAGTGGCAGTTTCGTAATTAGACCAAAGTTCCAAAACCCCATTCTGTAATTTCAATTTGTCTCCCTCATCTTGGCCTCAAATGAAAAAGTGTTGAATACCATTCTTGTTCAAATTTTCGAGATCTACAACTTTCGTGTTATGCACTTATTTATTTGAGCAACGGTTTGAGAGTTATTTAATTATTTCAAAAACTATCATTTGAAGTATTTATCATTCCATGTGAATTTCGGCACTTTTACTCCTAGGCTTCAACTAGGTTTTTGTTTAACATGACATGGTGAATGTGCCTATAACTTTTTAAGGACTCATTTGATTTGGTTTGAAAGTTACTTTAACTGCCTTGCTACTAGAATTTGAACTCCTTTTTATTTAATCTGTTTACATTTTGAATCTGCAACAAGCCTTTTAAATTAAACTATGTGTGACAAAATATGAGTGTGTATTCATACTATATTTTTATGACAAGTTAAGCATGAATGTTTTAGGAATATTAAATGAACAAGATTTATATCCTCACATACTCATATACAAGGATGCATTCTTGTTTTCTATAAATATTTATTAATATTGTGTGCTAAAGAAATGTTTATGGTCCCTTGTTCAAAATTTTAGTTTGTTCACAACTCCAATTTGTCATTTAAGAAAGAACTAAATATTTTCTTACTAGACCTCCGAATAAGTATGTTTTATGTCTTCTTTTCCTTAAAGAAATTTCAAGATTTTAAACTACTTGTGCGTTGAATATTTGTGGCCTCATTTTATTATTTTGTTTGAACTAGTGGCTCTTCACCAATCAAAGAATGGTTCCATTAATCATTTCAACTGATGGTTTTCCAGTTTAAATTTGATTTGCATAGAAAGTTTATAGCTCATTATGAAAGGTGTATTTTATTGCCTTATTACCACACATGTCAAGTCAAGTTTAAAAGGGTACCAATTATTGTTTTTCAAACACATTGCACTCAAACACATGCACACATATATTTACACACAAGTTTGCAAGAACTAGACATAGGGTTCTTATTAAGTTTTCTTAGCTCATTTGTGTGTGAAGTTATGTTAATTGCCTGGCTTTGGTTAAACTGACACCTGAGGTGTCACACCTGTCCCCCCGGATATATAAGGGTGGGCAGGGACCCCCTCCAAACAATCATCAACACCTAAGGCAATACAAACTACACAGGACGTAGGGTATTACGCAAACTCGCGGCCCGAACCTGTATAAATCTTTGTGTTCCTTGTACCATCGAGTTCTAGAGCAATTGATCCCTACCTACAAACCCTACTACTAAGGGTATCCCCGAGCAGCTTTGGCGGTAAACACCGACAGACGCCGCCGCCACCGCTGTGAGACTTTGGGTTTTGCTTAGATTCATTTTGTGAAGAACAGTTATCGCCGTTCATCGGTTTGTGAAACCCCAACTTGTGAGATTAATCATTCATCTGCAGAGTCACTTCATTTGAGCTACGTTCTTTCGAGTTCTTGCTTGTGTTCTTCGTTGCGCTTGCAGGGATTAGCCTTCTTGGTGAAGTCAACCGGGTTGTGACAAGGTTGATAACCAGAGGAGTTGTGGTGCTAAGATTGCTGGATTCGGGTCTTAGGATCTGAAGCCGGATCGGTGTGTCTCACTCTTCCTACAATGAGAGTTATCTAGAACCTGACGGAAGATCGGGAACCCACGTCCCCATCATTTGGTAATCAAAGCTTCAGGTATACCGTCAGGTTTTCATCTATCCTTTAGTTCGAGTGTTTTCGCCTTCATCCCATAGTTCACCGCCATATTTGTTTCCTACCTAAAACCATCCGCGCCATAGCCTTTGCATATTTCAGTTTCAGAGTTTGTAATGTTGTGTTTTTGTCCTAGGTCAAGGTCTTGTTGCTGGTTTAGATCGTGTTTTAGTTTAATTTGTGTTATTCCCCTTTGTTTTCCATCAACGCTTGCCATCATCATCCACTAGATCCACATCTTTTGTCCATATAATATTCTGATTCGAGTGCCTTCATAAAACAGTCATAACTTTTGCGTCCGAATTCGAAAAGGTGCAAACTTTATATCTACGAAGATCTGCAGAAACTTTTAGATCTGTTTCATCCTATCTTTGCTAGGTTCGCAAAAATTAGAATTGCAAAATTTGATCAGTAAAACTGAGTTTCGGGGCCGACAAGTTTGACATGCATTTGAGAGCACAATCCTGATTTTGCATAGACCACATCTTTTATCCAATTGAGATCATATTTTTTGTGGTTTGTTCTTGTGTGCTCCTTTCTAGAAAAAATATATATCGAAAGTATAAGAGCAAAAAAAAAGGTTGAGAAAAAAAGAAAAATAGTGAATGAAAAAACAAGAAAAGAGGAGCACATAAGCAATAACCAATAGCTCTATTTGTTTGTGGTGCCTTTTGCTTTGTCCTTGTTCGTTGCTACCTTTCATACTTGTTTCGCTCTCTTGCTTATCACAAATTGGTGCTAGAAACACGTATAGGCCAGCAACTAGGACAAGTGCTTTGGACATTTATTCAATATTGCTATCTGTTACTGACTTGTGTGCCACATACATATATTTATTCATTTGTGTGCCTCCCAAGATCCACATATTACTTTAGATCAGTACACCCAGAGGATCTTGCAATCTTGGTACCACTTCCTCATAGGTATCACGAACCAGCCATCGGTTGTACCATCCACTGCTAGCACTGGTAAGAACCTTGTAAGGACTTGGTAAGGCGCTTCCTTTTGTTGTGTTGAGAGGAACCACTATCCACTTTTGTAGTAGTTGATAGGGATAATCTTTTGTTGTCTTTTCTCCTATTGCTAACCTTTTGAACGACAACATGAGTAATCTAGCGCAACAAGTATTCAGTTTACAAATGGAGAAGGCAGAGAAAAATGAGTGCAACCATTTGTTCCAGACTTACTTTGTTGTGAGGAATTGACGTTGCCGTGTCATCATTGACCGTGATAGCAACCGTAACATTGCAAGTTTGGAGTTGATCGAGAAGCTTGATTTGACCACACAACCACATCCATGTCCGTACAACATCCAATTGGTAAATTCTTGCGACAATATATTTGTAGATAAAATTGCACGCATTGAATTTTTCATTGGTACTTATAAGGATAGTGCAGAATTTGATATAATACATATGCAAGCATGTCATTTGTTGTTTGGTCAACCTTGGAATGGTATAAACAATGTATTGCATAATATGGTTGCCAATAAATGCTCTTTTAAATATA
The DNA here is from genome assembly GCF_016808335.1 of Panicum virgatum. Classification (NCBI taxonomy): domain Eukaryota; kingdom Viridiplantae; phylum Streptophyta; class Magnoliopsida; order Poales; family Poaceae; genus Panicum; species Panicum virgatum. Next base: position 15,816,846 of record NC_053150.1, on the reverse strand, counting down.
ATGGTAGAAAAATTACTCTTATAGCTATGAACACTGCTGAAATTTTAGAAGCTGATCTTGAAAGAGCAAAGAGAAGAAAGAATGAACCTTTTAGAAAAGAATGGATTATTTCGGATGTTACAGTGCCTTCCTCTAAATCTGATTTTGTACAAAATGAAGATATCGCTTTGTCTTCTGTTGGAACTAATATTTTGCAGCATGTATCCAAAAAAGAAGACAAGGTGATAGTGAATGAACATGTAATTGTCTTAGGTAAGAGCTCTCTTGATGTGCTGAAATTGTCCACCACTCATGCTATAATAGAGCAACATTTAGTGGACACCAAAGCTGAATTGACTTTGTCACATGATGAATATTCTACTGGTTTTTGTGATAAAGAAGAGTTGTGTGGTAGTTTTATGTTTATCCCTATGCCACAACTTGTGAAGGAAAATAATCCTTTTGTTTTGGAACCAAAGACTTATGCTAAAAATAAACATTTGATTCCAATTGCTACTGAAAAGGATAAATGAAAATTGTTGTCTTCTTTAAATACTTTGGGTTATATAGAGTTTGATACTTTGTGTGATCTAAGTAGTTTGGAAGAGAAATTTAAAAGTGTTGAATTGCCTTGGTTGTCTAGTAGCACATATCACTTTATTGGCAAATATAATTGTAAAGGAGACTACATGATACACCGAGTTTATGTTTGTTCAAATCTGAATTCTCCTTTTGGTGTGCATCAATATGACCAAATAGAGGGCTGCAATATCGATAATAAAATCATGTGGAGATTCCCTAGTTTTGCTTTACAGAAACAGATTAAGTTTCAAGAAGGGGAGCATTGTTGGCTACTACCCACAATATGTCCTCCAACTATGTTCAAACCGAGGACGGTTTGTTGTCAAGAAGGGGAGGATGATGAGGACATGACACCTTCGGATACGACCATTGCTTATAAGGTGAGCTTGCTCCTACTTTTCCATAGTGATTTTTGGCACAATTCACTTGGTTCCACATGTACATGTCATTATTTGCTTGTAGGTGCAAATATTTTTCAAAGTACAAGTCCATCAAAATTGCTATGTCATCGTCACAGGCTTGTTATTCACAATTGGGACGCTGGCCCAAGTTGGAGCACACCCCATGAAGATGTAGAACATGTAAACAAAATCTTTGGATGTCCTCCACCTTGGCCACCTCATTAGGAGGCCAGCAAGGGCGTCCAACCCAAGTTGGAGGCCCAATCGAAGTCGACTTCGAGTCCGTTTCGGAGTCTAGGAGCAGTTTGTACTAAAACGGGCGTCACAGTCGCATACAGGCTTGGATATGGGCGTACTTTATATGATTGAAAAGATAATTCCAAGACGCTTCCAATGGAACTGGTCTCAGGCCCATATTCATTCAGAGTCGATTTGAATCGTCCGAGGAAGTTGACATCTAGAATCTGTCCCGGTGCTGCGTCACTATTTTTGGGCCGATGGTCCGTGTATCGTGTTGGAGCCCAATAGGGGCGCGTCCAGGGGGTCTTACATGACCTAAACCCTTATTAGCCGCCACCACTGCTGTCATGAGACTTTGGGTTTTACTTAGATTCATTTTGTGAAGAACAGTTATCGCCGTTCATCGGTTTGTGAAATCCCAACTCGTGAGATTAATCATTCATCTGCAGAGTCACTTGATTTGAGCTGCGTTCTTTCAAGTTCTTTCTTGTGTTCTTCATTGCGCTTGCAGGGATTAGCCTTCTTAGCGAGGTCCACTGGATTGTGACAAGGTTGATAACCAGAGGAGTTGTGGTGCTAAGATTGCTTGATTCGGGTCTTAGGATCTAAAGCTAGATCGGTGTATCTCGCTCCGCCTACAACGTGAGTTATCCAGAACCTGACGAAAGATTGGGAACCCACGTCACCATCAGTTGTGCCGGCACTGGCACCCAATGCCAGGTAGCTGGGCCCACACCCCACCATCAGGAGTGCCTAGATGGGGAGGACGAGATCCACCAAGCGGTTAGGCAGACAACGCGACACAAGGACGATGACAAGATGGCACCATGAGGGCTCATCGGCGAGCTCGAGCTCCGACTTTGGTGCTGAAGGGATGCGGCTACGACCTCCTCCCGTGCGTGCGGAGCAAGGGAAGAGCTTATGTTCCATGGATTTTTTTTATATTTTTACCATTATACCAAGTGCCACTTGCTGGATTATCACTCTTAGGATGTACCATTATTGTTCAGAGGCTCATTTTTTTTACCACATTTGCATACGTGGCAGCCCACGTCGGCCTGACATGCGCGATCCGAGTCAGCGGAGGGGTGTGCAAAGACCTTGGTGCCCCTGCCCATTTCCTCTATACGCCGTGCCCGCGCAGACCCCGTTGAACGACCCCTCTCTCTCTCCCTTAGTTCGTCCCCCCCGTCCCCGACAGCTCTCTTCCTCACCCCCCCCGCCGCCGCCACCGCCCCTCCCATCCCGCCTCTCCCAGCGCCAAGCCGACCCGACCACAGCAATGTTGCATAGGATGGAGTCCTCTACCTCGAGTAGGGCAATGAGGAGGTAGGAAATCGGGCAGCATCCAGTCGGTAAAGAGACTGGGCTCCCTTTGATTTTGTGCCCAGATTGCAAGGTTGTGCGGGTGATTGAGCTGTGCATGGTCAGGCTGGACACACCGAACAAGGGGCGCTGCTTCTTTAAATGCCTTAGGAATGGGGTAAGTTGTGTTATTTGTGATTTTCGAATCGAACCTAGGGTTTAATGTTCTTCGAATTTTTGTAGAATCCGAAGTTGTGTGGATTCTATAGGTTTCAGAAGGAATATTTGGATCAGTTGGTGGACATGAAGATAATCAAGATCTGCTGTGAGCCGATTGAGGAACTTGAAGGAGAAGAGCATGGTGTACCCACAAAGGATGAAGCAACAGGTCAAGACGAGGGGATGAAGCTGCTGGAGAACAAGCTAGAGAAAATGATGTGGAAAATGAACATTGTTGTTGTTTGTATTGCAATTGTTGTATTGGCTGCTGTTGTTAAGTCAGTTGTGAAAATCTGATGTAGGCAATGATGTACCAACAACTTGAATGAAATGCTTTTGGATGGAATTTCTGTGAAATCGGTTGTGAAATGAGTTGTGAAAAATTGATGTAATGCACTGGCGAATGAATTTCTGTGAAATGAGTTGTGAATTCAGTTGTGAAAAAACTAATGTAATGCACTGGAGAATGAAAGATGTAGGGGCAGAATAGATGACAAATTGTGTGCCATTACATAGAGTTTTATGGCCATTGGCCAGACCATTACAGCAATATTCATCACAGAACACATTACATAACAGTGGCCATCATAGAATACATTACATAACATAAAGTTGTCACATTGTTTGGCAACAAACGGGGGTACCCCATGACAGAGTTTTAGGGCCATTGGCCAGACCATTACACCAATGTTCATCACAGAAATGTTCACCACAAAATAAAGTTCCCAAATGCCATGCAAAAGTAAGTGAACAGAACAGTTATGGTTCACTTGGCCTTGCGTGCTTTCTTCTTAGGAGGATTTTCTTCACTTTTGTTGCCAACACCTTCCTCTTTGGTGTCATTTTCTTGGGTGCTTCCTGATCTTGGAATAGAGCCCAGTGAAAAAATAGAAGGTAAGCACAAGAATACAACAATGGACAATTAAATGGTTGAGAAAAGAACAACATTACCTTTTTGCTGGGGGGTCTGCTGAATGGGGTCTGTGGCATGTACTACTGCCAAAGCCATGGGTTCAAGAATCTAGTCTGCACTTGGTTCTCTTTCTGCTTGTGCTGCTGATGCTGCTTGTTTAGCTGCTTCTCTTTCAGCTTGTGCTGCTTCCCTTGCTGCTTCAACCACTTCCCTTGCTGCTTGCTGTGCTGCTTCCCTTGCTGCAGCTGCCTTCATTTCTGCTTCTTCAGCCTCTCTCTTTGCCTTGGCAGCAGCTTCCCTTGCCAAGGCTCCTCTGGTCCTTGGAGTGCAGGATGGTTCAGCAGCATCAGTAGAAGTCTTAGCCTTCTTCTTCCTCCCAGGCTTGGCAGGCTTCTTCTTAGATCTCTTCCTGCAAAAGGTAATTCATTTGTGGTTAGGAAGTTAAGGAACTTGTGAAAAAATGGAAAAAATAAAAATTTGGGCACCTTTTCTTTGTTCCAGTGAGGTGACACTTCCAGCTACTAGCTCTGTGACCATATTCTTTACAGTTAGGGCACCTGACTTGTCTAGTAGCTTTACCTCCTGTCTCTCAAGCTGGTTTGATCCTGTTTTTCCTCTGCCTTCCAAGTTCTTTCTTTTTCTGGATTGGGGGGTGTAGTATGAACCCCTTGTCAACCTCAGGCCATTGACTCCTGTCAGTGATGCTAGGAATTTTGCATGTATATGCTACTTGAAACTTGGCCACTGAATAGTAGTTATCCACAAAAGACCCCATGTCAGGCTGCCTCATGCTGGTAATCACAGTCAATGCATGTGGACATGGTTTACCTGTAACTTGCCATTGCCTACATGTGCAGATTTTCTGAGTTAAGTACACCTCATGCCTTCTCACTCCTCATCTTTGTACACCTCTGTGACCTCTGCTTCATTGGGGTGCCCTTTGGAAATTTTCAAGTGTCCTAAGCCCCTTGATGCAGCATTGAGCTGATGTATGACAGCAGACAGTATCCCCTGAGGCAATGTTGTAGAAATCTTTCTCCTTTTGGCAAATAGGATCATTATCTTCTCTCTTATGGCATCTGCCATGCAAAAGAGAGGCAGGTCTTTATGCTCTTTGATCCAAGCATTCCAACATTCTGCTAGGTTATTGTTGATGTAGTCACACTTTATGTCAGCAGAAAACCTACTCCTTGCCCATAGAAAGGGACCAACCAGCTCTGGATTTGTGGACTAGCTGCCGACACCTTGTCAAAGAAATACTTGAACCTATGTGGAGAGTATGCTCTAGCAGCAGGCCACATGTTCGTGCCATAGACATCACCACTATAGAACTTCTTAAGGTTATCCATCAAATGCCTGAAGCATTCTCTCATCTCTGCTTGTGGAAACACATGTTTCACAGATGACTCTAATCCCTTGCATGCATCTGTGCAGATTGCTAAATGCTGCATGGGACCTATTGCCTTCCTAAGCTATTGCATGAACCATATCCAATTTTCCTTGCTCTCTCCATCAAAGAAACCAAAGGCCACTGAAAACATCCAGTTGTGGTCATCTAGAGCTAAGGCTGCAGGCATGTGGCCACACCACATTCCATTGAGATGTGTAGAGTCTATACTAAGATAAGGCCTGCAGCCATTCAAGAAACCATATATGCATGCCTTGAATGCACAGAAAAATTTGCTAAACCTAACTTTGCCATCTTCATGAGTGGCAGTGTCAATCTCTATCACACTACCAGGAGATCTTAGTTCTATCTCTGCCTTAAATCTATATAACCAATCAAAAGAATCACTCCACTTACCAAATAATTTCTCAGATTCTCTCTTAGTCCCATTGTACACTGTCTGGTAGGGGATATCAATGTTGTATTTGTACCTTAACTCCTTTTGCATTTCTGTAGCCCCCATTGAAGGCTTCATCTTCAGCAAAGGAACAGTCCTCTTTGCCACCCAGCTTATTGATGCCATCCTGCTCAGAACCCTCTGTGTAGATGCACAATTATGTGCTCCCTGATTTATTTGTATCTGCACATATAACAAACAGCCACAGATTAGTATAATTCAACACAAGTTAGTATCAAACATAGCACATAAAGTCAGATGCTTCACAAAAGTACAAAAAAAAGAAGTTATACCTTGACACTGCCATCATGCTGGGTTCTAGCTCTAAGTTTCCATGGACAGCCTAGAGCAGCACAGCAAACCCTGTACCTTTCTTTGTGAGAATGTTCAGTTTGAACCTCAAACTCATTAACTATGCCATGCTGCTTAACAGCAAGCCTCAAATCTATCATGCTAGGGTAGCAAATGCCTACACTCACATCAGGATTGTCCCTGTCCTATTCATACAATGGCTCTTCATCAGCTGTGTCATCAACATTAATAGATGCTTCATATATATCTTCCTGCATCTCTGCTGACATAGCTGGAATTGGCACCACTTGTCCAGCTGCTTCTTCTACTTCTATTTGCACAGTGTCCTTGAACCCCATTGCCTGATATACATGATCCTCATCAAGGAGCTGTGCAGCTAATCCATCTTCATTTGGGTCCTCTAATATGGTCAGAGTGCTCCAATCTACTACTAGTATTGGTTGTTCAGCAGGGGCTGGTGGGGGGGGGCTGTGGGTATCACCACAACCTTCAATCTCATTTGCCTCTGCATTGGATTCATTAGTCACACCAGAGAAACATCTACCTTTTGATGCTTCAGAAAAAGCTTTGGCATTAACAGAGGCTTTGCTCACAACATCTACTACGAGAAAGGCCTTCCTCTCATCCAATCTATCCTCAATCATTTGATTCAGATGCTCATCCCTCCTTAGCTTCCACTCAGACCTAGTATCTTGGTCAAGAACCCAGATTGACAATGTTTGACTAGGCCCCCATATAATTTTTGAGGCTAATTCCTCACTGAATTGATCCAGAGAGTAAGGACTGTTGATATCAAACCATATGTCATGGTGCTGCTCTGCCATCTCTACTAGCCCATACTCACCATCAGCAACATATGGAGAAATCTTAACAACTAGCCTAAATGCATTGCCAGGATCAATCTTGGCATCATAAGAAATAATGAAAAACATGAGGAACTACTCTGTTTGCTATGCGGATTATGCTCATTGAAGGAGTGGAGCTTAAGGACTTACCAGGGAGGGCAATCACCACTATCCATTGCGACCACGAGAGATGGTGGCCTCTTACATCAGACGCATGAACAGAGTGGGACGAAATCAGCCACTGCCAACAAACCCTAACCCTAATCGACACGGCCTCTCGGTGGCAATGAGAAAATAAGAGAAATCCGGCATACGTACTGTCAAAGTCTGGTCACCATGAGGTCGGCTTGGCGCTGGGAGAGGTGGGGTGGGAGGAGCGGTGGTGGCGGCGGGGTGAGAAAGAGAGCCGTCGGGGATGGGGGGAGGGGGGACGAACTGAGAGGGAGAGAGAGAGAGAGGGGTCGGTCAACAGGGTCTGCGCGGGCGCGGCGTATAGAGGAAATGGGCAGGGGCACCGAGGTCTTTGCGCACCCCTCCGCTGACTCGGATCGCGCGTGTCAGGCTGACGTGGGCTGCCATATAGGCAAATGTGGTAAAAAAGAAGGAGCCTCTAAACAATAATGGTACGAATGTAGGCATCATCCTAAGAGTGATAATCCAGCGAGTGGCACTCGGTATATTGGTAAAAATGTAAAAAACCCCAAGCCAGCCACTCCATCTCCCATGCACCACTCACCTGATGATATGTTCCCCAAATTCAGCAACACAGCAAGCCAGTAGCTTGTGCTCTCCAATTCAGTTTTTTAAGAAATTGTTCCTCTATTCTGATGTTCTCCCACAACGCCTTGTCCATCTCCAAAACGTTGCCTAGAGTACACCAGTATCTCTGTCCTTTCCAATTTTCTTTATCGATTCCCCTTCTTCTTTGAGCGGCAACACAAGCACCATGAGCAGAGCATGTCGGTGAGGAAGGAAGTAGTCGGCCAGCCGACCAGGGTAACACAGCGGACCAATGGTGGGTGGCCATTGCAGAGACGAGGGGCGGGCGCCGGGTGAGTGGGTCAGGGGTTGGTTGATGGCCCGGCGGCGGTGCGCTCTATGTCATCTGGAGGAGGAAGGTAGGGAAGAGAAAAAGAAACCCACCTATCAAATGTCTGCAAGGGTATTTCAGTTCGTTCACTTATTATCTATTAGTTCTATTCAAAAAATTATTATTATAATAGACATAGTGTCCAACAGCAAATTTACCCTTGGATCATGTTACAGTTATAGGTAAAGGCGGATCTAGAGGTGAACCGGATGGGTCACAGAGGGTGGCCCATCCAAACATCTGACCCAAAGTACTATGCGTCAACTAAATAAAACATTGAAAAGATGACCGAAAGATATAGAATAGCTGGTAGACATGGTTGAAACGAAGTTAAACTTGAACAGTGAGATTTAGTGTAGTTGCATTTGAGAAAAGATTGATTTTCAGATTCGAGGAAGTCTAAATTGATGCCACATGCTGCTGGACCATATAAAATTTTGGAAAAGATCAATGATAATGCATATAAGCTTGAGTCGCCTCCCGAGTTTGGGATTATTCCCACCTTTGACATTTCAAATTTGAAATCATATTTGGGAGAAGAGAATGAGCTTGAGTCGAGAATGACTCCACTTCAAGAGGGGGAGGATGATGAGGACATCACTCCTACGGATATAAACGATACTCCTCAAGTTGCTATACAACGTCCAATTACTCGCGCACACGCTCGACATTTAAATTTCGGACTCCAGGAACGGTCCACACTAAAATAAACGCCCAGGTCGCATACGAAGTTTGATTGGCACGCACTTTGCATGGCTGGAAAGATAATTTGATGAAGCTTCCAATGGCACTAGTCTCATACCTAAATTCATCCGGAGTGGACAGGAATCATCTGAGGAAATTAACATCCAGTTTCTGTTCCGGTGCTGCGACGCCGTCTTTCGGTCTTTGGGCCTTGTATCGTGTTGGAACCCATTAGGAACACGTCCATGGGGTCTTGCACGACCCTTGGGAGTTTATTAGCAGCTGCCATACCCTTGTTAGGGTTTGGGTTTGCTTAGATTCATTCTGTCAAGAACAGTTGTCGTCGTTCATCGGTTTGTGAGACCCCAACTTGAGATTAATCTTTCATCTGCAGAGTCACTTCAATTGAGCTGCATTCTTTTGAGTTCTTGCTTATGTTCTTCATTGCGCTTGCAGCGATTAGCCTTATTGGTGAGGTCAACCGAGTTGTGACACAGTTGATAACTAGAGGAGTTTGTGTTGCTAAAATTGCTGGATTCGGGTCTTAGGATCCGAAGCTAGATCGGTGTGTCGTGCTCCGCCTACAACGAGAGTTATCCAGAACCTGACGGAAGATCGAGAATCCATGCCCCCATCACTTCATTGGGAACAACAATCTTGATGACTAGCCTACCGTCCTCAGCAAGGTTGGAATTCCAAGCCTGACCTCCCCTTTGGCCATCAGCAAGGTAACAGTTTCAATAACAATATTCAGCCTTTGCTTAAGGACCTAGTGCTCAGCCAGAAATAAATTAATGATATAATTATTGAGAAATTTCTAGCTAATGATAGAATTCTTGAGTTTTTGGCTACACAACTAGAGGAGCTTAACTTTGTTATGAAAAATCAGCTGAGTTTCAATACAGTGATAGAAACTCAAGTAGCTCAGCTCTTGCCTTAACCACAACAATAGAAACCTACCCGGGCAACTGGAAGTGAGCCCGAAAGAAAGTGTGAATGCGGTGAGTACGTGGACAAGACAATCCGTGCAGAAACCACCATTGCCACAGGTTGTAGGAACACAGCTGAAGACTGTAACTGTCTGGAATACCGTTGCTGAAGTCGAGGTATTGGAGGAGGCCGAAGAATCCAACACCATTGCTACCCAGGAAGACATCATGGAAGTCCCAAGGACTTCCCGAGAGTGTCACAACACAACCTCCTTACCGTTTCTAGACCGGAGAAAGAGGCCAGTGGCCGATGAGCAATTCGGAAAGTTCGTCGAAGTAATTAAGATGCTTTATGACAACATACCACTTCTTGATGCTATGAAAGTTCCCACGTATACCAAGTATATCTAGGATATCCTTGGCAACAAGAGGACTCACTGGACTACCGAGGTGGTACAGCTCACTGAAAAGTGTAGCACATCTGTACTCAACCCTCTCCTGGAGAAGAAGGATCCAGGATTCCTAACCATCACATGTTCAATCGGAGCTCTACACTTTACGCACGTTCTTTGTGATATGGGAGCAAGAATCGGCATCATGCCAGAGGTAGTTTATGATAAACTTAACCAGCATGTGCTTGCTCCTACTGCTATATGCTTGTAGCTAGTGGACCAATCAGTTTGTTATCCCATGGGGATGCCGAGAATATTTCGGTGAAAACAAAGAATATCTTTGTCCCCATTGATTTCGTCATCCTCGACATGGATGTCGACACCAAGACCCCTCTGATTTTGGGAAGGTCGTTCTTGAGCATGACGAATGCACACATTGATGAGAGAGCTGGAGGAATTCAGCTCAACATCAATGAGCATAAGGAGAAGTTTGCCTTCACACCGAAGGTCGAACAATGCTCATAGGTTACAATTTTCAACCAGAAAAGGTTCGAGAAAGGAGCTGAAGAAACCATCTGCCCCATCCATCAACGCCCTCATTGAAGGAGATCAAGGTGTATAACCAATGGAACACGAAGTAGAGTATCCATCGTAGGAAACTTCTGGGATTCGAGATGAAAGAGATCTAAATAACTCTGCCTACATGGAACGTGTGGTGGAAGAAAGCGTTGCCACCAATGGCTCCATCAAGAGACAAAGATTGAACCTAATGTATGGATAGTTTTGCTCAGGATGAGAAACTTGAGCCCTTGCCTTGAGGTACGTGGTATTTATCCATTCCTACATTTGCATATAGGATAGTTTATTTTCTTGCATAGTATATCCTTTTCACATCATGGAATGTTTAAATTCTTGCAAATGCATTCTTTTTTACTTTACACTGCATAAAAAAACTTGGCCAACCCCCACTCATCACCAAGATGGCAAGTCTACTGAGCTTCATTCAAACTTTGTGGGGGGGGGGGATATGCCAGCGTATCTAGGTAAGTTGTCTGATTCGCTCTTTTGCTTTTCAAACTTGCCATGCCCCATAATAATAATAGTGCTAGGATCCTAAGTCTTAGAGAGAAAAAACACATTCAATTTGAGTCATTCAAAAGTTCAAACAAATAATAATAATAATAATAATATATAATAATAATAATAATAATAATAATAAATGTTTCATGCTTTGAATAAAACTCCCAACTCATGTGTGGAAATCCATGTAAGCTTATCTTTGTTCATCTATTGGTGAGTTCTAGTTAAAGTTATTCTATTATTTTCATTCGCTTACGGGTTCATCGTCCGTTCTCGTATTAGATACTCTAGTAGAGGGCCCCTGGTAAAGATGGGATAACCTTGCACAACGCTAGAGTAGTAGTCGACGACATAGACGTGGTGACTGGGCCTAACATTACCTTTGTTTGTTTCGAGCCCCATGGTTTTGAGGGGTAGACTGCAGGTGGTGACATCCTTGTTTGTCTGTTACCTTGGACCAATTCTTTAGATCAAAACCACACTACCCTAACGCCACTCTATCTCTTATCTTTCAAGGCTAACCTAGTTAGAAAATCGTTGCATGTACGTTCCTCGTGGTGATACAATACCCTGAATACTCATGGGTGAAGTGCTATAATGGTATTTCCATGCGCTTACAGACTTCTCTGTAAGAGTTAAGAAATACCAACAAGTATTTCTGGCACCGTTGCCGGTGATGCAAAATCCAGTAGCGACGCTAAGAAGTGTCATCAAGCATAACATATGTCTAGATGCATACAAAAAATTATGCACCTATAAAAGCTAAAATGACTAATAATTTCGACAGAGGGAGTAATAAGGATTTTAAAAGGTGGCTGTTTCACCATTTTGGGGATGATGTGGCTTATCTAATCCATGGTAGGCAGATGTGATGGTGTTTTACCGGCAAGCCTACCTAGGGATACCCTAAGGTAGTAGATTGTTCATAGGGGATCGCCGAGATCAAGAACACGATGGTGCAAGCAACACGAGGGTTTAGATAGGTTCAGGCCGCGAGTTGCGTAATAACCTACATCCTATTTGAGGGTTGATGAATGATGTGTCTCTGCGCTAGAGAGGTCCCTGCAAGCCCTTATATAGCCTGGGGGGATAGGGTTACATGAAACCCTACATCTATATGAGGCTTAGAGTCCCTCCTAAGAGATGCTCGTGCAGTTTATATCTATGCCGACTAGTTCCAAATCTACACGTGTAGTTACATGATGTATGGGTATAGGGTGTCGGTGTTTACCGCCAAGCCTGCTCAGGGATACCCTTAGCAGTAGGGTTTGTAGGTAGGGATCGACTGCTCTAGAACTCGATGGTACAAGGAACACAAAGATTTAGACAGGTTCGGGCCGCGAGTTTGCGTAATACCCTACGTCTTGTGTGGTTTGTATTGCCTTAGGTGTTGATGATTATTTGGAGGGGGTCCCTACCCACCCTTATATATCCGGGGAGATAGGGTTACATGGAAAGTCCTAGCCGAGTAAAGTTGGAGTCCTACTACAACACAATCGGGTAGTTTCCTTTGTACTGCAGCTAGTTCTATGCCTATTCGGGTAGTTACAAGAGAGGTAAGGTACATCCATGAGCTATCCCTTATTCTAGAACATTCTATACCTATAAGCAGTCCCGCTGCCCCGGGTCTGACAAGCCCCCGAGCTCTTCGTAGTCGAGTTCTGCAGGCGTCGAGTACTTGGCTGACATCTTCGAGTACTTCGAGTAGTCAGAACGTCCTTCTGGTTGCTTCATGGCCTTCCTTCAGATACGTCGAGTAGTTCTCCAAGTAGTTCTGGTTGCTCTGAGGCTGTGAGGTGCTCTAGCCCCGAAATCTTGATCATATACGGTGTGCGAAGTATTCGCGCTCCATATGGAGTAGCCCCTGAGCCTTAGGTTGAATCGCAGAATCAGGCTAAGGGTCACTTCAGTCTTTTTCCTTCTTTATTTTCAAAAATTTGAAAAATAAATCTCTGATGCCTATATCCCGCAGCCCCCGAGCCTTAAATCAAAATCCCTTTTGCTGCGAGTAGCCCCCGAGCGTAGAGTTGGAATTAAGGATTTAAGACGTGGCATTAGATTTTATCCTTCAAATTATTTGCAGGATTCATCAGATCCAGAATCCGAAAAGACCTCTTTTTCGGATAAAATCCCAAAAAAAATTTACAATTGGATCCGCCACACTGATTGCACCCGAAATAACTTCAGGAATAAAACCCGGGATGTACGGATCTTTATTCAGTGCTCACATGGGACGTTACTGTTTGGAAAATCTGCATTATTGCATCTTTGACTATGTCCGTGAATGCTGCCATGAATGCGTCTGTGAAACGTGCACTGTTGAGTCACGGGCTTTCCTTCAGTAAGCCCCTTTGTGGCTATAAAAGGTGGGAGAGAGACCTTTACCAGAAGCATCAAAGTGTAGCATCCATGGCTTATCCTTGGTGTTCTTGCTCTCGCCCTCCTAAATTTTACGTAGTTTCTTCCAACAAAAGATGCTAGAAGAGAACTTGCGAGTGACAAGAGAAGTCTCTACTGCCTCCTCCTGCATCCCCAATGCTATCATCGGATCCATTTTGGACATCATGTCCTTGCATATTCCAATGAGGCAGGGTTTTGGGGGATGAGTGGAGTCTTGTTGTGTCACATCCTAGGGATTCCCAGGTTGTGAGCACCCAAGAACTGCATCTCTGGCAAGGGGCCTTAATCATGTCACAATCGTATTCTGGGAGAAGAAGAAGTTTCTCCAGAAGATGCTACAAGAGGACTTGCGAGGTGATTACTATAATCTGCCTCCATACTCTTGAAACTTTTCTCCCAGAGTACAAGTATCATTATTCCCTTAATGAGAATAACAAGTTTGTACTTTGTCACGACCTCAGGCCGATCTAACTGCAGCAGGCGTCGACTAGAAGCTCCAAAAGATCCAGGTGATATGCATGTAGCCCTGAGTCATTTGTAAAGTTAGGTAGAAAGAAGTACTCGAGTTGTAATATCGAGTAGTTGTACTGTGTCGAGTACTTTTTCTTTATTCTAGAATGTAATCCCAGTTAAGGGAAGGAGAGTCGAGTAGTTGGCTAGGGATGTGAGTGTTTTCTTTTTCCAGAATGTAATCTTAGAAAAAGGAATGTCTCCTAAAATCCCATTTTTTCTGCAATTTTCAACGAACTATTGGCCTGTTGGGTGTTTTTACCATACTGCCACCGCCATTATAAAATGAAACGGTAACTTAGGTTTTACCCACCGGCCGCCACTTGTTTTTACTGTCTTAGATCTGTTTTCACTCTCAAGCCCCCAGATCTAGAGTTCTTACTCCCCACTTTCGCCCTAGTGTTTCCGCCTGTGTATGCATGTGAAGCGATCCGTAGATTTCCGGATGGCTCCCAAAAAGGCGACCAAGGGGAAGGGTGCGGTTGCGAACCAACCCGTGATGAAGGCTGGAACACTAGTAAGTGTTCCCAATCTAACTTGGAATCTCTAGTGAAACATGGCCTTTTGGCTCCCAGATCTACTGTCCAATGGCGTCCTGCCTTGGGGATAGATCATCCGTATGAAAATACGGGGGAAGTTGTTGCTTTTGCCTCTTTCTTGGAACAGGGATTGGGGTTTCCTTGCTCTTCTTTCTTCTCTGGCCTCCTGCGCTACTACAGGATCTAGCTACACCATCTGACTCCTAATTCCTTTGTTCATATGTCTATCTTCGTGCATTTGTGCGAAGCTTTTTTGGGCATTGAGCCCAATTTTGAACTCTTCCAATATCCTTTCCATTTGAAACCGCAACCTGATGGGTTCGTTTTAGATGTAGTAGGAGGTGTGGGTCTCCAGCTTAGGCAAAGAAAGGATAGGGAGTACATTTCGTATAGTCTTAGCAATAAAGTAATCGAGTGGAAGCCCAAGTGGTTCTATGTCGAGAACCAGCCAGGAAGCTTTCCATCAATTACCCCAGGCCCTCCGATTCAATGGCCTGAGTGGAATAAAAAACCAGTCGATGAGAGTCAGATCCATGAACTACTCGAGCGAATTGCTGTTCTAAGGCAAAATATATTGACTAGGGAAGCAGTCGTATTCGACTGGATAAAGAGAAGGATCTAGCCATTATAGGCTCGGGAATCGCTTGGATTCCAGTATCAGGGAACAACTGATTTGTCAAGATACTCGAAGGAAGAGATCTCAGATGATTTAGCTTTTAGTCGAGTACAACGACTGCTAAGGAACGTAAAGAAAGCTCTAGTTGTTCCTGATACTTTTTCTACTGCGAATCCTCCGAAGCAGGTATTTGGTAAGAGTAGTCGATACGTAATGATCGAGTACTTTACCATAGTGTAAGTCTGATAGGATTTGTTTTCTGTAGGAGGACGTGGAGCACTTTAAAAGTAGTCCTTCACTACTAGGCATTTATGCGCCCTTTTGTTCTTCCAAACTTTTCGATCTGCTAACCAAGTCTTAGTATGATTATATGAGGTTTCATATAAACAGTACTGATGTCTAACCTTGGTTGTGCAGATGAGGCAGCGTCTGGGGAGAGGAGTGATGGGGAGCACAGCCCCACTCCAAGTGCTGATACCCAGGCCGAGCGCCTAAGGAGTACTCGGTCAGTGGCGAGGAAGCGTAGTAGCTCCTCCCACACTACTAGTGACAGGTAAGTAGCTAGTTGTTTTGCAATCGAGTACTTTCTAGTTGTCGATTTGCAAGTTTTGATTTGTGTTTTTGCTCTTCCAAGCCCGGCGGCTAAGATGCCACGGACCTCAGCATCTGGGGATGATGTTGCGGTGGAACAGACTGTCGCCTCCACCACAGTGGACCCGTCGAGTGGGATCGGGGCTACTCATTCAGCGAGTAGTTTCGATGTAAATATTACCAATGATGCAGGTAAGCGGGCCATTATTGCCAAGCCTGCCCGTAGATTTGGCATCAAGGGGCTTACTCTGATAAGAGCTCCTACGTAAGTTCCTAAGAACTTATAACCATAGGATCTGATTTTGAGTCTAGTAGTTTTTAACTACTTTGTCTTTGTAGAGATGTAATCCTGGAGGGGAACTTGGAAGCTGAGGATAGATCGGCCTCCAAATCGGAGCTGGAGATGCCGCCGAGTACTCCAGACATGAGTGCTCAAGATGCGGAGGCGATGGCCAATTCCATGCTTCGGGATTCTCCATTGCCGACCTTGGAGAGGGGCAATGAGGAAATCCCGAAAGGTGACAGAAGCAGCAAGCTTCCAGAAGGGGGAGAAGGCAAAAAGCTTTCTGAGGGAGGCAATGATGAACAACCCGAGAAGACCCCTGCAGGTAAGCTTGTAACACCTTGTAGTAACGGTATCTTTTTGTTGCTCTAAATGAGATTTAGTAGCATGTACTTCCTTTAGATTCCCAAATCACAGGGAATACTATAGGAAGGATTGGAGATGTGCCCAACAAGGCTGTGGCTGAAGTGCTGGCGAGTACTTCCCAAGTCACATCGGGAAGTGGCTTTCCACGAGAGAAGGTGGAGCTTGCTGTCAAGCTGCTAGAGGTAAGTAGTCGAATACTTCGAGTATTTTTTGTAGTAGATCGAGTAGTATACTGATCTTTTTGTTTTTGCAGGAAGCACTGGGACGGAAGGGTGGCCAATCCCAGGACGAGGCAGAGCTGAATGCCCTGAAATAGAGGGTTAAGACGCTCTCGTCTGAGAAGACAGCTCTTGAGGGAAAGCTAAAGAAGCATGCTCAATCTAAGAAAGGTTAGTCTTTAGCACTTGATATGCATTCGACTAGTAGATCTGCTTGGTGTTTATAAGTTTTTTCTTTTTAATCGAGTACACAGCTTGTGCCAAATCTTTAGAGATTCAGGAAAGCTTGGTACTAGATCTAAAGATACTTATGTACCGCAACGCAGATGAAATAGAGAAGCTCAAGAAGATCAAGGAGGACTCTAATCGGGAGGCGGCGTCGACTCTCCAGCAGCTCAAGACCTTGTCGGAGTCACGAGACTCGATGCACCGAGAACTAGTGGAGCTGAGAGATGTCAGGGATGCCGCTCTAGAGGTGATCGAGGCCATGGAACTCCCATAAAAGGATGGAGATGAGCCGCTCACGCTGGCTGGGAGGCTTCGCAGGGTGCCTGGAGCCTTCGAGAGGTTTGTCTCCACCATCACCCGCCAATATGTGGGTCACGTACTTGGGCTGGTGAAATCCTACTGGCCAACCAATCGTCTGGACGCTCTTGGACAGGGAGCCAAAGCTGACTGTACGAAGGACAAATTCTGTCAGTATTTAACAGAAAGTTCCATTGTGGCCGACCAGATCGTAGAGTCCTTGAGCAAGGTAGAGTCTCCTTGAACTTTTTATTGTAATTGAGTTGGCGTGTGGGCCAGGAGTACTTTTGAACAAATACTGAATATTTGTGAAATGTTAAGTGCTCATTTTGTATTTGGATTGTGGAATCCTTTGGTATGTCGAGTAGTTGTACTCGAAAATCCTGAGTGTAGGCAGCATCGAGGCCCACTCAGTCATAACAGTAGATACAATGGATTGTATCCGTGGGTGCCTTGAGAGACAGAGTATTCTCGAATAGGATCGAGTTTGTATGGTTCTGGACTGAAACCATGGTGCTGACCAGTTAGGATTGAATCCCTCGAGATTATCCAAGTGGGAATAGCACCGTAGCTTTAGTGAAGATTTTCTTTTTGAGGGAAAATTTTTATTAGCGCGCAGCTATTATGGACTTTGTTGCCCAATCCGGGGGGGGGACTCTTATCGAGTATTTAGGAGGTATAAGAAGTTTCCTGATAGATAAGAAGACAGGCAGATCTCGACAACTACTCAGAGTACTAAGGGAAAACAAGAGTTCTTTTTGTATCTCGAGCAAGCGAGTAGTACCCGTCAAGTACTCGAGGCAAGAAGATTCTGTAACAGAGATTCCCATAGTAAACTAAGCAAGCGGAAAACTTGTGTCAACTTATTTTAGAGTATCAAGAAATTATCTGTACTCCATGAGGGATTTTAGTAGTTGACCAGTTAGGATAGACCTTACATGGTCACCCAGATAGTGTACAACTGTTGCAAAAATGTCCCCAAACTACTCGATCGAATCGAGTAGTATGTCCTATACACGGACTGGATTGATTTCTAGAATAGGACTGTTAGAATTGAACTCCGTCGAGTTAACCAAGACGTAAATATTCTAGAAATATCCACAACTTACTCGAGCAAGGCGAGTAAGGCGTCCTACATGAGGACTGGAGTAACTCTAGAGCAAGTCTGTTAGGTACTAACCCCATCGGGTTGCCCAAGACGAAGGTGCCAAAAGAGTATCCAAGACCTACTCGAGCCAGCGAGTAGGGTGTCCTTTTAACCAAGGACTGGAGTAGTCCTTAAGATAGAACTGTTAGGTACAAACCCCGTCGGGTTGCCCAAGACGTAAATGTCGAAGGGATATCCAAAACTCACTCGAGCGAGGCGAGTGAGGTGTCCCTTTAATCAAGGATTGGAGTAATCCTTAAGACAGAACTGTTAGGTACGAACCCCGTCGGGTTGCCCAGGACGTAAATGTTAGAAAGATATCCAAAACTCACTCGAGCGAGGCGAGTGAGGTGTCCCTTTAATCAAGGACTGGAGTAATCCTTAAGATAGAACTGTTAGGTACGAACCCCGTTGGGTTGCCCAAGACGTAAATGTCAGAAAGATATCCAAAACTCACTCCAGCGAGGCGACTGAGGTGTCCCTTTAATCAAGGACTAGAGTAATCCTTAAGACAGAACTATTAGGTACGAAACCCGTCGGGTTGCCCAAGACGTAAATGTCAGAAAGATATCCAAAACTTACTTCGAGCGAGGCGAGTAAGGTGTCCTTTTAGCCAAGGACTGGAGTAACTCTTGGGCAAGTCTATTAGGTACTAACCCCGTCGGATTGCCCAAGATGAAGGTGCCAAAAGAGTATCCAAGGCCTACTCGGGCGAGGCGAGTAGGGTGTCCTACCTGAAGACTATAGTGTCTTTTCAGACAGAACTGTTAGGTACGAACCCTGTTGGGTTGCCCAAGACGTAAATGTCAAAGAAGCACTCGGGAAAAAAACAAAAAACTACTCGCTAGCTGCTCCAATACTGAGCGTAGCTTTCGAATCGGGTATTGGTTTGAGTGAGTGAGAGCCAAGTAGTCGATATAGGAAAATCAACTTTATTTAGATTTGTCGAAGTTACAATAACTGCAAAGTGACAGACTCTGACTCTTAAGACCTACCCCTTCCTCGTTGGACGTAAGCAATGGTTTATATGACTGAATTAAACTTATTCGAAGATGATACTAGTCGGTATAGGGGTCGACTAGATTTGTGGGAGGGTATCCTTCAGGGGGGTGCCCTAAGAGCCTTGCGGAGTGACTCACACTGGAAGATCGTGTGAGAGCTTTTTGGGTGGATAAAGCACTTGCTTAGCAGTACTTTGTTGATCCTGT